>NW_009259318.1:290870-305683 GCF_000687185.1 Egretta garzetta | reverse complement strand
AGGCCCAAGGACCCCATTTTGGCTCCCCAGGGCCAGCAGCCCCTGCCCCAGCAATGACGTAGCAGGCCCAGCCTCCATCTCCCCGTAGCCCTGCCCTGCCCAGCCATGGGCTCTGCCAAGCTGGCCCACCCACAGGCCCACATCATGGCCCCAGGGAGTCGCCCCATGCCTGGGGCTGAAGCTGCCCCAGTGCCCCTGGCTGCCCTGCTCCCAGCTGGGGTAGTGGAACGGGCCCAGGCTGCCAGGCCCTTCCCTGCCGCCACAACTCCTGGCCTCTGACCCCTCTGCAGCACCCTGACATGAGGGACGTTGCACTGGCAACGGCGCTTTTTGAAGGATGATATTTGTTTATGTGTTGAGTGCAGGTGCCCAGGCGCTGGCAGGGGTGGCTGCAAGGAGTGGCTTCTGTAAGGAGAGGCTAGGGCCGCCCCTTGCTGGACACAGCCGGTTCCAGCCAGATCCAGCAGACCCACCATGGGGCACAGGTGAGCCCCTTGGCCAAGATGGTGGCGCCTCTGGGAAAACACATTTAAGAAAGGGCAAAAATGCCACACAGACAGAGAGGAGTGAGGAAAAAAGTGTGAGAAACAGCCCAGCAAGCACCAAGGTGGGAGCAGGAGGAGGGAGGAGGTGCTCCAGATACCTGAGTAGAGATTCCCCTGCAGCAGACCACACTGGAGCAGTTATTTCCCTGCAACCCCTGGAGAGGACCCATGCAGACATTCACACTGCAGCCCATGGAAGACCCCATGCCACAGCAGGTGGATATTTCCTGAAGGAATTGCAGCCCATGGGGACCCTACGCTGGAGAAGGTTCTCCTGACAGGAATTGTAGCCCATGGAGGACCCACGCTGGAGCGGGTTTATCGTGAAGGACTGCAGTCTGTGGAAGGACCCACACTGGAGCAGCAGAACAGTGTGAGGAGGAAGGAGCAGCAGAGAGGAGCTGTTATGGACTGACCCCATAACCTGCTGTTCCCCATCACCCTGCACCACTTGGAATGGTGCATGGCGGGGGTAGTAGAATCAGGAATAAAGCAGTGAAGTTGAGTCTGGGAAGAGGGAGCACGAGGAAGGTGTTGCTTTAATCTTTTGGTCTTTGTTTCTCACTATCCAAATCTATATTAAATCGCAATAAATTAATTTAACTTTCCTCAAGTTGAGTCTGTTTTGCTCATAATGGTAACTGGTAAGTGATCTCTCTGCCTTTATCGTGCCCCACAAGCTTTTTAGTCTTTTTTTCTCCCCTGTCCTGTTGAAAAGCGGGAATGAGAGAGCGGCTGGGTGGGTGTCTGGCAGCCAGCCAAGGTCAATCCACCACAATCATCTTACCAGTCTATATTATTTTTCTTTTTTTCTTTTTTTTTGTTGTATATTTGCTAAGCTATGTAAAGCTCTAGTAAATCAAAGGCAGTGAATCCTGTGGTTGTCTCAGGAAGCTCTTAAAAAGATTAGCAAGAGACCACCCATGGGAATGACAGAAACTGATTCCTAGATGGGTTATCCTACTTCATAGGAACTAACCAGCTTTAAAAAGTCATATGTCTAGTAAATGCACTCTTCAAATTTTGTCTTTTGTTTCACTTGTACTAAATCCCCTTTACATTCCCAAATTAGTTTTTAAAAGTTTGGAGTAGAAATGAAAATATATTCATATATCTACACATAAAGATTGCAGAAAACCCAACCAAGGAAAGGAAAAACAGTCTTTCAGTCTCAAAAAAAATAACAACCCCCACCTCCCCCCAAAAAACCCAAGCAATTGATGCATATATGTGGTACACATCTGATAACAATACAGCCAATTAACATGCGTACTAAAACCTATGTACAGCAAAACATTAATCTTTGAGCAGCCCTTCTTGTTACAGTATTTTCAAGAATCTGGGGGTTTGACATCATTCTGCCAAGGATGGCATTACTATTAATTTTGTGTACTGCAGCAATGCAGTTCTGGAACAGCAAGTACCATATAAAAGTATGACAAGATGGTGATTTTACCTTGTCAAAGGTTATTAGCTACATCTACAAAAAATATGGCAAAGATATGGATACAGAAGGAAAATGGAGGAGCATGGAAGACAGAAGAAGGGTAAACCAATAATGCTGTGCATGACGGGTGGTGATCTCATGGCATTATCTGCTAGGATATTACCAAGGTTTTAGTTCCACACTAGCAGAGGGAAACTTTGGGAAAGTACCAGGGGAAAGTCCCCAGTTCAAGAAAGATGAGGAACTCCTAGAAAGAGTCCAGAGGAGGGCAACAAAGATGATGAGGGGACTGGAGCATCTCTCCTATGAGGAAAGGCTGAGAGAGCTGGACTTGTTCAGCCTGAACAAGGGAAGACTGAGAGGGCATCTCATCAACATGTACAAATATCTTAAGGGTGGATGTCACAAGGATGGAGCCAGACTCTTCTCAGTGGCGCCCAGTGACAGGACAAGGGGCAATGGGCACAGACTGGAACATAAGAGGTTTCAGTTGAATATGAGGAAGAACTTCTTTACTTTGAGGGTGACAGAGCACTGGAACAGGCTGCCCAGGGGGGTTGTGGGGTCTCCTTCTCTGGAGATATTCAAAGCCTGCCTGGATGATGTCCTATGCAACCTGCTCTAGGTAACCTGCTGTAGCAGGGGGGTTGGACTGGATGATTTCCCTAGGTCCCTTCCAACCCCTGCCATTCTGTGATTCTGTGATTCTGTGAGTGAGATATTTACAGGCAGTGTCTTACAGCTGTGGCAGAGGGTGGAGGAAAAAACACAGAGCTGTTTATTTAATAAAGTTACTAAGTTCAGTTAAGCTCAAGGTTGTTCACAGGTTGGCAGTAGAACCTGATACCAATGTTGCAGGGATGAAGTCAGTCATCAAGAAGAGGGTCACAAGCCTTGAAAATCTAGGTCATTTTCTCAGCAGAAGGATGAAGCATGCAGCTGGGCCCCAAACACTGAGCCAGGGGAGGAAAATGTAGGCATGCTATATTTAAACATGAGTGTACACCAGATTTTTTTGTGTATGTGTGTACATATGGTTGATGTGCATAATGTACAAGATCAGAAGCCTAGTTCCTCTTATTTTTGCACGCTCAGAGAACTGGCTTCATCTTTCATCCTGCTGCTTGTTTCTCAGACTTCACACTTAACATTTTATTTCAGCAGAAATAAAACTTCAAAGCCACTTACATGCATATATAAAATGCTATAGCATTTCCTTTTCTTTTGTGAAGTCCAATGTATGCTTCTAACTGAAAACAAGAGCTTTTAAATTGACTTCTGGGAAAGGCAAACAAGCATCCTTTCTTGGCAACATGGTGTTGTGAATCCAAGTCAAAAACACTTGGGTGTTTTTTCTTTATTTTAGAAGGATATCTATAATCCTTTTACTGAGATGATAGATCCAGAGGATGCTGGCAGAGCTAAACAACCAGGCAAGAAAGGCTACGAACAGCAAGAAGCCAACCTACAAAAAGGTAAGTGTTGAAATGAAGCAAAGGAGGAGAGGACCATAAATTCTATAAAGTTGAATATGAAAACACAAAAAAACAAAACAAGAAAGAGGCTGATAAAATAATGAATTGCCCCTTTTTCAGGAGCAGGGAGCCTGCCAAAATGTGTGTAAGGCAATACACGATCAGCTTGTAGATAAGGGCACACAGTACTAGGGAAAAAAAATCAATGCTTTTTTGCATGTGTGTTTGCTGTGGAGGAACTTGAGGAGGTTCCCATACCAGAATCTTCTTCATGGGCAACACGAGAGGCTGTGTCTCAATTCAGAAGGTCAGTGCAAGAGGTTATGAAACAAACAGGCAAAATTAATAGGCCCAAATGGCTACGGTCAGGTGCTATTAACCCAAGACTTCTAAAGGAACTCGGCAAACAGACAGCCAAGATGCTAAGAGTGGCATGCAACTTGCCTAGGAATTTCCTGGTGTCAGAAGGTGAGTCTAATTTTTAAGGGTCTCAAAGGATATCTGACTTCTCGTCATGTGACTAAATATGTTCACTAGTGAAAGATATCTGCAGGAAAATTGTGTCTCACGCATCCAAGAGAATTTCTTGAAGAATAATTCTGAACTCCAAAAGTTCAATTATTTTCTCTTTGCAAAAGAAAATCTCCATAGAATGCGATCTTAGTGGTGATCAGTTTTGACTTGAAAAGGCATGGCTTCTTCCAATAATCTAAAATAGTTTCACTATGAAAATGGACTACGAAAATGTATCAACTTTCAGTTTTCTGTCTCATTTTCTCCATTTATAAAAGGGTCTAAAACCCACTGCAAACACCATCTTCTAAAATGAAAAGTTATAGACCTGCTCTAATAGTATTCCAGTCTCCACCACGAAAACAATGAAGCAATCTCCCAGTCCAGACCTTTGGAGTTACAGCTACGCTTTTTGTCTTGATCTACTTTTTTTTTTTTTGTGCATGTTCTCCACTTTCTGTATGGTATTCTTGACCCCACAACTCTTAATACAGGATTTATTTTTTCCATAATGAAAGCACACGAATTTTTAAACATTATCCATTATGTCCTTTCCTGAACCTACTATACTTGCAAAAGAAGAATCTGATTTTAAAATCCCTTCTCTTTTGCAGGGAAATTACATATGAAAACAGAATTGAATACTGTCTGTCAGGGCAGGGTATTAATCTAAGCCTTCTTTCCAAATAAAGGGTAGTTTAAATTAGTTTGCATGACACTACAGCTGTATAATATATCTATTATATTAATTATATTAATTGTATTTATGCTATTAATTTGGATCTCCTATTAGCAAATACTGTAGCAGTCTTCTGAGTCTTCATGGCTTCTTGTCTGCCTTCTCAGCCCTTTCTTGTTCCCTTTATCACATGGTTATATTTTTTAATAAAAAAGATTATATGTCAAACACGTAGCTAGTTGCAAGAGCTATCTGATTTTTTTTTGCTCAAATTGCCCATGGTCATAGGACTTTCAGAAAGAGCACTGGCAGGCTGCAACCAGGGGGATCACTCTGCAACTGGAGAGACAAACATCGGCCAAGGAAGAACAGGGACATGAGTTGTCTAGACCGCAGCTCCCAGAGAGTGTCCAGGGAGATCATGCAGATATTCTTTGATATTAAACTGAGAGGCAAACCACTTTGACCTTGGGATACTAATGACCTCTTGATTTTTCATCAATGAAACTTCAGCAGTGATGATGAAAGAATGGGTTTTTTCTTCATCAGAAGGTTGTGAGCTGATTGAGGTTTATCATTGCAGCTCTTAGAGACAAGAACAGCAATATGCTCAAAGTCAGTGTTGCCATTATATCTAAAAGGAATAAGACTGAACAAGTGGACATGTTGCATAGTATACTAAGAAAAAAATTATACCCTGTTATGTTGTAAATAGGCTTACGCTGATTAGATTTAAGATTCTCAGCAAAATGTCACTATTTGTTTAGCTTTTTGTATTATCAGAAAATAATTATTAATGAGGCTTTAATGATTAAGTTCATAGTAGCTCAGAATTTTCTATTTATGATTACCAATAAAGTATTTCTGTGTAATGAGCCAATATATCTAGTTGCAGTTTTTTCAGAAAAAAATTAAGGGAGAAAATGTTACCTCCACTACTTAATCAGCATGCAGAAAGCAGTGTGTAATTATGTAAAAGTACACATACACCCAAAAGATCTGCATCATGACTTCGAAGGCAAGCTTAAGTCTGAATTTTCCAATCTCCTGTGTGCAAATTTCTCAACACTGGCTAGTATTCTTTTTATGTTTTTGTACACTTTCATAACTTTTTGTAAGAGAAGCAAAGCCTTCAAGCTTTGTCCCCTTCCATACAACTCCTCCATGAAACTATGAGAGATCTTTCCCGAGTGTTAGCTCTGGTCTTTCTGCATGTCAGCTTCTAGTATAGGCAGCTAGTAGCAGTGACCTCAGCCTGGAATTAAAATGCTCCTTCATTTATTATTAAAATTGTCACAAATGATAAAATAGAAATGCTTATGCTGAATCAATGATATTTGGTCACACACTAAAATGTTACTACAACATATTGACATTTCATTGAAAGAGGAATTTTCCCAGCACAGAAATTCTCAGCAAACCCAAGGTTTGCTACGTAACAAATTTGCTGCATCATGCTTTGTATTTCATTAATTGTCTTACTGCATTAGGGCCTAAGAGACTGCTCCTATGTAAAACTTTTTGCAAAACATTCCTATTCAAAATATGCTTAATAGAGCTTTTACCCTTTTTCCCTTCTAACTCAATTAGCTTTCGTCATTAGCTGAAGTCTCAGACAAAGGTGCTATCTTTTCATACTACTACCATCACCACAAACACAAGTGAGCTCTCCAGCATGTGTGCTACTGTGGTTAACGTACAATAAAGCTTCACGTAAGAATTCACAAATCCATTACTGAGATTTACAATAATTTTCCATCATAAATGTAATATGTGTGTTTGTTCATAGGCTTGCAATGTTTGCATCTAGTCTTTGAAATTCAGCAATTATATTAAGAAATACCTGAGGGTGGATAATATGTGTTTCTAGATCTGACCCATTTGACTTAAGGAAAATGAAAAGGACATACAAGATTTTATTTTTTGGCTTCACAGCACCACTGGCAGCATGCATTAGTTGTCAGTTCTCTGAGAATATATTGCCTGTACTGAATTTATGCCTCACTTAATTGCTTTTGATGGAATCAAATCTGCATCAGGCCTCCTGCAAGACAAAGCCAGTCTCAATATTGTTGTTTTGAGGCTACCATCCTACACTGCAGATTTCTTCGAAGAGCAAAGTGTTTTTCCTGATTTTGGCAACAGTTAACACAATGTGCAGATGCACTGTTTCTCTGTTTGTGTAGAGGTCTGAAGCATCAGATCAATGATGGGACATGACTTCTGGTAAGTTATGTGCTTCCCTTTCCTGAACACTGAAGGCAAACTGTTAAATCGCTGTATTTCTTTCCAGCTGGGGAGGTGAGATTCCTGATGTGATTCTGGGGGTTGAGGCACCAGTCACATGTCATAGAATCAGAGAATCATAGAATCATAGAACAGTTTGGGTTGGAAGGGAATTTTAAAGGTCACCTAGTCCAAACCCCCTGCAGTGAGCAGGGACTCCTTTAACGCAATCAGGTTGCTCAGAGCCCCGTCCAACCTCACCTTGAATGTTTCCAGGGATGGGGCATCTACCACCCCACTGGGCAACCCGTTCCAATGTTTCACTACCCTCATTGTAAAAAATTTCTTCCTTATATCTAGTCTGAATCTGCCCTTGTTTAGTTTAAAACCATCCCCCCTTGTCCTGTCACAACAGGCCCTGCTAATAAGGTTGTCCCCATCTTTCTTATAAGCCCTATTTAAGAACTGAAAGGCTGCAATAAGGTCTCCCCGCAGCCTTCTCTTCTCCATGTCCCTCTGCTCTTGATGTTTTTGAAGAGAGGGATCCTTGCACATCACATGTGATGTTTCGTGCAGTTGAGCAGCCCACAGAGAGAAGCCTCAGCACACGAGCAAAGCTTCTTCAGGTCTAGCTTTGGACAAAGCACAAACGCCGTAGATCTTTCTTACGTTTCCCTCATCAGGCTGCATATTTTCTTTGTGGCTATGCTGGGAACTAAGAACAGACTCCCTGAAATAGCTGGACTGGCAGGCTTCATGAACAGCCTGAATTCCCAAAGCAGGCTCGGTGCGTCCACACTGTCCATGTGAGTTCAGGCTGCCTACATTTCCTAATTCTGCTCTATGGCAGATAACCTTAGGGTCTTTCTGGGAACTATGTTCGAGATGACATTGTCAAGTGATAGGAAAGACAGGGGAGACACAAAGGTGCAGCTATTAACAGTGCACTCACCTGAGCCCTGAAGTAAAAGGCACAGCTGAGGTTTTCTCTTACATAGTGGCTGGGGTGCTCCATGATGTCTTTGGCTTGAGTGAGGAAGCAGCACAGAGAGTCAGTAAATTAAAAACACTGTGTAGAGACACTGAGGAAAGCTCCGCCACAGTGCTCACATTGGTAGCCTCCTACAGCTGTCTCTCAGATCAGTAGGAACTGTAGATGTTCAGCAACGCTGGGAAGAGATGGGAACTGGTGATCACAAGCCTCCACTGTTACTTTGGGTAAATCCTTCTGACATCCTGTTTCATTCTCCTCCCTATAAAGCCAGACTCCGATTTCTAGATGGTATAATATTGTTAGGTCAACGATGTCTCCCATAAACTATAAAAATGCTGCAAAAATCCTGAACCACAAGAACTCAAGAGTTTCTGATTACACAGCTGGCGGAGACTTTTTGCAATGTTTGGGCTTTATGTCTGAGAAATGTCTCTACATGCCTAAAACCCACTACGTTTTTAGCAGATCTGAGTGGTTTGCTATCACTCAGATGTGTTGGGAAAATAAACTCATTTAACTATGGAACATAATAACATTTATTTTTGTAAATATTTTAATGGTATTGTTAAATTTGTTACAGTGCAACATGAAGTAAAACCCCATTTCTCAAAATTCCACTTCAAAACATGTTTCATGTAAATGAAGATCAAAATTCCTGTAAGTGGCATTGACATAATGTAAAGAAGCAGGAAGCTACCTAGAGATTTTATGATACAGATCAAAGGACAGTGAAGGTGCTTTAATAGAGTGTAGATGCTCTCATACAGTCGGAAGAAAAACACGAGCAAACAAATTTTGCAAACATTTCAAATTACTAGTTCCCAGAGCAGTTTTTATCAGGCTACAGATGCTTTTGTTGCCTTGTTCGGAGTTCAAGTTCAACACCATTCTTGTCTGCTAGCACTCTGATCACAAGCAGATCTTGTCATGTCGGAAGAAGCCAGAGGCTGACACCCTCTTTTTCCATAAAGCCCCTTACTCTGCTTTGGATTGCTTCTGCAATTTCCATCTTAATTCTGCCTTCTGCAAAGCAGCCTGGAGTAGTGTGTTACATTTCCTAAGCAACTCCTTGTAAAGCTGTCTCTTCCTGGCAAATAGGTCCACATTCAGCAGCCTTGCTCTTACTGGTGGATGATTTTAAGAAAAACAGTGCAAATTGTGTCTGAGGAAGATGACCTGATTTGAGCTACCAGCAACTACCACTGTGGTTTCAGCAACCTTTACGTCTCTGAGTAATATGAAAATGGTTGCTGCAGGAAGTGGAGGTAGTGTCTACACATGGGCAGTTTCCATTCTCTCCTTGCCCAGGGCTCAGATGAGCACTGCCTGTCAGATCCACTGCCTTCCAGCTGTATCAGGGCTGGCTGGCAGGTGCATTGGTACAAAGTCAGAGGTAAAGCTTTGATAATTAGGGTTAGAAGTGTCTACGGTCTTGGTAAGTCACCCATCTCTTCTCTGTGCTCAGGCTTTCTGTTTGCAGCACCTACCATGCTAGCACAAGTTCTTTAACCTGCAATTTATTTCCAGTTGGTGCTCTGTTATAGCAAGAATCCCTACAAAGGGGTTAGGAAGTTGGGGAATCAGACCCCAGGCATAGTTCTCACATGTGTATTTGTTCCTGCACTAAATGTTACACCACCCCCATCCCCACAGGGGACTGTCAGGTGTCCCCCCAGGGAACCCCCAGGGGTACTGGGTCAACAAGGGAAGGAAGAAAAGCTCTCTGTGGTTGTAAACAGCCCTCAGCCCTGACACAGGAGGAAAAATTCCTGCAGCTGCTTTTGTCCGAACCCCACCCCAGCAGCCACCATATCGTTGTGTAAGGCAATGAGACATCCTAGCTGCCCGGCTGCCACGGTGCTGCGCCTGAGAAAGTTCCTGCCTCACCACCTCTTTTTCTCCTCTCTGAACTATGACTGTGAGTCCCGGAGACCTGCCTTTTCGGGAGGGCTGCGATATTCACCCTGTTCAGGTTTGAGAACATCAAACCTCAGAAGCTGTGTGCAACGTTTCCACACAACTATATGTAAAACCACACTTTCTAGAGAGTTTTCAGTTAGTGCTAGCGGAAACAGGATTGTTGCATGTGACATAAGCAGTTGCCAGATAAACTAAATGTGGTTACAACCAGGATTTCAGTGAGACTGGAGTTTTTCAGAAACTGGGAGTTCATCAGACAACAGAGTCACATTTACCTCACTTAACATTAGAAGTGCCAGTAAAAGAAGACACGTAGCCTACTTTTTATGTCTAGGCTTCCTCTATAAGCAGTAGCGAGAAGCCAGACCCTCCAAGGACCAAGTATCCCATACTAAAATACCTGGGATGAATTTTCCCTCAGAGTCTCACAGATTTTAGGTGGCTAGGCAGCCTCTCACCCTCTACCAGTGCAAAATCTATTGCTATATGCCATAGTATGTCCCACTCTGTTTCCATTCCTGTTTCTCCTAACTCTGCTCCTGCTGACTCCTTTGTCCCCTTTCCTTGGTCAGTGTCCCTGCTGCTCCTCACACTTCAGAGCCCACTGAACCATGGAGGTGTCTGTGCATCACTTCAATCTCACTGATTTAAGACCATCTGTTTTCAGGACAGCCTCAGCTCCATATGCACATATTTTGTACCGGACATTCATCTTCATGGCTTCAGCCTCCTTGGCCCTCTGGGATTTGCCAGGGAGTGGATTATGGGAAAATGACTGATATGTCATTTTTCCTTTTATTAATCCAAGAAAAATCAAGCCCATCTAATGCCACAAGAAAATTGAGACAACTGTATTCCATCAGCTTCCCAGCCACCTCAGCTTACAGATAAAATTAAACCTCATCATTCATTACTTTTTCCTCACATCTGCTCTATTTTCCCTACTAGTTTTAGTTTTTAACTGCAGTGAGTCAGCAAGGGTATGCCACTTGCAAGTCCTTCGAACCATATATCTGAATGTCAAGATTATAACCATATGGCCTTTATCCCTGTTCTCACCCCTTCTTTTACCTGGTCATAGAAGGAAATATCTAACAGTTGTTCTTTGTCTTCTCCAAGGAGAAAGTGGCTGCTCCTACAGCCTACTTCTGACCTATTGGTTGGTTGGTTTAGCTGCAGCCAGCAACCAAGTACCACACAGCCGCTTGCTCACTCTCCCCCCTGTGGTGGGATGGGGGAGAGAACTGGAAGAGCAAAAGTAAGAAAAGTCATGGGTTGAGATAAGAACAGTTTAATAATTGAAATAATAAATATTACTACTACTACTACTAAAATAAAAATTGTAATTAAAAGAAAAACAAGAAACAAAACCCGTGACAAAACAAGTGATGCAACGGCTCACCACCCACCGACCAACGCCCAGCCCATCCCTGAGCAGTGATCACTGCCACCCAGCCAACTCCCCCCAGTTTATAGGCTGAGTGTGATGTCATATGGTATGGAATAGCCCTTTGGCCAGTTGGGGTCAGCTGTCCTGGCTGTGCCCCCTCCCAGCTTCTTGCATACCTGGCAGAGCAGGGGAAGCTGAAAAGTCCTTGGCTGGTGTAAGCACTACTCAGCAACAACTAAAACGTCAGTGAGTTATCAACATTCTTCTCACCCTAAATCCAAAACACAGCACTATGCCAGCCACCAGGAAAAAAAATTAACGCTATCCCAGTAAAATCAGGACAACCATACTGCACAAACTGATGCTTCTGCTTCCCTCTTCCCACCACTCATGTTGCTAATCTCTCCTCTCATCCCCAAAATACAAAACGTCATTTCCTACTTTTCAGAAGCAGTCCACTTTTCTGCCTTTACACTTGCTGGTCCTGAGGTTCTGATGAGGCTTGTTGTTTTAACACAGGCTTGTGTGAGTGCATCACTGTTGCTGTTATCAGTCACCCCTGGATAATTCCCTCCCTTCACAGGTTTCTGTGTACACATTAGATGTCCTCAGCACCTGATCCTGAACACTTATTTTGGAAGAACAAGCTGAAGGAGAGCGTATGCAAATATCACTGACTGGCATGCCAGTTACTTGTGCTGCCTGAAAGCTGCTGATCTCAAGTCAAACCCTTCTTTTAACAATAAAAATTATCCCTGAAAACTGCCAACATGGGGAAGGCCTTTGGTAACAGAAAATACCTTAGTTCAGCCTAGACAAACACAATGCAAAACCTGTGGTTGTACTCAACTGCAATTTATTAAAGCCATTTTCGGTTACCTTACTGTCTCAGAGTCCCAGAGGGAATGCCCAAGTTAAAGCAGCTAAGAGCCCTAAACTGTCTTGCAACTCCTCCTTCCTCTCTCAAACAGACCCTTCCCAGGAACTCAGTAAGGGACCTTTCCACATTGCAAGTACTCGAGGCTCATTACATTCCTCTTAGTATTTGTATCAAAAGAAATTAATTATATAGGTCATAACAACCTGCACAACTTTTGAAATGCAGAGTATAAGTTCTGACTTCATTTGCACCAGTGTAAAGCAGTGAAGCCGTGAAAAGCCAAAATCAGGACTCAATAGTCTTGGTGACTATTGAGCAGGTATTCTTTAATGCAGCACTGGACGCACAAGGCATCATTCCTCCTTATCTGCGTGTGCCGCACAGGGTTAATTGCACAGTTTGTATAAAAGTTTTACGTATTTATTCATTACATTCTTCAGAAAAGGCAGGGATAGGTAAATTAATTCCTGGAAATCATTTACATATTCTCCTCCCAGTTGCACATGTTCAGTGATTTGAGTCAGTGGTCTTCAGGAGTCATTTACTTCATCCACTCCTCTTCTTCACCTCGTCCTTTTGGTGAACTTCAGCTTTTCCCCACCTTATTCTGCTGCCAGAACAACACAGACTGTACCTGCCAGCTCTCCATCCTTGAAATATTGCCCTTTACCTCTGTATCTCATGGTTCCCATCCCTGGCTATCCTCATATCTGACAAAACGCTAGATGTTTTGTCCCCTACATGCCTTCCAAGTGTCGTGGTTTAACCCAGCTGGCAACTAAGCACCACGCAGCCGCTCACTCGCTCACTCCCCCCCCTCCCTCTGTGGGATGGGGGAGAGAATCAGAGAAAAGAAAAAAAAAATAAGACCCGTGGGTTGAGATAGAGACAGTTTAATAAGAAAGAAGAATAACAATAATAATAGTAAGAGAATATACAGAATATATATAAAACAAGTGATGCACAATGCAATTGCTCACCACCCGCTGACCAGTGCCCAGCCCGTCCCGAGCCGCGATCACACAGCCCGAGCTGCGACCACTCTGCCCGCGACCGACAGACCCGAACGAACGAACCGACCCCCCCCCGAGCATGATGTTATATGGTATGGAATAGCCCTTTGGTCAGTTTGGGTTAGCTGTGCTAGCTGTGCTCCCTCCCAGCTTGTTATGCACCTGGACGAGCAGAAGAAGCTCAAAAAGTCCTTGAGTAGTCTGAGCACCACTTGGCAACAGCTGAAAACATCAGAGTGTTACCAACATTCTTCTGGTACTAAATCCAAAACACAGCACTATGCTAGCTACTATGAAGAAAATTAACTCTATCCCAGCTGAAACCAGGACACCAAGGCAGGCAAAGATAAGCAATTTACTACAAATCTCTCATTTTTTTTCTCTAATGATGACATTCCACACACTGTTAGTTTCTTGCCTCATATGGTTAGTAAGTTTAACCTAAAACACAATGTTAGTACTTTAAGCTGGATGCTCAAGGATGTTCTGTTTTCTCAAGGGTATTATCTCATTCCAGCTACAGTTGGCTTCACAAAGGTGTCTTATTAACCCTTTAGCATCCCTTCAGCAGAGATAACCTTAGTGCAGTTAGCTGTGGAAGCACTTGACTGTGAAGCTGGCATTGGTGGGACCTGATTCAGGACCAGTGCCCCTACACACAGCACCTCAAAAATTCAGTGACAGAGCCTGCCACCTTTAGCACCATGTATGTATTGGTCATTTTACAGGAATTTCTTACTAGGATGCTCCATCATTTACTGTTCAACTTGATGATCTTAAAGGTCTTTTCCAACCTAAATAATTCTATGATTCCATGACTATCATCATTAGCAGGTAAGATGCAAGTGGTAGAGAAATGCACGACCCACTGCTGATGTCCTTTCAGTAACCAGCCAACTGAAGGTTCCAACAGAAATCCCAGCAGATCTTGCTGACGCAAGTTACAGCCCCCAGCTATCTGCTCTACCCATCTGCTGGAGATTTCTGCAACACAACACAAATGTGAGAAGCTAGTGTAGACCATTCCCACCCACCCCAGGCATGGAGCAGCTGATGATGTGCTGATGATGTTGCACACGGTTGTTGCAGCTCTTGTATCCCTGTTTGCCACAGCTATCTGCTCAAAACACTTTTTTCCTGTGCTTTGTGATCAGTAAATGTCACAATCTCTTTCCAGTGGCAGGAGATTCTTTGCACAGAAAAAGCACTGCTTCCAGGGGGTGCAAAAATACCCTGAAGATGCCCTTTTCCTCAGATTACTGTGCACTGGATGTGTAGATAATGCAACTGACTGTGAATAATCCTGCTGTGTTGGGGTGGGGAGTACAAATTGCTTTTCTGAACAAGCTCAAACCCTAGCATGAACAAGCTTGGTAAACACTAATACGAAAGCCTGCATGAAAAACCAGGTGGAGTAGGAAAGACTTTGTGAGCCCCTTCCTTTGATAAGTACTGAACTTCTATCACTTCAGCCATAGGATGAGGTGATGACAGTGACGGCCCCAGACTGGCCAGGGTGCAAACTGTTTACTTAGAAGAAAACAAGTTTAATGGAAAAACAGAAGATAAATAGGTCAGGGCAGAAGAGAAACCTGATTTAACTGTTCCTGCAGGTGTGCTGACTGGCTGGTATCCCTGGCTACTGTGCATCCCCAAGACCATGTGCTGAGAGGAAGGTGAACATGGAAGAGATCCTTATTTATCAGAAGGCAAGTCAGAATCCCACTGAAC
>NW_009259318.1:285392-290403 GCF_000687185.1 Egretta garzetta | reverse complement strand
CACTGGTAAGACTCCATTAGCACATTCCCCTTGATGCCTAGGACAGAAGACAAACCCTCTTCTCTCCTATTTAGGCTTACACATGGTCTGAGATACCGTAGCCTGCCATCTACCCAAAGTGCAAAGTGACAGTACAATGGCTATATCTTAACTGTCAATATCAAATGAAGATCTAAGTCATCCCTTTAAAGATGGCGCATACAGATCCAGCGCCTGGGCAAAGAGCATGCTGATGTAGAAATAGTGGCGACATCCAAGTAGGCACATTCAGAGTGATTCCGTATCTGGAACCTGAAAAAATACGGGAGGAAAACAGTGATTACTAAATAATCTCTACTACTGAGCCAAATATTTTAGCTTGCTGTAAAACAAAACTTCTGCTGAAGTAGTTTCCAGTTGACTTTGGTCCCTTGTGATATTGCGGTTCCAGATGCTAAAAGCAAGGTGAGTGATAAATCACATTACAAAAGCCTTTTCAGCTCATGCAGTGTTGCATGAATCTCTGTTTCTATGAACAGTCCATAGCAGGTATCATACAATAATGGGAGGAAAGACAAAAGTCAGCTTATGATATACCATGCCTAGAATTGCTGATGTCATAAATGCTCTGGAGAGCAAGACAAGGGGAACTGCGCTCTGATGGGCCTGATGCAGAGCTACTGTAACCCACACATTTTCTAATATAAATAGAGGGAAAATCTGTGTTGTCTGCAGGTTGTGACAAATTCATTAAAGCAGGTATGATTTTTCTTATGAAGCTGCTTAATCCATCTGAAGATGATTATTCCCACATACCTGTCACTTTGTTCTCTTTCATCCCTAAAAAAAAGTATGCGATTTGCTAGATACTGTGTGTTTCAGGAAGACGAATGCAAAGTATCACATTGGAAACCAAGAATTCCAAAGATCTGAAAAGAGACTGAAATGTCTATACTATGTACCAAATAATATGCATAAATTAAGGTATACAGGGATGACCAATAACATCATCTTGATGTGCTGAGCTACTAAAAAACCCTTCTTGAATCAGGGATGTCTCTACATTGATGCTGTTGGAGTTAGATCAGTAATACCTGCAAAGAGTTCATTTTCAAAGACAGGAAGAAAACCAATCCAGATAGAAATAACATTGTGCAGTAAACCCTAATTCCACATTTGCTTAAGTACATGTTAGACAAACACAAGGAACTTACGTGTCCACCTTCAAGGGAATACCATTCTCCCAGTAGAAGCTTTCACCCTTCTTGCTCAATCCAATCCAGACGTCATCTATTTTCAAACGCTTAACTAAAGAATGCTAAAAAAAAAAAAAAAGAAAGAAAGCATGTTTGTCAACATGAGCTCTCACAATAAGAATCAAATCCCTCCTGTGACTTTTGAGGACTAGTTTATCACTGTCTCGTCTAGAACACTTTCGCAAGCATTTCATTGAAAGTTAAGAGCCTAATTCTGCTTTTGAATTGACCTTTATAGGTATCATAAACTTCAGTAAGTTATACAATTCTATAGCCCTGAAAATTATTACTGTTCACTACACACAAAACCACCCAAATACTATGTATTGGTTGTGTCTGACTATATATATTTACCGTTCTCAACATATTCAACTTGGTCTAAAAATGGGAACTCCTCCCCTTCCCAATTATTATTTAAATAATTTAAAGTTTTTTATCTTTGAATGTACAGATAAAAAGAGTAAAAGACCGTTCGCTGCTCCAGAAGTTTGCAATGACCTGTATCAAACACAGCAAAGAATGATGGAAGGTAACAGAAACAGCACTCATAATGGGTCAGTATTACAGAACTCCCTGCAACAAGCCACCATTAGACTCAGCGAACTTAAAAATTATATAAATATTAGCTGTCAGCTAGTGGGCTCTAATGGACATGGAAGGAACGAACCCTTATACTCCTCCACTCTCCCCTAGCAACTTCAGTTCAAAAGAAACTGTCTCTGTATGGTACTAATGCCATTTCTACAGTTTTTGGTGTACCTTCTTCTGGTGTGGCTCACAGTACCCAGTGCTGGAGACCAGACAACACATACCACACTTATCTAACCCCGTAGACCAATACCTGCATTCCTGTGCTTTTCATTCATAAGTTGAGTTTACAGTTTGTAGGTATGAAGTTTTTAAGCAGCAGCTTAAATAATGCAAATTTCTGCCTAGCCAATTATCAGCTGAATACGACAGACACCTAATTAAAAGTGAAGCTTTTAGATGCCTAAGGAAGAGGGGCATTTACAAATTTGGTAAGAGGTGATCACTCACAGGGCAGCAATGCAGAAGGGGCTTGTGGAGAGGGGACAAGCTGGCAAATATGGTTGGAATTATTGGCAAAGAAAGGAGTCTGATGATGGGATAAAATGAGAGACCACATTCAATAAGGGACTCACACATGAAGTAAGAACTACGCCCTGCATCTTCCCCTCTGTTGAAATTCTTGCCGCTGTATAAATACTTATTAGCTCAAGTCAAATTCATATGTGACTTAACCTGTGTAATTTCACGGAGGTTTCCTCCATTTCAGTATCTGCTACATCACTAATATGGACCAGCCAACCAGAAAAGTAGCCTTTTGACCTTTATTCAACAATCACAGTAATGATAAAGTTCAAATGCCAGTCTACCTGAAAAACTAACTTTCTGATGAAACTAGTTTCTCACTGACAATACTCAAAAAGACAGCAGATCTCTAAAAGCATACTACAGTTTTAGTAGCATGCAATAGTAAGATGTCACTAGCATTCACCAACTCAATGCAACTGCACCATAATACAGGCAAATCGAAGTACTTTAAGAAACTTATCAGCATGAGAAAATGTCCAAACCAGCTTCAGCAGGGGTATATTCCCACCATCGGTATAAATGTGTCTCCAAGGGGCACTAAGGCATATCTAAAACCATATGCAAGCCGATGAAGATCGATAATTTCCACTATGCGGAGAAATAGTTTTAAATGTCTAGTTTCTTAGAGACACCAAAGTATCTATTAATTTGTCTGTACTGGGAGTTGGACAGATTCATACCTGCTTTGAAGATGAAGGTCCATAGGACAGAAAAGTAAAACTAGGGAAACTGACTTATAACAAAGAGCTTTTCATAGTCATTCAGGTCAAACCCAGGCACCAAAGCAGCGTGGGGCAGCTGGTACTGCTGCTGCAGCCAGACAGCTACTTTACAGTGACAAAGCAGTTACTTTTCCACTACCTGAATCCACACAGCTTACTTATTTTACAAAGATTTAAAGGGCAAGTATCACATGCAAAAAAAGTGAAAGCTTTGTCAAGGACAGAGAGAGATACAGAAGTTGTGTTCTGTTTTGTTGTTGGGTTTTTTCCCCATTACCATTTCTTCCCGGTTTTCAAAAAAGGCTAGGAAGGATTCATTCTGAGTGCAGAAGGTCTGACTAGATGTCCAGTTCTTCTCCTCTTCTGAGATGAAATAACATGTATTTTTGTAACCTATCCACTCGCTGGGGCACTGTTGAGAAGGAATTTTTCTGTGGCCACAATTTACAACTGCAAAGGAAAAAGAGAACAAAATTTCTACCTGGTAAAATCTTAGCATTCATGAGCATAAGTCAACCTAAAATGCAGCTTTTTTTGAAAGCCCATGCCACACTAGATGCCAGAAGAGAAGCCAAAGGAAAAGCAAGGGTCCTGACCTTCCCTGCCTTTCAGGCACTGTCTTCAGCTGATAAATGTGGAAGTTGGGGGCTGCAGTCTAATTATCACAATTAGTAGAAAATAGGTAGGGTTTGGAAAACATCCTTGAATTTTAGAGAATTAGAGGCATTGACAATTAATGATTTATACTTGACACATTTTAAAACCAGTAATAGATTAATAAACCTCATACCGTTAATTTATTGATCAAATTCATTTTAAGTATTGAAGTTGCCTGAATATCTGCAACTGGTGAGATATTTCATGCAGATGAGTTGCTTTGACTTCGTATCAGACCTTTTAAGTGTTTGATAAATCTGTGTGAAGGTAAGGAAATTAGGTGTTGATATGAGGCTAGTGAAATTTGTCTGTTAATGAAGAAGTAAAAATTACTATTATCTGGAGATAATGGTTTGGAGAATGGTTCATTGGAGTTGTTTCTCAGCATGTTTTGATGCCCACTTTTCATCTTCTTTCTGTCACAGCAGCAGCTGTGAGGGCGAGAGGACTCACTGGCATGTTTTGTTTCAGTGCCGAGTTTAATTTCTTGCAATGAAGACAATTAATTTGCATTTACTTTGTTTTCTATTTTCCAAACAAAAAGAATCTGCCCTGATTGTTACTGAATGGTTACAGTGACCTTTTCTGTGCAGCATGGTGTCTTTTGTAACACACCCAGGCTCACCCAGTGTATGAAGTGTATTTCCTGGGTCATCCTGCTGGGATTGAATCCAGAGCTTCTGCACCCGAAGTGCATTTTTCCACTGCTTAAGCTTGGAGATGGCTAATATTGAAATGAAAGTAACTGACCGTTATGCGAGTAGAGGGGCGTGCAAGAAGTGCAAGGATCTCCCGGATCTCCAGGATCTTCCAGAGTCTGCAGCCTGCTGTTGCCACGCTTGCTCTCTTTTCCTTTCTAACCAGCTACCCTCTTTGCTATATATAATTGGAGACCACTTACCAAGTCACTTGTGACCACTGCCCTCACCCCCTCCAAGAAATGTGACTGATTCCATTTAAATAAAAGCCCAACAAAGCAAAGGAACATCAACAGGGACAGATGTCACTATCGTCCTCCATTCATTTCCATGTGGGAGGACCTCGCTACTATACTTCATGCTGTGGCAGGGGGCAGACTGAAGATATATTTAATGCAGAGATTCAACAGCTTCCAGTGCAGATGAGGCTGTGAAGCCTGCATTGAGATACACATGCACTCAGTGACTCGGACACCTCAGGTAATACTGCAGGCAGCACAGCCTTTGCTCCTATAGAAGAATTTTGCGTGGGACAGCGGGAGCACATCCGGCCTCCACTGTGCCAGTGGCAGGTAGGGCTGAC
>NW_009259318.1:281701-285373 GCF_000687185.1 Egretta garzetta | reverse complement strand
AAAAAAAAAAAAAAAAAAAAAAAAAGGGGAGAATGATTCCCGATGACTGCAAAACAGGTAAGCTAGCTGTATTACGTAGTTGTCTTCTACGTATGACAATAAGGGAGCCCTTAAGACCAGATATACAAGCAGCCCACAAAATAAGCCTGGAGTCTATGCCTGGAGATGCGATGCTGACTTAGTGCACCAGCTGGTATAATCAGGGAAGTTACTCATGATAAGCATAAATAAGACATGCATACACCACATGCACAGCCAGGCAAGAAACTGCACTCTTAAGAGTAGTAAGGATGTGAAAGAAAGAAAAAAAAAGATTACAGCTGAATCATCTGGGCTTTATCTGTAGGAAGAATTCTCTCTCCTTTTAAATTCTGCCTGGAGGTTATTCAACCCTATACCAACATCGGAATAACTGAAATCGTGATGGAAGTCCCAGGTTTTGTGACTCTGCAGGCACCACAGAGTACTAACGTTGGTGCCCTTGACTGCTGTGATCCTGGAGCCCAGTAATCAGAGGAAATATATCTCAAATGGAAAATGTTCAAAAAACTTACCATATACAGGGATGACGACCGCCACCAGCACAAGTACAAAAGCTAGGCATAGCCACCAGACTGTGAAAGAGAAGATCATTAATTGTTTTGTATCTATGAGCACTTAGGCTCAGACTGTATTTCAGTATTAAGTGAGACACAGCAGGATAGCCTTTCATTTAGGCTCCAAGTATGTAAATACAAAGCACTACTGAAGTCAAACAAGGCACCCTGAATTGACATTTATGTAACTGGACAGTTCAATAAAATGGCCAACTATCACCTAAATTCACATTTTTTTTGATCTGTATACACCCTAAAGTTTTCCACAGATGTGCAGATCCCTGTATAGAAAATTTAAGCCTTCTAGTGCCAAGTTTATCATCTCCTCTATGTTTTGCAGACTTCTTAGCAATAACCTCTGGAAGCCAAGAACTCATAGATCATCACCAACTCCAGTCAAGCTACATCCATGTTTGGAAAACAGGAGAACGTTCTCTTGCAATTCAAACATGAAAGGTTGAGGGTCAGAGTATGGCTGCAGTCTTGAATCAAATGTATTTTCTCTTTTTCACAAGCTGTCCTTCACACACAAGTTTTCATGCAGATGTGCAAGCTCACCCGTTGCAAAGGCACAAACTATTTTCTCCAATGAGGTCTGGCTTCACTTCCTACACCTTATCCAAGGGATAGTAACATGGTGAACTACCACATAGAAAAATGCCCGTTTTCATACAAAAGGATCAAACATAAACAATTCACACTTGAATCAAACATAACCGCTTTGCCCAGAAGGAAACTCCCAGGTTTTGTCTTGTCCAAGCCAGGGGACCTGGAACTAGATTTGGAGCTAGACTTCAGACTTCCAGCAGGCAAGTGTCTTACCTAACACCAATGAAAAACTCACATTTTGACATCCACTCTTTACAGTGCTTCCTTGTCTTCTGCACCCATAAAATAGCTACCATTTCTTGTCTGGCATCTTGTTTGACATTAGAGGAGTCTACGTTCCCACCAACGGCTTGTGCCAACTGGATGGTCTCAGCCATATCTTCTTCTTGAGACTCCATCTACAGCTGGGAAGCAATGAAATGTTTAATGAGTGCTTCTCCTATTGTCTATAAACAAGTGGGAATAGTAAAATCCCAAAGCTGCCTTAGTTATTGCCTGTACCTGAGGGGATGAGGGCAGGGTGGATGGAGAAATGAGGAAACAGATAGAAAATAAGGAGCTTGTGCAACATATCTGAGGCCCACTGAAAGGAGAAGATGGGCCTCAGGTACGTTGCACATGTCCTCCTTCCCAGGGATGGAAGCGATGGAGAATGAGGAGTGTAATGGAGGGAAAGGGAAGGACAGAGCAGATGAGAACAATGTTATAGGGAAGGGATGGTGCATGTCAAGGCAGGAGGGAAAGGCCATGATAACCAGAGCTATCTGCTTCACCGCTATGTAGCTTAAAGTAGTCTTGTCTGCATGCAACAAGTCTGGGCAATTTCCCATGTGAGCTGAACCTGGTCTGCAGAGGGAAGTTCACTATACCCTTTGGTGCTCTCTCCAATGAGTGACATTTTCCTCATGATTTTTCTTAAATCCCACTTTGAATTACATAAATATAACAAAAAAAAAATCACTCAGAGAAGAATATGCAGCTATAAACATTACTGTGTCAGTGCAGAAATGCCAACTCATCTTTATGAGTTAGGTTATTATAGGGACCAAAAAATCCACTCCTCTTCAGAAACGGCTTTAACATCTTAACTTTCATTACTGTTGTTACTATTTATGTTAATTGGCACATGCCTAAAAGGCCTCGTCAACTCCACAAATTCATATCAGTAAATAGGTGCTAAACATCTCTAAGAATCAGACTCCACTTGTGCTTGGTCCACCCTACAAAAGCAGAAAGAAACTAAAGCTTGGAATTACATTCCTCAGTAAGGTGCTCTTTGTCCCCAGAGGCTCTTCTGATTGCCCCGAATGCATCCCCAAAACACTGTCCATTTTAGTGTCTGGATATTCATTGCTCGGTACATGAATGGATGTTTGCTCGTGGGCTGGGCCTCTTGCCTCCAGCGAGCATGCTATGCTGTGTTACTGTACTGGAAAAGCGCTGGTTTTGCCTCCAGCCACAGAGGAGTTTCTCCTGAAGTTTCCCATCCACACTAGGGAAAAATGCCTATTTACAGAATCACACCATGCGTGGGTTGGAAGGGACCTTTAGGTCATCTGGTCCAATCCCCCTGCAGGGAACAGGGACATCTTCAACATAATCAGGTTGCTCAGAGCCCCGTCCAACCTCACCTTGAATGTTTCCAGGGGTGGGGCATCTATCGCCTCTCTGGGCAACCTGTTCCAGTGCTTCACCACCCTCATTGTAAAAAATTTCTTACATCCTGTCTAAATCTACCCTCTTTCAGTTTAAAACCGTTACCCCTTGTCCTGACACAGCTGGCCCTACTAAAAAGATTTTCCCCATCTTTCCTATAGGCCCCCTTTAGGTACTGAAAGGCCCCAATCAGGTCTCCCCGCAGCCTTCTCTTCTCCAGGCTGAACAAGCCCAACTCTCTCAGCCTGTCCTCATAGGAGAGGTGCTCCAGCCCTCGGATCATTTTTGTGGCCCTCCTCTGGACCCGCTCCAACAGTTCCATGTCCTTCTTGTGCTGAGGGCTCCAGAGCTGGACACAGGCTCCAGGTGAGGTCTCACCAGAGCAGAGTAGAGGAGCGAGAATCACCTCCCTCGACCTGCCGGCCACGCTGCTTTTGATTCCCCACCCGCGACTTCTGGGACGGTACGAGCGGGCGACACAGCCCCCCTCCGGCGCACCGGTGAGTCACCACGCTCCGTAACACGGCATTGCTGAATATCAGGCAGCTGTTGGCAAAAGCTTTTCAAAGAGCGTTTGGAAGACTGAAGTAAAACACGCAGCCGCAAGGTCGGCAATTTTTCACCGAGCCACAAAAAAAAAGTCCACTTCTGAGAGCTTATTTAGCTAAAGGAATTCGCTCTCACTTTTTGTGGCGGAACTATTTTCCTCTGGAGGAAACACCAGCGGAAGCTCCGCTTGTTCCAGGCCACGGGACGGCGGCGAATGAATGATGCAACCCCAGCCCCCCGCACCTGACAAGCATGCCCTCCC
>NW_009259318.1:278846-281353 GCF_000687185.1 Egretta garzetta | reverse complement strand
GCTCGTCCCCCAGCGGAACTGTGGGCATGAAGCACTCGGGGGGGCGGACCGCTGTATTCCGCGAGTCTTTCTGCGGGATTTGGCACCTTTGAAAATCTGTTCGAGTTTTAGAAGCGCCGAAGCTCTGCGGCCACGCGGTTGTTTTCAGGATAGGGGCGAGTGTTCGGGAATACCTCAATGAAGGCAATGTACCCCTGCGCGGGGTTGGTTTTTTGTTTCTCACTTGCGTCTTCAGTTCCTCACATGTGCTTTATTCCCTGACACGCGTTAATGTTTCTTTCTCTCCTTAGGTGTGCGTTCGCAGCTCTCTTTCTGGAAGTCAGTTGCTGGAAGTGTCGTTGCTCTTGCTGTCATTTTAATCTTAACGTGGGTGACATCAAATCAGTGCATTTGTTTTAAAAAACCTGGCTGTGGAAATTCAGTACTTCTCTTTCTTGTTACGCTGGCTCTTCAGTTCTGAGGGGTAAGAGGCTCCAGTGGTTTTCACCTCTCCCCCACCCTCATGGCTGCTGTTTCTGAGAGAGGAGGATCCAGAGAGGAAAGTGAAACAATACGGCTTATCCTTAGACAGTTGTTTCTGGCAGTGTTAAACTGACTTAATTTTTTTAATTTTCTGCAGGATTTCATTGTGCTGCAGCATGGCAAAACGGCAAAGCCGTAAGCAGAGTTAGGGACGCAGAACTGCAGAACTCACTTCTTGACTTGACTTGGCTCTGGCCTGTAGAGTTTTTTTTACAGCTGAGTATATTGAACCAGAACCTGGTTAGGGTCAAATTTTAGATGCCCCAAAGTAGATAACTAGTGCCTCTGTTTGCACTCTTTGTCAAAGGTGGCCTTCTGCCCTGACGTTCTCACCTGTGGTGTCTCCGGCGTGGCTGGAGGTTGTGCATGCCAGAGTCTGTTTGCTGGCACGTGCCCAGTGTGTGAGCCTGTAATCAGGGCTTGCTGGACGCACCGTAGCTGGTATAACTGGAAAAAAACCCAAGACTGAGCACAGTCCTTCAGCTGTATTTTGTTCACCCATCTCCTGCTTAATTCAATGCAAGTCGTAGATACTTTTAAGCTGGAGGAAGCAGGTCCAGAATTTGTAAATGTGTACACAACTGTATTTTAAATACATAACACATAATGATGAGTAAGTGACGTTCTCTTCATTTCTTCATTTGAACAAAAGAGCCACCTAAATTACCACAGCTGGATCCATGCCCTGATGACTGGCTGTACTACAAGAAGAAGTGTTACTATCATTCAGGAGGCAGGTTAGATTGGAAGTCCAGCCAGGAGTCCTGCTCTGGCTACAGAGCTTCCCTTGCAGTGATTGCCAACCACCAAAAGCTGGTAAGGTCTCCAGCGCCTTGAATTGGGTGTTATGTCTGCCGCCCTAACAGCTTCTGTAACTCCATCACTTGTTCCCTTGTGTAGCTTGAAACCCAGCGTGCTGTGTGGCCAACTCGTTTGCTGCGAGTCGGTACAGCCTACAGACTTTTGCAGTGCAACATGGCCCGTTCAATAAAATCCGCTGTAGAAATTCTGTTTTTACCTTAGAGGGTATTTCAGAAATTTAGAAGGCAAACTATGTATAAATTAAGAGTAAAGTCTGAAAGAATATAAAAATGGAGCCATGACTCGTAATAATTAATAAAGAAGGCACGGTTGGTTTTTTTTTTTTTGAACTGGCAATTTATGTGTGCGTTTTAAGTTAGGCAATTTATCTTGTCCTCTCCCCTCACACCCTCTTGACATTCATTCCCTCTCCAGGGTACCCAGGAGTACAGTCAACAGCAATTCCCATGCTAACTAATAAATCCAAAGCTTGTGGAAGTTCACTTGCCGTATTATAACACTTCTCTTATTCTTGAGAAAGCACATAAATTTCAACTTAGCATCACTGGGCTGGCAAAGAGGAAAATTAAAAACACAGTTTGGTTCCATGTTGTTTTTAAGCTAAGTCTTTGAGCGTTAAGCTTAAGTCATGCTGTTTATTTCACAGCACAGGAATTAGTTCATGGTGGTTTCCATAGGTATCAGAATCACAGAATGTTTTGGGTTGGAAGGGACCCCTAGAGGTCATCTAGTCCAACCCCCCTGCAGTGAACAGGGACACCGCTAACTAGATCAGGTTGCTCAGAGCCCCCTCCAGCCTGGCCTTGAATGTTTCCAGGCATGGGGCCTCCACTACCTCTCTGGGCAACCTGTTCCAGTGTTTTACCACCCTCATTGTAAAGAATTTCTTCTTTATATCTAGTCTAAACCTACCCTGGTTTAGTTTAAAACCATTATCCCTTGTCCTGATACAGCTGGCCCTACTAAAAAGATTTTCCCCATCTTTCCTATAGGCCCCCTTTAGGTACTGAAAGGCCATCATGAGGTCTCCCCGCAGCCTTCTCTTCTCCAGGCTGAACAAGCCCAACTCCCTCAGCCTGTCCTCATGGGAGAGGTGCTCCAGCTCTTGGATCATTTTTGTGGCCCTCCTCTGGACCCGCTCCAACAGTTCCATGTCCTTCTTG
>NW_009259318.1:275212-276013 GCF_000687185.1 Egretta garzetta | reverse complement strand
CTGGGAGGCAGCAGACCTCCCTAAGAGCAGGGTCTGCCCGGCATATTGGTCCCTCTGTTCCCCTCAGATGGGAATCTCCCACTACTATTACCCATCTCTTCTTCCTCGTGGATGTAGTGGTAATCTGACGGGGAGGTCTTTCTGATCTTTGTGCCTCCTCTGATGTGGATAGGTCAACACCTACCCCGTCCACCGCCTTGTCTTCCACCTCTAGAGCCTCATACCTGTTATGCAGAGGCACCTGGGGAGAAGCGGTGGGCAAGGAAAGGGTTCTCCTCCTGCCCTGACTGCAGACCAGTTTCCACTCACTGCTCTCCATTGAGGCCCTTCCTTCATCCTGACGGGGGGAGGACACTAGTTCCCTTTGATCCCGGGCCTTTTTTGGTGACTGCTCCTGCATAGATTTCTGGGAGGACAGGATGCGGCTCCACCAGTCTATTTCCTGCTCCGCCTCCCCGGTGCTCCGTAGCCTGTCTACCTCTTCTCGCAGCTCTGCCACCAGGCAGAGTAGGTAGTCCACTTGATCGCACCTCATACAGGTGTTGCCTTTGCTGGTGTGCGTTTCCAGCGCCAGCTGGTGGCACTGCCTGCAGCCAGGGGCCTGGGCAGCCGCGTGCTTTCCAGGGACCTCAGTCTGCGCTGAGGCTTCCTTTCTGATCAGCAGATTGGCCGCAGCCTCCTGACGGGGGGCGCCATGGCCGGGCTTCCTCTCAGCACCTGAGTTTCCTCAGCTTACCTCGGGAGCTGGGGGAGGGCGCGCGCCCCCTGCCCGCGCGCCCTTCTGCCGCGCGGCGCCCTGTT
>NW_009259318.1:271387-274787 GCF_000687185.1 Egretta garzetta | reverse complement strand
GTCTTCGCCGAAAAAGAAAAAAAAAAAAAAAAAAAACCCAAACAAAAAACCCCACCTAATTAAAAAATTAGGATGATGGGCTGAATTCACAAATACAGGAAACAATCACTGAAGAACAGCAGCTCAGTCTCCATTTGGAGGAGCAGCCCCACTCCCAGCACCTCTCACCAGGCGAAAGCAAGCCCGGGAGGGGATTCACCTGGCTGTGACCTTTACCTTTGCTATCACGGTACTTGCACTTAAAAATTAATTCCTTGTGTAAATTCACAAGGTAGGCGATAACATGGGGCATAACTTACCAACAGTTTCCGAACGGACATTTGTCATTTAGCGACCGCTGCCGGTCACGTAACTTTCTGTGGCAGTTACTTGGGTCTCCCTTGGCTTGGAAGCTTCTAGGAGAACATCTCTAGAGAAGCTGAGAGCAGGCAGTATGCTGGGGGACCGGGTCTTTGAGTATGAACTCGCATCACGTCGTCAAGTACACTGCTGTGTGAAGTCTTTAAAAAGCGATTCAGGACATCTTTGTTGCTGTGCCAAGTGTAACTTAAAAATTTGGACGCAGGCGCCTGTAAAAAGTTCCAGAGGTTAAAGTGAAAACTTGTGTGCTGTGGGGTAGGTGAAATACATATGTAAACTATACTGCACTATTTCCTTATTCCTTTAACACTCAGAAATCACTGGAATGTTATACCTAACACATCGATGTGGTGCTTAGGGACATGGCTTAGCGGTGGACTCGGCAGTGCTAGGGTAACGGTTGGACTCGATGATCTTAAAGGTCTTTTCCAACCTAAACGATTCTGTGGTTCTGTGAACTATAGAGTCTAAACTAATCTTGAGTTTACAGACCACTGACACACATGTATGTGTTTTATCTTCTTAATACTTTTTAAGGACACAGTTCTTTTAAAGAGTGCTTTCTTTAACATAACAGATGGTTTCGTGGCCAACTGAGGAACGGAAATGTGGTGCAAAATAGTCAATTTCTCTGTTTCCACAAAACTCAAAGACCAGCTGTGGTTACATGATGCTGGTGCCCATGGTATTGAAAGTACCCGGTTTGTGCAGTAGGTTCTACCTGTGGTTTTTGTTGTTTTCAAACCATTTTTCTTTTTACTATGTTCTTTAAATTGCCTATAGTGTCCTACCAACTCAGGGTGTTCTGTATGGCTGAGAAAAACTAAAGAAAATAGCACTATAGCAAATGTGTTTTCAGAGACGACTATAGCATCATAAGGAAAGAATGGAGAAAGTCTTTATTTTATTCATACTGGAGATGGTAAACTACATGTGTGACCTGGAATGTCCTGGAGTTTGGGTCTAGGTAGTTCCAAATGACTTTATACTCAGGAATACAAAGAACAGGAAAACAGAATGAACTCACACACCTATGATGCAACTTGTGTCAAGAGCAAAAGTGTGAAAATATGTGTGGAAACAAGTACGGAATCTGCAGGTGTGGCAGCGGAGCCAGACACCGGAGATATCCTTGGCCTTGTCGGTCTCGAGCCATGGGATAACTGAACAAGAGCTAAGTGAAAAACAAGCTCAATGCTGCGATCAATGGACCTTGCAAGATGAACTTTGTTTTCATATAAGGCTTGGACTCAGTGTTTGCCAGATAGCAAGGGGATAAGACAAAAGTAGAGGCTTTGTTTTGGGATGGGTGTAAAAGGATGTAAAGCATAAAATAAAGTGATCCCGATGCTGCTTGCGCTTGTGCATGAACTTGGGGTCCGTGCCTTCATTGCCACAAATGGTGCCCCTTGTGGGGTGTGAAAACTCAACCTCTGAAGGTCTGTCCGGTGGCATGCCCCACAGAACTTAATGCTGCTGAAAGGCAGCAGAAAGTGCTGCTGAAAGGAAGCAGGAGCCGGCTTCACTCGTCTCTGGAGACGAGGTGAGCTGTGGGGAACGATGGGCAGTTATATGTCCACAGATGAAAAATGGGTGATTGAACTTATGGAGGGACTTTTGCAGAACCATAATATTGCTATGAGCCCTCAGACACTGAAGAGACTCCTGGACTGGGTTTTTGTCAACTGTAAGGGGGTCACTGTGATGAATATTTTTACTGCCCAGGTTTGGGATGAGGCCGGGGTCGTACTGTGGGACAGGGCAACAAAGGCAGATAGGTCGCTGCTGAGCTGTTAACCCCTTGGTGGCAAATATTAGAGATGATCCACAAGCAAGAAGTTGTCCAGGAAACAGCAGGTGTGACCTCGGGCAATACTGGCTTGCTGTGCCCACCTATGACGCCCCCTGCACCCACCGCCCCTAGCACAGATGCTTGCCCCCCGCCTACATCAAAGCCAGCAAGCAGCAGGGAGAACCTTCAAATTCACTCTGTCACTAATGATGAGCCGGCTGGCTCTTTTGATCCCGGAACAGTTAACCCCGAGAAGGAGCCGGATCTGTTTCCCCCCGACCCTCATGATAATTGGCAGAGGGTCCGCAGTGGGGAACACGAGATGGCAGCCTGAATTGTTGAGCCAGTTATTTACGATCCCCAGCAGCCACCAAAGTGGGAAGGACTTAATTTCACGGTAATTAAAGAACTCCAGAGGGGTATTATTGCCTTTGGGCTCACCTCCTCTTATACTATGAATATGCTGGGATCTATTATGAAATCCTATACGCTGGTACCCCATGATTGTAAAACTCTAGCCCAGCTTATTCTTACCCCCACACAATATACACTGTGGGAAGCCTCTTGGAGGCAGTCGCTGGAGAAAAAGCGATTGGATTACATCCGTCGCCCTGCGGGAGATCCAGCGGCTGGAATGACATTTGACCGCTTACTGGGTTTGGGGCATTTCCAGCCCCCTCATCATCAGGCTCGTGATATCCTGCTTACCGTCTTAGATGATATAAAGAATCTGGCTTTTCAGGCTTTTTTGATGGTTCCTGATGCTGGTAAACCGCAAAAATCCTTTACACAAGTCAAGCAGGAAACCAAGGAGCCCCATATGGCATTTATTGACAGACTCCGTGAGAGCCTGAATAAGCAGGTCCCTCATGAAGAAGCCCGCGAGATTGTTTTGTTGAAATTAGCAATTGCGAATGCGAATACTGACTGTCAACGTGTTTTACACACTTTAGACAATCCTACTCTTGTAAAAATGGTAGAGGCTTGCAATAGAATCGGATCTGTTGATCATAAATATGAAACCGTGATGGCTGCTTTTGCAGCAATGAGGCTGGGAGCTCAAACTTGCTTTAGGTGCGGACAGCCCGGCCACATTACGGAACACGGTCATAACTTGGTAAAGCCGAAACCGGTTGATATCCGTCCCCGATGTAAGAAGGGGCGGCACTTGTGAGTCAGTGTCGCTCTAAATCTGATAAACGCTGCCGGGAGGCCGCTGCCGGGAAGCCGCCAGCAGAGCGCGCTGGG
>NW_009259318.1:265693-271361 GCF_000687185.1 Egretta garzetta | reverse complement strand
AGCGGGCCTGGCAGCCGCCGAATCACTGACCCCGGTAAACTCCTCGGTATATCTGATTCCTACCGCAGTCTTTGGACCCCCGGGTCGGGGGAAGGGTGCGCTTCTTTTGGGGAGATCATCAACTACCCTTCAAGGTCTGTTTGTCCTCCCGGGAGTCACTGACTCAGACTATACGGGTGAAATCAAAATCATGGCATGGAGAGCTGCTCCCCCTTGTGCCATAATGCGCGGCTCTCGGATTGCACGACTCATTCTCCTCGATGCATGCCCTCCGCAGGTGGTCCAGACGCCTAGGGGAAATCAAGGTTTTGGATCCACAGGATCGCCACTGATTTTGTGGTCACAAGTTGTGGGCCCCGATCGACCAGTGTGGTCTAACACTGCAGGGACTGGGGAGTGCGTCATATTACTACCATACCTCACGCTCCCACTGGCCAAGCAATTGTGGAACGATCTCATCATACCCTGAAACGTATGTTAAAACAACAAAAAGGGGGAACTGTGTCTCTGACCCCACAAGAGCCCCTGTCTAAAGCTTTGTATGTACTCAATTTTTTAAATGCAAGGCTATCACAAAATACCCAAAACCCTTCACCGCCCTTCTTTCATCATTTTTTATCATTACAGGCAGACAGACTCTATGTAGGGGAAAAAGCACAGGTCCTGGTAAGAAATCTGGAATCAGGAAACATGGAAGGTCCGTTTCCTCTAATAAGCTGGGGTAGAGGCTACGCTTGTGTCTCCACAGGAACTGGACCTCAGTGGATCCCGGCCCGGTGTGTTCGCCCATACTGTCCTCAGCAAGCAGTGAAGGACTAAAGGAGTTTGAGCAAGTGTTTTGGTCTACAGGACTGCTGCAAACCTCAGCTGTAAACTCGGCTTTGGAAACCTGAACATTGTGACTTTGGGAAATCTCCCACACCCCTGTCTCAAAAGGGAGGTCTAGAGAAGGCATGGATATATGGGTAACCTTAGTGAACACTTTAAGGTAACTTTAGGTCAAGATACCCTATGCCTCTCACTGGCTACCATGGGAAATCCCTTTACCACATGTTTGGTGGGTGTCCCAGTGGATACGTGGCCGAGCATGCTGCTAGTATTACCCCTGACCAGCAACAAAACAGCAAAGGAGAAAGTTGATAGCTGGAATGGTTGGGCCCCTCACCTGCCACTGCTCCCCCATGAACCTCAGGAGCTTGAGCTGTTGGGTTCAATTCAAATGGATGCTTGCTTGTTTTCAATTATACTGGAAAAAAATCAGTCTTTTATGGCAAATGATAATTTATCTCTGTTGATTTATAGAAATGCTACCACCTGGTGCAACTACACTAGCCCAAATATCTCCAAGTCGGCTAATGCCCCGTGAGAACTCCCGGGGGGGCCTTTCTTTATCTGCGGGGATTGAGCATGGGGAGGCATTCCCTCGCGCATAGAGGGGAGACCATGTGGCTTGGGTACTGGCTTCAAGCATGTCCATGATTTTTTAATCTAGCAAAACATCATGGCACCTTAAGCGTATGACTCACACCTTCCAATTACAATGTAGGGACAATGTTGATTTTTGGAATAAGGGAGAAATTATTTTGGCTTCTTTATTTGCACCACGGGTTGCAACACACAGGCTTTAACAACTTTGAATAAACTGTCTAGCTTGCTGTATTTTACAGTGTATGCAGCATCTTACAAGCAATCAAGAGCCTCTGTTTTTGTTCTTAGTAAAGAAGAGGGAGTTGTGGGAACAAGTACGGAATCTGCAGGTGTGGCAGCTGAGCCAGACACCGGAGATATCCTTGGCCTTGTCGGTCTCAAGCCATGGGATAACTGAACAAGAGCTAAGTGAAAAACAAGCTCAATGCTGCGATCAATGGACCTTGCAAGATGAACTTTGTTTTCATATAAGGCTTGGACTCAGTGTTTGCCAGATAGCAAGGGGATAAGACAAAAGTAGAGGCTTTGTTTTGGGATGGGTATAGAAGGATGAAAAGCGTAAAATAAAGTGATCCCGATGCTGCTTGCGCTTGTGCATGAACTCGTGGTCCGTACCTTCATTGCCACAAATGTGTGACTTTAATTTGATAGAGATGCAACATAACTGACATCCAAGGAATTATGGTGATACAACACAGCCAAGGCAACCTGTGATGAGTCAGGCACCGTGTCCCCGCTAAACACACGTCCTGGTACTGAAATGTCATACTCTTGGTGATACAGTGAAGCCATTGTACTAGTGTGTAATGTCATATGGTAAGTCTAATGACATACATGGACGTTTTAATGACGGGGTGGGACAGGGTATAGGTGGGTGGTCAGTAACACTCTGCATGACTACCAACTAAATAGCTGGGACCTCACTGACTATTAGTATTGCATATTTTGTGATGCCATTTATATCTGTGCAGTTTTTATATAGAAAGCTGTATAATCATAATCATTAAAAAATCTAATAGCCATATGTCATTTTACTCTGTATTTTGCCTAGAACTTTATAATGTATCGAGTATGCATAACAGACTTCTGGATTGGGCTGCAGAGGAAAGGAAACAAATTCTTCTGGGTGAATGGAGAGTCATTTGACACAAACTTGTGAGTTTTCTTTCAAATAGACTATGCTGGAGGAGAGTCAATAGCTTTTTTTGTCCAAGTAGAAAAGTTATTCTGTGTTATCTATTCCACTGTCGATAAGCTGGTGTATCTTGCCAAATGAGGGCTGTCATATGGTTGTAAAAATGCTAATACTATGCTAGTAAAACTAGTTATATCCCCAGAGAAGTGAGGAAGGGCCACCATTGCCTGCTTTTTCATGTGGTTGCATAGCGGCTGTTTGGCTATGCCTAGAGTAATTTGTTTCTGTACAATCCTACCATATGAGATGGGTAGCATTTGCCTTATTAGGAAGAATTACCCATGTTAGACATTATAAATTGTTTGAATTAGCTTGCCCTGTTGGTCTTGCAGGGTTCAACACTCAGCCAATATAGACAGGGCCTCCTAAGACCAACTGAGGTGCTCAGGACCACGTCAGGAGGTCACTGGGCTGGGTGGTTGTACCTCAGAAGGCAGCTCCTATGCCCACTTTCTATTCCCAGAGATTGACTTTCCTTGCAGCCACATCCTGTGTATTCTGCAGAGACTCAGCAAAATCGGTGGGAAGAGGTGGCAGGGCTGGAGGAGTACTGCTGCCATGGGTCCCGCTGGGATCCTCTCTCTCCTGCTCTGGCAAATTGTGCCTTTTGTGCTCACAACACATTGCAGACTGTGAAGTACAAGTACACGTGGTACACCTCTGGGGGGTTCAAAGCAGCTTGCTTTAATAGAAAGTACATCAGAGCATCGCCATGTGTTTCACGTGCACATGAATTCTGATCCTCCCAATGAGAAGAGGGGCTCATTTTAAATCATCCTCTAGTTTGTTCTCTGCAGTCTTTAAGACCCAGTTTTACAAAGAATAAGAAATAGGTCTTCTCAAAGAATAAGAAATAGGTCTTCTAATGTTTAGACTGAAGTTCTGCTCTAATTTTTATTTTTCTCTTGACTTTTTAGATTTCATGTCAATATAACAAATGACGGAGACTGTGTCCATATGGATTCAACCTTCATCTCTACCTCAAAGTGCTCCTCACTCAGAAACTGGCTTTGCATCATTGGTCAGTCCAATCACAAGCTCTTAGTAGGGAACATCTGACGGTGCAAATACAGAGACTTCCTCCACGAGAAGTTTGAAATCAGAATATCAAAAGTCCTTGCTGTAGGAGGTCCACAGGGGCAAGAGGTGCTGTGGCATGGATCATATCCAAAGTTCTCCAGGAGAGGCAATACAGGGAGTAATAGTAGCTTGATGAGAAGGAGGTAATTGATTAAGAAGTGGCAGTACCAAGAGGAAATGATGATATGATGGCTGTTGCAAGGAGCAGAAGTTGCTCCTTAGTAACACAGTTTCATTGTTGAAACTGCTGAAGGATGTGGCAATGGATACTTTTCTTGAGAAGTCCTCACAACTGCAAAACATAATTTTTTAGGGCAGCTAAAACCAGCGTTAGACGGACATAAAGGTTTTATTGAAAGTGCCATTCATAGTGAACTCAGTGATGTGGGTTTTTTCCTGTTTTCTGTGGAACTCAGTAATACTTTGTCCAACAACTTTAAGTTTGTCTTTGTGGTAAGTGGGTGTTTTGATTTCCCCCTCCTTTTTCCTTGGGGTTTTCAAATGTGATTAGCAGGTAATGTCCAAGGATATAAATGAGAGCTTTGTAAACCAGGAAGGCAGATAATGGCTAGGTCTTCTAGTGAACGGCACCGCTGTTATGGGGCATATAGAGTGGGACAGATTACAAATGTCCTTCTCTGTCCCTCTGGACTGATGTGGAAACATGACTGCTGCTGCTCAAAACTTCCCTGAATACATAAGTGCGATAGGAAAGCTCCCAGACTGAATCACACACAACTGTTGTTTTGGGAGTGCTGACGATGTGTGGCAGTGTGTTTCCCCCCACGCCTGACCTTTTCCTGTAACCCTGCTCAAGTGATAACCATCAGTGGTGGTTGTGATGGATGCATCTGGTAGTGATGGATGCATCCAAGTCAAAGGGGATTTGGGGGAGACAGATAACAACACAGTAGCCAAGGGCTAATTTAGGGCAATGTGTCTGCCTAACCACAGTGCTGGTCAATGTCTCACTCGAGCCAAATTTGAAAGAAACTAACACCTGCAGTCAGTATATATACATGTCTAAGAGTCAATCATCTTACCCCCATCAATAGTGAGCAGCCCAAGGGCCCTTTCAGCTCTCCTGCATGGCAGCAGGCTGCATGCCAGGATCTCCCCTTGAGTAGGGACACCTCTCCAGGTTACTCGTGAAGGCTGAGAGATTCCTTGCTTACAACGGATTGTTGGTAAGTGACTAGTAGCATACTAAATTTTGAAATCTTAGCCAAGTGATATAAAGGATTGATTGCACATATATAATCCTTTAGACAAACCTTTGACCAAGTTTGGGACTAGGGTTGGATCCAACTGCACCTAGACTCCTCGCTGAGGAAGGAGTTTAGAAAGCAAGAGGGTCTTTTCTGAATCTTGTGATTCAACGGGATGGACAGTTTTTGTCTGACCCTGTCCTCTATGCAGTAAATAACCAAGGGTACCTTGCCATTGAATCTTACTAAACCACTGTTGCGTTTACCATTGAACCTTGTTAACTCACCGGTTTATATGAATAAAGTATATTTTTGCTTCTTTCTCATTCCATCCACGTCATGAAGTCAACTGGATTTAGAAAGGGAGAGACCTGTATATCTAGCACGGTGGTGTGGTTTAACCCTGTCCGGCAGCCTTTAGCCCCAGGCAGCTGCCCGCTCACGTGGGAGTTCATCCCCACGGTGGGAGGGGGGAGAGAATCAGAAGAGTGAAAGTGAGAAGACTAGTGGGTTGAGATAAAGACGGTTTAATAGGGAGAGCAAAAGCAAGTGTACAAGCAAGACATGAGTACCTGCTTTTACACCTCTCAAGTTGCAAACCACATGCACAAGTGCTTACACCAGCTTCATGCTTGCTGTGGGAAATTTAACCCAGCAGAAAGGTACTGTGGCATGGACATGCACAGCCTTATTGGGTGTGAAGGCTGCCAAAACACAGCCAGAAAAATCCATCTGTCTCTCTCGCTGCTGCTTCTCC
>NW_009259318.1:238013-265269 GCF_000687185.1 Egretta garzetta | reverse complement strand
GGCTGCACAAGGCAGATGTGCAATATGGAGCTTTACCCTGCAAAATCACTCCTGGCTTCAGTCATGCCTGTTCTGCCTGCAGAGCTGCTGGACTAGATGGTGCCTGTTGGTCCAGGACAGCTCTTGAACCCTTGGATGCTCTACAGTAGCATCTCTGCTGCTCCTCCACAAGGCAGGAGATACCAGTGATGCAGGTGCCTCTAGGCAGGGGGGACACATACTCCTCGTTACCATTCCATGAGTCAGGCTGGCTGGAGTCCACTTCTCTCCATCATCCCCAGACAGGCTGGACCCTGCTTCTGCACAGTTGTTTCCATGCTAACCTCTTTAGCGATTGCTTCCAGTCACTGCTTCCTTTTCCAGACTGCCAGGCTGCAGGGAGGGAAAAGAGGCTTAAGCAACAGTGATGAGGAGGAAGAGGAGGTCAGAGGAACTGAACAGATCTTCACAGTCTGACAGGGAAGGTTACCATGAAAGGCTCAATGAGGGACTTGCTGCTTCCAGTTGAGATGGAGAAAGTAACCTTTCAGGTTACTTCAGGTACTTCAGGCATGGTGGATATGCAAGGTGACCTTTAAGAAGTCTGGCCTGAACTCAGACACAGCTGCCAAGGTAGCATCCCATGTATGCTCACCATTCACCGTGGAAAGGAAAGTAGCCATTAATTACATTTGGAAACCAGTGACCCTTAGTCATCCCCCCAGTTGTCTATGGCCGCTCAGCCCAGCATCAGACGATTCACAGCTGGATATGCTGTCTAGTGGCAGATACTCTGTCCGCAGTGGCTACCCTGGTGGAGTTCATATAATCATAGAATCGTTTAGGTTGGAAAAGACCTTTAAGATCATCAAGTCCAACTGTTAACCTAACACTACCATCCCACCACTAAACCATGTCCCTAAGCACCTCGTCTGCCCGGCTTTTAAATACCTCTAGGGATGGGGACTCAACCCCTTCCCTGGGCAGCCTGTTCCAGTGCTTGACCACCCTTTTGGGGAAGAAATTTTTCCTAATGTCCAACCTAAAACTCCCCTGGTGCAACTTGAGGCCATTTCCCTTCATCCTATCACCCGTTACCTGGGAGAAGAAACCAACCCCCACCTCACTACAGCCTCCTGTCAGGCAGTTGTAGAGGGCGATAAGGTCTCCCCTCAGCCTCCTTTTCTCCAGGCGAAACAACCCCAGTTCCCTCAGATGCGTTCTGGTGGCCACACTATTCTTGATATAAGCCAGCATGCTGTTGGCCTTCTTGGCCAGCTGGGAACACCACCAGCTCACATTCAGCTGGCTGTCGACCAGTACCCCCAGGTCTTTTTCCGCCAGGCAGCTTTCCAGCCACTCTGCCCCAAGCCTGTAGCATTGCATGGGGTTCTTGTGACCCAAGTGCAGGACCTGGCACTTGGCCTTGTTGAACCTCATACAGTTGGCCTTGGCCCATCGATCCAGCCTGTCCAGGTCACTCTTCAGAGCCCTCCTCCCCTCGAGCAGATCGACACTCCCACCCAATTTGCTGTTATCTGCAAACTTACTGAGGGTGCACTCAATCCCCTCATCCAGGTCATTGATAAAGATATTAAACAGAACTGGCCCCTAAACTGAGCCCTGGGTGACACTGCTTGTGACAGGCCACCAGCTGGATTTAACTCTGTTGACCACAACTCTCAGGGCTTGGCCATCCAGCGAGTTTTTTACCCAGCAAAGAGTATACCTGTCTTAAGCCAAGCTGAAACCTCTCGAACATTCAGCAATTAATCCACAGGGGTAAACTTGAGAAGAGAAGAGAAAAGAAGCTCTGCTCCTCCAGCTGGTCCTGGGCAGATACATATTCTCTGTCCTGTCTCTGTACTGCACTGCCCTGTCAATGAAGCGATATATATGGATATTTGCAGCACCTTCATATGGTTCAGGTGCCCCTGCACAGCTGAGTAAGGTTGCACAGCGTGCATTTGCCTGGCTGAACTCTGGATGCTGATCACCATCTATGGCTTGCACAGCACGTGCTGCATCCCTTGCTGCGGCCTTGCCTCCCTCCTCAGGAGATGAGATGATGTACTAATGCAGAAAGGCAAATTTGCTTCATCTGTCTTGAACAACTGAAGCAGAATAAATGTGTAATTCAGTCAGATGAAGTTTCCCAATGCCTCTATGACTTGGGCTTCCCAAAGGACTTGGTCAAACCAAGGATGTCCCATCCAGGGCAGGCCTCAGAGCGGAGGACAGAGTGGGGAAAGGGGTTGCTCAGCTGGTTCATTGTCCTTAACTCTTTTGTGCATGCCTTTCCAGACACCACAGGAAATTAGCCAGCATTAGCAAAGGAAGGAAATTACAGGGAAAGGTAGGAGTAGCTGTCTTTCTCAGTAAATTCACTTTTGGTGTTTCCCAGCATTTATGGAATACCTGTATCTAAGTGCTTTTTTCTAAGCTATTGGAGCCATTCATGCTTTATTTGATTGAAACAGAAGGACATCAACCCCTGAAACAATGGGGGGGCTTTATTCATTGTAGAATTGCATTTTTTATCTCTTTTAATTCCTTACTATGTAAATAATACTCATTCAAAATTATACAATCAAAAATAAGTTATCCAAGCTTGCAACTAACAGTTTAGGTGAGCTGAGCAAGGGACAACTCAGAATTCAACAGTTTGCTTTTTTAATCTGATATCCAAACTAATAGGGCATGGAATGAGAATAGGAATAGGAACAGGAAGAAGAAGAATGAGAAGAGTAAGATAAGAATAGGAAGAAACTGCTATGATGTTTCCTGCAAGAATAACACAGCAGTATTAGAGCTTTCAGTTTGTCTATTCAAAATTTCGTTAATAATTCTTCCTAGGATTTTTGTCTGAAGTACCACTGCTTCTAGTGGTATTTCACAACAGTTCTATGGTTTTCTAATGCATCATAAAACCTTTAAAATCAAGGCTTTTTAAAATGTTGTGTATAAAATACTGCATTAGTTTTTGGCAGAAGGCAGCTGATTATTGACTTCAACCCAGTGTCATGTCCTTGACATGAGTGCCATTGATGATATACACTGTGCAATACATGCAGACTGCTCTACTCAGATTTAGGAAGATCTTAAAATGTTTGAAATAAGGTTTTCACAGACAGTCTTGCCTGAAGCTTTCTCCTGATAACTACAAAAGGAAACAGTATTGTGTCTCTAGCCTCCCAAACAGACTGGGAATCCACTCAAAAGATGTTCTCCACACCCAGGCTGGTTTTGCCCGTATTAAAAATCAGCAGGAGCTGGCAGAGAACTAAAGAGAGAAAGGTCCATGCACTAACACTTCCCTTGCCTCTGATTACTGTGAAAAGAATGAATTTTACCTGGATGTGTTGCAGTACAGCATCATACTTGATCTTAGTCTTTTCACTAAGTACATGTGTGAGACAAAAATCAAGTTGTGGACAGCCTAATAAATAATAGTAAAAAAACTTTCCAGTAGTTTTGAGTGCATTCTTAAGAGACACATTGTTCAGAAGCAATAATAAAGGTAATTCCCTATTACCTTTCTAGGAAAACGTAATTCTTAAGGGAAATGGTGGCTAATTATGAGATGGCAGGGCCTCTGCCCTCCTGAAAATACAGGACTTATTTCCCAGGCATACTAAGTTTGCATCTGTCATATCACGCAGATTGCTTAAAGAAAAAAAGGAAAAAAAAAAAGATTATTTTAAATTATTCTCGGTGGCTGTTATTTTGCTTGTTCAGCTCTAGTCATCTCTTCAGCTTATGCTCAGAAGTTGAAAACTTAAAGTTATGTATTTATTTTGTATAGAAATCATGAATTTATTCTCCATAGTGAAGAGTCCAAAACCATGAAAAAAAAAAAATTAAAAATCATGAAAAGGTTGAGAAAGGATTTCTGTAGATTGTCCAGTTCCTACTCTGCCCCAGTGCAGGAACAACAGCCTGCTATTAACTATTTCAGGGGTAAAAAAAAGAAAAAAGGATGTTTCTTTTAGCCTAAACCAGGGGATTTCCTTTAATTAGGAGTTATAGTGGAGCTTCAGGTCCTGGGAGAGAGCAGGCTTAGACGCAGAAACTCAAGAAATTGAGCAGGTCAGTCTTGGGTGGATGGGTAGTTGGGAGTTGCTCCCTTGGGAGGCAGCAGCTTGGAGTTGGACATCTCTCTGAGCTTTGCCAACATGCTGCTGCCTGTGCCCCACTGAAGTCCTATCACCTGACACCACCTTCGCGGTCTGTTTAGCCAAAGATTGTGAGATATGCACTGTAGTCTTTGACACCCTTCGCCACCTCTGCTACCATCGTCACTGATCATAGGATATGGCTACTGCACGGCTGTCGACAATACTGGCTCCCCATTTCCCCCACACTCCTGACCCCCTGTCAGGATTAGTTTAAGCTGCTTAAGCTTATCCTCCAGTTACAGGGGCGCAGTTATATCCCAGTATCTCTACAATACTTTTCTGTGTTGGTCTTGGTTAGGAAAAGCTTACTGCTAAGTCTTCTGTGCTTCCTGAATTTGTAGCCAATATTCATCTCATCCACTCCTTTTTTATCTTGCAGGCTTCTTTCTCCTTCACACTCTAGCTACCTCTGACAAGTTATTTTATGTGATTCATATTTTTAAAAAAGGCCACATAAGCATACAGAATTTTCTTCAGTTTAAATGGAATCTAATTTCTCATAGATTTTACGGTGGAGTAGAGACATCTAGTGACTATTTTGTGTTATTAAAATGCAAAGGATTAATGAAAGAGAGCAGAAGACCTCTTTCAAACCCTTGAAATATCCTTCTAGAGGAGGTATATCTTTACATGCTCTCCCTAAATCTACTGAAAAAATAATTTTGTCAGTTCTGTGCAACTGGTAATACACAGGATAGAAAACAGTGATCAAACATCACTGGCTTCCATGCCTCCAGAGCCTCTTTTCTCCTTTCTCCAGGTGTCTTCAAAGGCCTTGGACTCTGCAGTAAATAAATCCAGAGTGATGCTAGTAAAGCCAGTCTAGCTTTGCATCGCTGGCACCAGAGGGCACAGTTTGGTGCCTAAGTGCCAATACAAATCCCTTCCTCATGTACTCTGGGCTGCATCGGGAGAAGCGTGGCCAGCAGGTCGAGGGAGGTGATTCTGCCCCTCTGCTCTGCTCTGGTGAGGCCTCACCTAGAGTACTGCGTTCAGCTCTGGAGCCCTCAGCACAAGAAGGACATGGAAGTGTTGGAGCGGGTCCAGAGGAGGGCCATAAAAATGATCCGAGGGCTGGAGCACCTCTCCTATGAGGACAGGCTGAGAGAGTTGGGCTTGTTCAGCCTGGAAAAAAAGAAGGCTGCGGGGAGACCTGATTGTGGTCTTTCAGTACCTAAAGGGGGCCTATAGGAAAGAGGGGGAAAATCTTTTTAGTAGGGCCAGCTGTGACAGGACAAGGGGTAATGGTTTTAAACTAAACCAGGGTAGGTTTAGACTAGATACAAGGAAGAAATTTTTTACAATGAGGGTGGTGAAACACTGGAACAGGTTGCCCAGAGAGGTAGTGGAGGCCCCATCCCTGGAAGCATTCAAGGCCAGGTTGGACGGGGCTCTGAGCAACCTGATCTAGTTAGCGGTGTCCCTGTTCACTGCAGGGGGGTTGGACTAGATGACCTCTAGGGGTCCCTTCCAACCCAAAACATTCTATGATTCTATGATTATTTTGCTGAGGTGAAGAATCTGCTTCAGAACATCTTGGCTGCAAAGTCAGGCAGCAAATATCTTTTTCAACTGAATCATCACCGGCCTGCTAAGGGAAGGGGAGGATGTTGGAACTGGAAGGGGGGTTGGAACTAGCAGATCTTTAAGGTCCCTTTCAACCCAAACCACTCTATGATTCTATGTTCCTTTGGCCAGAAATGCTTTAATGCCAAGATCTTCTGCTTGCTCATTTAGGTGCCTGAGGGTGGGTGTCTAAATCTAAGCCGTTTACTTACTCTTACTTTCCAATCAGTAGAGAGAAATAGGTACCTCCAGGGTCCTATTATCTTATCCTGAAAGGTCTGAGGAATGGTCCCTGAATGTCTCCCGACAGGACAGACAACTGAAGGAGGCACCAGGGGGAGGTATGTCCTCTGTTACTGCAGTGCCCCGAGCTGCTGCTGAAGGGCAGGACCTGGCTCCAAGGTATGTGCTTTGTGTGTGACCTCTCCACTACTTGTCATCCCAGGTGCATAAAATAATGAAGGCCAATCTGATGGTGCTTGTCTCCCTTTCCAGAAACTTTGTTGCTACAGCGGAAGACTCCTGAATCACGAACACGAACCAGGCTGCTCATGATGGGCCAGAGCTACTAAAAATGCCCTTAGTAAGCAAATTCTTCTGTTCCCTACAGACTGCTCAAGATGGCATGACGTCAAATGCAAACTCACCTGCCAGCATCCTACTGCAATGAGCCAAATGTCGCACCAGCCCTAGGCAATGATGTGCTATTACATAGCTTGAGCAAGAGCAGAGGTCCTGTATTTGCTGTGAGTGCTTGTGTTCTTGTGCAGTGCAACGCACCCAGATAAGGAGCATGGTGGCACAGTGGTGTTTGTGCATGGCACAGGTGAGTTGTTAGCGTGGTACATGCTGGAGAGGCCTGTGGGATACAGTTATACCAACTAATGTACAGTGTGTGTACATCCTGGTGCCTCCAGAGTGGTTGTCCTTGAATGGTGTAGGCATGCCTACCGTGCCAGCAGGCAGCTGGAGGCCTGGGCTGGGGGCGACGGCTCCTTCTCTGGCACTGTTAATAAAGAGGTTGAAAATTTACTCTGTGTTACCGTGGCATTACATAGGAATATGTGTTTAATTTACACATGTATTAAATGTAGATATATTTATTGAGGCACATGTACAACAGTTTCCTAAAGATCCTTCAAACAAAAAGTAGTTGCATCATGTCCCAGGGTTTTTGTTATGCTGGCCCATAGCATTCATAGGCTCCACCTGGGTATGTTCAGTTTCTTCTTTTTGTCTCTGAAATGGCTATTTTTCTGTCTTTATGGTTTTTTTCTCTTTCTGGGAAATCATCTCTATGACTATCATTGTTTTTCCAGAGTATTTACTCTAAATCATTGGAGTAGGATAAAAAAATCAGTATGTTTTGCCTTAACCTTTCCTCTTTTTCTGTTCAAAGTATATGGTTTGGCAAGCTATATAAAGACCGTGGCCTTAGCAGGTAAGACAGACAGCAGCACATCATCTCACCTCAAACCTTTCCCTGGAAGAAGAGGGAATTATACAGAGCCTTTTAGTTACCAGGATTGTGCCAGCCCATTCTCAAAAGAGTTTCGTGGTTTAAGCTGACAAAGCCACAATGTTGTTCCATGCCTGGTCCCAAGAGGGCAGAATATTGCACTTCCTGACTTACTGTTGTGGTTTAACCCCAGCCAGCAACGAAGCACCACACCACCACACCGCCACTTGCTCACTCCTCCCTCCCCGTGGGATGGGGGAGAGAATTGGAAGAGAAAACCCATGTGTTGAGATAAGAACAGTTTAATAATGGAAATAAAATGAAGTAAAATAGCAGTAGTAATAATAATACTATTAGTAATAATAATACACAAAGCAAGTGATGCACAATGCAATTGCTCACCACCCACCGACCGATGCCCAGCCCATCCCAAGCAGCGATTGCAGTCATCTGTCTTCCCCCCAGCCCCCTCCGCAGCCAACTCCCCCCAAGCATGTCATATGGTCTGGAATAGCCCTTTGGCCAGTTGGGGTCAGCTGTCCCAGCTGTGCCCTCTCCCAGCTTCTTGTGCACCTGGCAGAGCAGGGGAAGCTGAAAAGTCCTTGACTGGTGTAAGCCCTGCTCAGCCACAACTAAAACATCAGTGTGTTATCAACATTCTTCTAGTACTAAATCCAAAACACAGCACCATGCCAGCTACTATGAAGAAAATTAACTCTGTCCCAGCGAAACCAGGACACTTACTGTCATGATAACTACATTGGCTTTATCTTGAACTAACAGGTCTACTAGAGGGGGAAAACAAAAGCACGTTGTCTGCCTTCTTTAATGAGAACATTTGATGACCAACACGCAGAGCAGGCACAGGTCGGTCTCAGCCCTGGTTTAACCCTGAGCTTAATAATGCCCCTGTGATGTAAGGATAAGCATGTAATCTAGAGCCAGTTGAAGAGCAGAAATTCCTCTGGGAGAAGAATTCAAAGTTTTGGCATCATTTTAAGTTACCATAAAATCAAAAAATATAGAAATTTCTATGTGGAGGAAAATCTGAAGAAAAAAGAAAGTTGGCCTAATAGCAACATTTTGTTTCAAATCCAACTTTAGAAATTACTTTTGTTTGGTATAAAATAAATGTTAAAAGTATCTCAAAAGTCATGAAATGAGATGTTTCAGCAATGTCAGATATTCCTGCCATTCCTCTCCTCATAATTGCTTTCTGGTTTCAACCCTAAACTAATGAAGCTTAAGAGGAAGTGATCTGATAATCACAAACTGAAGCAATCTAATAATCACGATCTGAGTTTTCTGTTGAAATATGTTTTAGTGTCCAGTTGGTTTGAGGAGGATATGTACATACTCGGCAAGTTGCCAGCTCAGGTTCCAAATTAAAATTATATGTGTGTTGAAGGTGACAATTTATAAGTTGATAAAAATGATGGCTATACTGTTTTCAATAGAACATACAACAACAGAAAGGGCTAAGAATTAAGAGCTGTTGATAGAAAGCTACAAAGTGAGAATTTACATTAAAAAAAATAAAGTATCTAGTTTCCTTCCGTTTTACAGACATCTAAACATTTCTTTTGACCTAATGTGGTGTGATGGGTGGGAGGAGGCCAGAAAGGATGTAACACGGGCTACTGCTTCTTCAATGAGTCCATTTTGATTGCAGATCTGAAAGCACCTTTTCAAAATGGCAAGTGAGGTGGTTTATGCAGAGGTATCGCCCCATTTTACTTCACAAACTTCGGATACAGGTAAAAGTGGCCATCTTAATATTACTTACTTTTCCTTTGCTCACTGCCACGTTCCTAAAACTTCAATTCTTTCTTAAATCAAAGCATTTGTAAGAAGCTGAAGTCATGTTAAAAGCATTTTTATAACTATTAATACCCACCTTGTTTACTATGTATCTATTTGCTTGGCAAATTCATGTTTATTAATAATTAATAGAAGGAATACTGAATTCTAGCAAAAGGAAAGAATGACCTTTAAAATCCTATTCAGGATTTCAGGAGTACGGCTGAAATGTGCTGTTTCTGATCATCATTGATCAGACATTAGAGATATTAATACGAGTTACTGGAAACTCACCAGCAGTTACAGTGCACTGATGACACTGAATGGACTTCTTTCTCCTGCAGTATATTTACATCTTATATTTTAATTTGATTCATTTTCTTAGACACCGGAAATATTTTTGAATTGTAAAACAATAGGTCTGTTTATCTTTTCTTTCTTCCTTCCTTTCTTTCTTTTTTTCTTTCTCTCTTTCTTTCTTTCTCTCTCTGTCTCTCCATCTCACCCTTTCTCTTCTAAAAGTTCTATGTTGAGAAAAATACAAGTCAAGAATTAATAGAGGTTTCTATAATTTTTAAACTGTTAGTCCTACAATTTGTGTATGATCTACTGATGTCTTCAACTACAAGACTGCATTACTTTAAAAATTTGTTTTCAAGAAATAAAGTGAAAAGATTAATGGATATAAGTAGGAAATAATTCATGTTTTTAAAACAAGTGTCAAGTTACATTTTTTTGACTGATAAAAAAATAGATATTTGCTAGTTATAAGACAAATAAGCATGGAAAATTCAGAGGTCACAGTATGAAAGAAAAATATGTCCTGATTATGCTAGCAAAGCAACATTATTTGCTCCTTGGGACGCAGTACTAAAAGCATCTGCAAGGGTATGATGTTCTTGTCTTTCATGTGGTAACTCAGTTTGCCCCTTAGATTTTGTGATCAGTTCACCGCAGAAGACCTGCATTGCCAGGAAAACCTTTGGTACCCCAGCATTAGAACTACTCCATAAGTACTTAGTGGAGATGCACACACATGCCCAGTACAACCATCTGTACAAAATATTTCAAAATTTGAGAGCATAAAAGTCTGTTCCACCTAATTTTTTTTTTGTTTCCTCACCTGAGACTATCCTTTAAATTTCCAGTTACATTTTATAGTTTTAAGTGCTTTCACACAACTTTTAATACACTTTGGTGAATTATGCTTAGAAATTGCTGCTCTAAGTTATCCTGAGAGCCCTCTAACCCAGTAACATACTTCTGAAAGCTGCCACTATGAGGTGCTTGGAAAGATAGTGCCTAAAAATTTTTTATGGCCAATTATGAGGCTAATTAAGTAACCAAATTTCAGACAAAATGTTTTTTCTTGCACTTTAGCGTGTGATGGCATGCTGTTTACCCTGTCATAATCTTTTTGAAAAATTTTTTCAACTGTAATAACAATATTCTTGTCACTTCTGTGAATATTGCATCCCTTTTGGTCTCCTAATAAATGCTTTACTTTAATAACATCCTAAAACAATGACTTCTACAGGCTGATTCTAATATCTTGTGTAAAGAAATACTTTAAACCAATCTTGAATTTGCCACCTATTAATATTGTCAGTGTGTCCTAGTGAGAGAGAGTGAAAAAACACCGATCTGTATAATTAATATTTTGTTTGTATTCTTATATATATAAATTTCCATTATACATTCTTATAATCTTGATTTTCGATTTCTACATGTGCTCCATTGCTTTCATAGTTGAGAGCACAAGTGCAAGAAACTGTGGTCCTCCTGCTGTATAGTGTTAAATGTTCTGACTCCTTGGTTGCTGTGTGAGAAAGGCGCTGCGTTCAACACAACAGGGTTTTGATACTGCTTGGTACTAAAAGTGATTTAGATTCGACATTTTTCATAAGTCTAAGGCAGATCTCAGCAGCTCTGGCACTCTTAGGAGGCTGCTTTACTTGCCACGCTACAGTGAGTTCGGAGAAGTTGAGTTAGCTATGACCCATCTGCCTGATAGAGCCCAAAGGAAGCAGTTGCTGTCTTACTCCATGTGTATTTTACAGTAGAGGATTGATACAGCAAGACTTGGAAAAGGCCAAAGTTGCTCCTGTGAGGCAGGACTAATAACCTAGGCCAGCTAGGGCAGGTTCATACTGCCCTGCCTCTGAGCATTTATTGAGTTACAGCTTAAGAGTTGGTGCTGTCTTATCTGATGAGATAGCTCTACGGTTTTGGTCTGCTTCCCCATGGCCACTATGCCCATCCCTTGGCTAGTCCGGGCCCCACTTCTCCTCTCCCTTCAACCCCTCTCCTCTCCTTCACTGCTTCCTTCAGTTTTGCATGTGGTGTGTAGAGCAAATGGTCCATGTTCCTGGACTTCTCCTACATTTTGCACCACCGAAGTTTGCATTCGCTCATCTTCCCCATGTCACTTCAGAGAAAAATCTGTTTGGTTTCTCTCTTAAGAAAAAACTCATCTTATTTCATACACTATCAGCAAGCAAATTTGACGTAAGGCACTCCTGGGAAATAAGGTAAAACATGCAAAGCATGTAACCTACAAGGTGGTGTGTTGCAGTTGATATAAAAATACAGCTTCTTCCTTCCTTCCTTCCGCTGCCACACCTACCAAAAGCTGCTGGGATCAGTCAGGCATGTCCCGTCACTCGACGCTTTCCCTCTCCCTCCTACCCTGACACTTCATCTGCTGATTTAATATCACAAGATGGAGGAGAAACCGTATCATAGGGCAGTTCCCCACCTTATCACACCTGCAGTCATCTTCCTACTTACACCTCTTCCTGGTGAGCTTTTCCAATTGTACAACATTGCTGATCTGGGGCAATAGTCCTGTAGAGACCCTCTGGGCAGTGAGATGTCTTCTGGGTGTATCTTTAAGCATATGAATTTGAAAGCACTGCCTACGGGATGCAGCTCGACTACATAACAGAGGTCAGGTACCTAAACATCATCTTTGCCTTCTTTGAGCTTCACATCTAGCACTGGCCACTGCATGTGCTCAGCCAAAGGATGGGCTGCTTTTACAGTGATAGTGAAACAGATCTCTTCTGTTATGCAGATGTCAGTGTAAGCATCCATACATAATAACAGTCAAGTGTAGGCAAGGCCTCCAAAGATAAGGAGAGCAATGATTAGCTCTTGGTGTTAAAGCAAAGCCATCTCAGAAAACCACACGCTTTCTTGGGAAAATAAATGGCTGCTGCTGCAAACCCTGTTGCCAATTCCTTTTCCAGCCCAGCTTGCATTATTGTTAGCGAATCCGCCCAGGTGATAAAGCACTCCTGACAGTGCAGCAGATGGGAATTCTCCCCTATTGAGGCTGGGAACTACAGTTTGCCAGGCAAACCCACACCTTTGGGGAAACCCACCCTGACAACATTTTTTAGGCTCTCCATTGGTTGTAAAAATCTTGTAACAGATGGCGAAAATATTCTTTTTAATGGTTGCAACCATGAGTGTCACGGCCATGCTAGTGGTTACCAGGGCATACGAGGGTTTTCTACTGGTTGACCACCAGGTACAGAATGGGGAGATTTTCAGCAGCCCCCAGTATGTGTGCTGATCTCTGCTGTGTCACATTTGAAAGCCTGGTGTGAGACAGTGGTATAGGAAGTGCTAGAGTGCTTGGCACAGGCTCCAAGCATAGCAAGAGGCAATCCTTTTGCACTTGGAAGGCATGTCTCCTGGTAACTGAAAAGCCATGGTTTATAGCCATGGCTTATTTAACTGAATGTGCTGTCTCAAGGCAGTTCTTTTAGTGCAGCCATGTCTTAGTGTGGTAGAATTTATGTAGGCCAGTATCACCAAGCCATCTGGAGACACTAGGTAGTTTTCAGAGGGAATGGTTGCATGCTCTGAGGCACAAGCATCTGACAAAAACTTCTTCCTGCTGTGTGTAAAGGCAGTCAGATGAAGGTCAGAGGAGCTTTTTTTCTTTCCCCTTAAAATAAATCCTAAACCCAGATATATCAGAACAAGGATGGGCTGGGAAGATCTTTATCCTGATGAGCAGCTGACAAATGCAAAAAAAAGTCAGGAAGGAGCATGGCAAGTAACACTTGGAGGAAACTAAGAAGAAAGCAGTGACTGGAGGAAGATCAGTTGTTCCCTGTGGTTTCTAGACCTCATTACAACAAACAGCGTAAACGTTCACAGTGAGAGGGGAAAGACCTGCTCTATTGCCTTGGTTTGTGAAATGGGGATTTCCAAGCCCGGAGGGATGGGTGTCTCGACTCAACGGAGAGGAAGGCTGCTGCAATTTGTGCAGTCACGCCAGCTCTTCATGGAATATGGAAAGCTTGCCTTGCAAATGGTTCTTAGTCATGGAAAGCATCCGTCCAGGGCACTGATGTAAGCAAGGAGCAGGCCTCTGCTGCTAGCAAATGAAAATGGTTATAAAGTAGCAAGGAAATAAAGATTCAGATAAGTCTATTTTTAAGTCTTCTCTCCCCAGTTTTGTGTCTTCTGTGATTAACAATGGCACAGGGTGGGGCTACTTTTGGACTATTCTGGCTGAGCATTAACTGCAGACAGACTTTCCTTTTCCCCTTTTTGTGGAGAAAGCTGAATTAATGGTTTGTACTGAAAATCTGTGCTCTGCCTGCAGTGGTGCTTACTAACCTTTAATTGAAACCTTATTTAAATACTTGGAAGAATGAACTTGAGGAATAAAAGTCTGTGGATGAAATGAAAATAGTATGTTTATACTTTGCATAATGTTTTACATTTGGTCGTTTACTCTGAACTGTTAAACATTATGTTTAATTTGTAAGTGATTGAAAAATAGCCTGTCCCTGCTCTATGCACATGCAGTACAGCTTAGCTTTGTTCCAAAAGGAGCTGTGCTCCTCTTTGTGAAAGAAAAAACAGTAGAGAACCAGCTTGCTTCATACCTGTGCACAAGATCTGAATTCACCAGGAAGAAAAAGTTTATTGAGAATAGAAAAAAAATAGTTTAACCAAAAAGGTTGCCATTGATTAACTTCTGCTTAAAGATGGACAGAATGTGTACATGTGTGTATAAGATACAGAATAATAAGAAAAAAGTAAATTAATAATAGAGTAGTTTAGTGTGAGATAACCTAGAGTCACCTAGAGGTTGGGGTTTTTTAATTTTCTAAGGTTTAATAACTGAATAACATTTTATTTTATTTTATTTGCATCAACTGCACATCATGATAATTATTTGCATGAACTCTTCTAGTAATTTGGTTTTGGCACATTCATTCAGCAACACGCAAGTCTTATCAGAAAAAAAAAAAAAGAAAACAACCTCTCTTGCATGTTCTTGCTCTTCCCATTCTATCAGAGAAGGTCTGGTGCTGCAGGGTGCTCGATGCAATAAGAATGGCAAGGGATCGCCTTAGGCAGGTTCTCTAATTGAAGCACTTTTTGTGTCTACAGGTGATCCAGCCACATACGCTGAGGTGAATGTGAAATGGAGATCTGACAGACCTGACAGCACACCCAAGCCCACACATACAGGTACCACAATACTGCAGGACACTTCACATTTTCTTATTATATTTTATCCTCTTCGTATACCATCATAATTGCATATTTACATGTAGTGGAGGAGTTGCTTAGGGCTAGGTGCCCAAAGAGATGTTGCTATGATCTAGGTGAATTAAAAGACCTTCAGAACCTTTCCCAGCTGCTGGTTTTCCCTGGGGGTGACTGAAGGCTGCTGGTGACAGTGTTTCCAAAGTTAGCAAGTAGAGTCACAGGCCCCCAGGCTTGCATTAGGCTAAACTTTTTGTCCCTCAGCCCCAGCTAAGCCTGTCAGGACTCACGGTGTCTGTGTCCCTTGCCTCTGGGGCTCAGTCTAGCAAACCTTTGGCTTATGTCTGTGCCTCCAGTATGGATTGCACCTGGGAGCAAAGGGTGGCCCCAGGAGCCGGTGGCGCAGACGGATTTGTGTCCACGCCTGGTGCCCTCCTCAGTGCAAGGATCTCTGGAGCAAACAGGTTGCTTCTGCACAGCATAGCCCCTGGCCAGTTACCTCCTTCGGGCCCCATGAGACTTGGCTCATTGTGGCATTTTGGTTCATAAATTTAAAAGGCTGTGTTGCACCTTGCCAAAGTAGCTTTTTTTTTTGTTTTTATAGCATGGCACAGAAAATACTGCAATATGCTGCTGGGAATGTAATAAGGGGTCTCCTATAGGCCTTGGGAATGTCCACTGGGGATGCCGCTGGAGATCAATTCTGGGCAGAGGGAGTATAATTTGGCACTGTTGGAAGAGAACAGGTCTCTGAAATGAGACCAACTTTCTTCTGAGAAGGGACCAGTTAGTTCATCCCAGAAGGATCCCAGAAGCAAATGAGCATGTAACATGCAGGCAGTGTGGTCCACTGGAGGACCAGGACCTGGTAGCAGAACAAACTGCCGTTGCATGCCTCTATGAGTAGACCCACACAAAACACAGCAGCTGCCTACCCGTTCAGTAGCCAAATAACACATTTTCCCGGAGTATGAGACAGTGTCACTTTCTGTCTTTGCTGCAGGTGATTTTAATCCATCTTCTCCTGCTCCACACTCCCGAGGGATGCTCAGAACATGTAGTTAAAATTTACTCTGCAGGGGAGACACTCACAAACTCTTCTGTTCTTTTTAACAACAATTTCCATGTATTGTTTTTCATTTCCAAATGCATTTAGGATGAATAAACAGGTCAGCAATAGTATTTAAAGCACAGAAACCAAGTTATTTTTAGAAAGTGATATTTAGGGAGCAAAAATTAGGTTTTTGACAAGTTCAGATAACTTGTGTCTACCTTTTTTTAAGTGAAAATTTTAAGATACATTAAACTGTCTTCTCAAACTGTAACCAGCCTCGAAAGTAAATCTAGTTTTGCAAAGTGAAATAATATATTGGATATGATTTTTAACTCTCTTGTATGAGGTGAAAATGAAGAAGAGAAGCAAAGAAAATATCGCATTAATGCGATGTGTAAAACCAATTAAGATATTTATAGACAAAATGTTAGCTGCAGAAAACACTAAGTGAGAACAAATGTTTCCATTGGTAGGTTAATTTGGCCTTACCACAAGGAAAAGGAAACTGAAAGTTTCAGATGGCCTTTTTCATTAAAAGTGGCAGTCGGGCAGACAAGAGAGTGGGCCAAGTGGAGATCTTGATCCTGCTGTTATAAAGGCAAAACCAACTTACTGGCTTCATTTAAATGTCCTCTGATTTTATGCCAGTGAAACCATGATTGGACTGCAGCATGAAAAGTGTTGTCAGTAATGCAGTTTTGATGTATCGCCATCGTCTGTTTGTTGGCTGCCCTTTTTATACCCCAGTCCTCACTTCCTCCCTTCCTTTCTCTGATTCTGCCTGCACTGTCCATATTTCCAGGTATTCAGAATTTTGTTCTAGGGATATCAAAATCCATATATGCTATACATATGGATAAACGCTAAAGGTGAGCTCTGTCCCTTCATATTCTTCACTGCAATCTCTTTAAAACCACAGAAGTCGGGTGTTCGAATTCTGGTTTAGATTGGGGTGGGGGGGTACCACACAGATCAACCTGGAAGGTGTCAAGGAATGGGGTTGAAAGAACACAGAGATCCTGGACAGGATTACAGTTGGAGCAGAAAATTATAAAAGCAGGGATTTAACAATGAATTAAACATGTGCTTCCTTGTTGTGCTAAAAAGGATGAAAATCTGGAAAAAGAGTCTCTACAATTTCAAATTACCTATGAAAGCTTTTTTTTAGATCCTGTATGTGAACTTCAGGATTTCCTTGTGGGTCTTCAATTGTATAATTGAAATCAGAAACATAACCCACGATAGCACGACCATTGCAAGCCATTCTCCAAGGGAAAGGCAGGGTATATTCTGGAGCGAGAAGCACTGGCAGCGCTGTGCGGGCGTTGCAGGCAAACTGCATGGCACAGCGTTGATGCAGCGGTGTTGGCAAAACTGTGCGCTGCCACAGAGGGTGAGAGGTCACATTTTGAGGCATCTCAACAGCTATGATGATAAAAACTGGAACTGGCCGGGAAAAGGGTTCTTCTGACCTGAAGATGTGATTTCACGTATAAGCATACAGGCTTAGATACATATAAACCTACATAAAAGTTTTATTTTCAATTAATAACTAAGGTGCTAGGACCCGCAGCTTCCCAGTTTTCAAGCATTTGATTTTTGATTAAGAAAATAATTTCTAAAACAAGATTTAGCTTCTACAGGTACATTTAGCTGAAAAAAAAAACCCAGAATGTTTTCAGTTGCATCTGCAGCACACCGAGGATATCCTCACAAACTTGCTCTTCGCCTAGCTAAAATGATTTTGCGTACTCCCATAACTCAGAACAAAAGTTGACTTGCTTCTGCCTGTGGTGATACTGCTCTCTTTTGTCCCTTTGGCAGTGACCTGCTTGGAGAACTCGCACTGGTGTTACGTTGCTGTCGCCCTGTACTTCACTGCAGTGATTCTGCTCATCACTGTCATCCTCTTGGCGGTGAAATGCAACAAACTCTGAGGCAGACCCTGCCATCCTACTGATATACAGGGTAAGCCATTTTAGCGGTGTTTCTATTTTCATACAATACACTTGGATTTCTCAGAGGAGGTACAAGGAAGCGTCCCAAACCAATGCTAAGTCGCAGTCACAAATTCAACCAGCCAGCAACTCAAAGTCACGTGAGACAACATCTAGCTCCCTCCTGCTGATGCATGCTGCACTTAATGGAGCACGTCTTAATACAGAGCAGCTTCAGCAGAACCACCTGCCAGAGCAAGTATTGGGCTCTGCTGCTTTTACTCCAATAAAATTCATCACTTAATCATAGGTGCCTCCCAGCTGTGGAGTGCAGTAACCCCACAAGCCTGCCATGGCATGAAACAAGCACATGGCTGGGTGCAGCTGGACATGATCCCCATAACCACTCTCCAGGCCAGGATTGACAGAGACCTGGTGAACTGACAGGAGACAGGCAAGCTGTGCTGTTCAGTCTGGGATTTGAAGTAAACTGGGAAAAGAGTTTTCTGTTTTGGACTAGGAATAGCAGTGAACAGCCTTCCAGAGAAAACCTTCCCACCCACATTTCATGCCTCTTGTAGAGCTACAAGCCACGTTTAATCACTCCTCTGGGTCACTCTCCCTGGTAGCCATCACTGGCCACACTGAAGACACCATGTCCCATCCTGTGCCAGAACTAGCGCCCGTGTCACTGAGCAGCTCACTAGTAATATGTGCACTACCACCCCTCCACCCCGAGGCACGGCACGCCTTGCCATGGTCCTCATGGCATATGGGTGCCCTCTCTTTACCCATAGGACACTCACAGAAGGTTGAATGTCAATAAGATACTCTACTTCTATTAGCTTTTGTCTCTTTCTCAGATAACTTGGCACAGGGAGGCTCTGCTTCTTCAACAAAACAGGACATGATGCTTGTTTACTTTTACATTATTTTCTCTGAAGAGACCTTTATGAAAGAAGATATGCCATCAGTCTGATCACTCTTCAGTTATGTCTTCCAGGATCTCCATTAAACCTCTAACCTCTCCATATATGGACAAAACATATATTATTACTTTTATTTGGAACTTGCTTAATCCTGTAATACCAGCAACCATCCAATTATATCACTGCACGGACCAAGGCATGGGCTCAAGCTGCTGTGTGAAAAGTTGGATTTTGGTCTTATCTACACAACAGCCATGACCAGGTGGATTGGTTTGAGACATCACTTTTAATTCACACCTGACTTGATTTTGCAATAATTTGCAATATAGATAAGCTTTTTGATTACATATGTGCAAGTGCAAAAATTCATGGCTAAAACAGGGAATGTGACAGGTTGCACTGAACTTTTTTATGAAGCTCAGGTTCAGATGTGAATTTTCTTCTCCTGAGAGCCTTTAGTGGGATTTGTATGAAAGGGGTATTGAAGGTGCAAAAAGCTTTATTTGTTTAGTAGAGAAGTCTCAGTTTCATCCCCCCATTAGCTTGAATAAAATTATTCTGATCTACTTGTCCAGAAGAGTATCTCACAGAGATACAATACGTTGTTTCTGTTTTGGGGTAGTAATTAATTTTGTATTTGTTTTGTTGTTTGGGGTTTTTTTTCCAAATGCTGTAGCTTCAGTTAAATGAGAGTCCTCCACTGGAACTAAGCCACCTCAGCTTCAGATGCATTTGTTTGTAATTATTATTTTGCTGTTTGTTTTTATATTATTTCCAGTTCTCATCAGTTACGTTACAAGTCTTTGGGGCAGGCTGATATCAATAATTTGCAGACCCTGAGTAAGAGGTGTCTCTATAGCAGTCATTTCTAAAATTGTTCCCTGTATCTAAGGTTATCTGTACTTAAGACATGTTGCTGTTGATCATGTACCACATTTTTATAGTATATGCACCTGAAATCAATAAAGAGACTCAGTAAAGCACTTGACATGCTGGTGTTTGTTTTTATGTGAGTCAGACTAGAAGAAAAATAACATTTAGTATTTGTATGACTGTAACACCTCTGGGCTGTTGTCATGAAGCAGAATGCTGCTCTGGTAAGTACAGTCTAAAGACAGAATCCCCACCCCACAGAGCAGAGCACCAAAGGAACAGTAGAAGAAAATGGTTCAGTTTTTCTTGAGATCATCCTTTTCTTTGCCGGTGCTCTGGGATAAATCCACGTCTTCAAATACCAGTGGAGAAAGAAATGTTTTAAAAAGAGAGATGATAAAAGAAGAGGTGGCAGGTGACATTTTGACCTGAAATGCTCCTGCATGTTGTTGCCATTCAGAAACCTCATCTGATTTTAGCTGGAAGATTATTAAGATTGTTGTCTGTCATATCAGAATCTCAGATAACCCCTACAACCAAATGAAATTGCCAGTCCAATTTAATTAGCTCCAGCTTTCTTTAGAAGCAAGAAAAATTCCACAGCCTTTGAGAGCTAAAGTGATGTGGTTTTGCATATGTAACTTTTTCAGTAATAGCAGGTTATTGCAAAGGGACATGCAGCAGCAGCGGTCATTAGTTACTGGCATACAGGCCCTACCAAGTAGAAAGTCTTCATTTCCGAACAAGGAGCTGAACGAACATCCACCCAGATGCTGTATATGCAAATACAGCAAAGAGAAAGGCATTTCAAGACCATTTAGAAAACAGCACTGATTATAAGCCCCACAGGGACTCACACAGATAACCAGGTCTTCAGTTGCTGCAGGCAGATCTCGGGGAATTCCAGTGGCAGGTTCTATCATCTGAAAAGGCAACCATTTGCATTGTGTAGACAACTGGATAAGAGGCATGCATATACTGCCCAGTAACTCTGAAGGAGGGAAAGCACTCTGGTTAAAAGGAGAAGTTGCTAACTAAAACTGAAGTGACTGGGTTTTTGCTGCTTACTGAGAATCTGGCACACTGGCCTGTGGTTTTGGCAGTGCACTACAGCATTTAAGGCAAGTTTAACAACTTCAATCTGAGGTTGGTGCTCTGCAAGCAGAGAATATAATCGTGGTTTTGGGGGAGTTTGTCCATGTTTATGATCTGTTTAGCATCTCTGAAATGTTGACGGGAAGTATTTCCCTGCTGATGGCTCTTGGCAGACAGAAAGCTATGGACAGATGAATGGGCAGGTGTGCAGCAAGTTCTTGCAGATCCCTGCTGGGCTCTAGTTTCTTCTCGGCTGGTGGAGCTGCTGCAGCTGATCAGCTCTGTGCTTCAGGGACAGCTTCCAATGGTTTCTCATCCTAACAATATCAAGGACATGGGCAAATGACTCTCTCCTTGCATCTATTTCATGCTCACACCATCCTGCTCTTAACCATAAAGGCAAAATCCTTCTTAGACACAGTTTGAAAGGAAAATGGCCTGTTACTGAATTGTTAAAACAAGGTTGCCTGGTCATTGGTTATGTATATGGCATTATACATATTACATATAGCATCTAAAAAATCATATGTGACCATAGATCCAGCACTAGGGAGTTGTTTCTCTCCTTTGTTTCTGTCCCTTTCCTTTTCCTTGAACCTTCCTGAATTCCTTATACTTCATTCTCTCTCCCTGTGGCTTCAGACACATCCCAGAGCTATGAGTGACACTCATTCCTGGTGTTCTGGCTTGGCCTTTTTTTTCCTGGCCTTTCAGCCATTCTCTGAGCCCTTGCTGATAAGCACCATCCCTTTTATTTGTGGACACAGTAATGCATGGGTAAAGGCTGAAGGAGATAATTAAAAAGAATGCAAACAAGCCACTAAAAGGATAGCCTTGATTAAATTGCACAGGCTACAGAAAACATTCTAGGACCTTGACAAAGGCAGATATAAAAATGTAAAAAGAACAACTAAAATCCTAAACTAGGGGGTAGTTTCAAACCATTTTCTTCAGAAATTCAGCACACTCTTTAAAGGCTGCAGTGTGAGAATAGGAGGGACGGGAGCTCATCTGCAGAAGGAGGTATTATCATTCATCTTTTCAACCCTGTACACCTTCTTCCCTAGATAGCCAAATTCTGAGCTAGCAGAACACCTAGTATTCAAGCTCTTCCTAGCAATTCTCACCACTGCATCAATTTCTGAGAGAAATTGTAACAAAGCCTACTTACATGGAAAATAATAGAAATGTTATTCTGGCTAATACCTGGCATCAAGTCACCATTGTGAGAAGTTGGTTAGAAAAACCTCTCTACCTGCCTATGTAGGAAATCATCCCAGAGCAAAGCCATCTTTACAGGCAGGAGAACTTCAAGGTGGGAGATCTGATCTCATTTGTTTCCTGCCTGCATTTGGGCAGAAGATAGGAGACAGCAGTGCATCCCCCTTTGGCTGCTTGGGCAGCAAGGGAGCCATGGTGCTTCCCAGCAGGTTTTCTGGTGAAAATGCTTAAGAGACCAAGGATCTGGTTAGGCCCTAAGCCATGAACATGGAGGGACTTCTGTGAGTTGTACTGGTTCACTTTGTACCTTTTCATAGGACTTGCGTGCCCGCAACTGGGCATGTGGTGTGCCCGTGCTGTTCAATAAGCCAAAAACTCCATCACTTCTTGGGCTTCAAGTGTCTTGCAATGGTAAAACTCACACAGCTCCTCCTAAATGACAGGACATACCATAGCCCACTGTCTTTGAAAAAGATCAGCTAACCACCTCTCTGCATAGCTGGACTCTCTGGTCTATATAGGCAACCTTCCTGTGAGGTGGGAGACTTGAGTAGTTCATCCTGAAGTGTCTTTTTTTGCTACAGTAAGGTTCACTAGGGAGGAGGACTTAAAACACATCCAGAGCACTTCCTCTCTACTCTCTGCCTGCCATGGGGGCTTCATTCAAGATAGCAATAATACTGGAAAAGGTGGTGATGCTGATGGTTTTCCTTACAACTTCTCTGATGCAAACAGAAGGTAACCTCAGCACATTTTGAAGTTCATTGATATTTCAGGGGAGAGATTTCGCCTAGAACCCTTTTTTCTTCAAAGCTGCCTTGTCTGCATTCCCAAAGCAACAAATCCAGCAATATTGTCGTTAGTTCTTAGCATGACCAGGCTGTTGATGTACAAGATGCTCAATGATGGACAAGAATCAGAAGGCCATAGATGCCTTACTCATCAAACCTAGGGGTTTTTTTTCTGAATTAGTTGGTAGCATTAAAATACTGCAAAAGTCTAAAATATATCTTGTTCTGCATTGCTGCTTTATGGTTCTGGTGAATCTAAGTCCCCCTCTGTCTGTTCTGAACAGAAAACTACCTCTCACCTCTGAGGTCTGGACTGGCCCTGAACTCTAAGGAAATTTTCTGAGCTGTGTCATCACAGTGTTACAGTTCTGGTCCATCCAGATGAGCTTCCTTTGATTTTACAAGCACAAGCTGGGCGCCAGTTCTGTGGGTGTATATGTCCTTCAACAGTCCATTTTATTTTTTTTTTTTCCCTTTTTCCTAATTGCAGTAAGCTAGTCTTACATCTGGGGGTGCAAGTTCGAGATGATCTTCCTTTGCAAACAAAGCATGCACTGTCTTCTATGTCACTGTACTCCTCAAGGGTGGGAGGAGGGAGACAGTCTCCTACTGCTTTTAGCTCTTACATTTCCAAATGGTTTTGACACAAGAATTAAGAAAACCAACAGATGCTTCTAGATCCCATGGATGTGCTAGAGGATAATGAAGTAAACCAGAATGTCACACAATTTTTTCATACTTCATTCCATAATCCCAAATTAATTACAAGCTGAAGAGGGCATCAAAGAAGAGAACAGTGTTATGGGGGAGAAATATCACCTCATTTTGTATGTTGTAGGCACTTATGCATAAATGTTACTGATGAAAATACACAACTCAGCCCAATTCTTGGACCTCTATGTCGATTTGCAGGGGAAGCAGCTGAAGCTCCCATATTTTATTTGCAATTTAATCTGCAGTAACTGAAGAAGCCTGGAGCCTTTTCTGTAGCATGGAAGGAGTAGGAATCTACTTTCACTTGAGACAAAGTGGATGGGTGCACTGAGGGGTAGTGTACAATAATGACAATATCTTAAGAATGTCCATGCTATTGAGCATTCTCCAAAATAAACTCTACCGGTAGATGATGTAATAAAGACAAGACACGTTAAAAGCTGCAAAGAGACTAAAACAGTTGTTGAAGCCTTCTTTTGTCCAGAGATTGCATACCACTCTGGCCCAAACCTCCTTTACTTCCTGGCATAAAAATTACACAAAAAAAGAGAAAATTATTATTAAAATTTAACAATGAAACAATCCCTTCATTAGGAAATCTCAGGGGGGGTCCTGAACATGTTGTGCTTCTGAATGTGCCTCATGGCTTAAGGCTGAAGCTCAATTTTCTTGATCCTTTTGTTCTCAAATTCCATGTCAGAGCCTTATATGTCTCATTTGCAGGATTATTTTTTCCTGTCTTCCAGCCTAAAATGTCTTTTTAACCCACATCAAAAGATAGTGTGCCCAGCTCGCAAATTCCTTAAGATCAGTGCAGGTAAACTGCTGTTCCTGGCTGGCTGTGCTGTCTCTAACTGCAGGCTCCAACATGATATAGTTTGAAGGTCTGATTCAGCAGTAAAAGTAACTCTTGGACCCCTAAGAGTTACTCCGGTTGCAGTAGGAGCTAGTTTAGTCCTTACCTGTTTGCCCCCCTCCTTCTGTGTTTAGGAATGACAGTGATTAGCGTTTTCTCAGCCTTGGCTGTATGGAGAGGAGATGATTTAAAGACAGTTGGAAATTTAAGAACAAATTTCTACAATTCAGTGAAAACCACAAACTTATAAAATCTGCCTTGATATACCACCTTTTATATCATGCTCATGAAGCCATATCCTTACATACATTCAGTCTAAAAAGCCGTATTTCTAAGCTGATTTCGGTGTGTGCTTTAATTATGGACTCTTCGTTCTTTCCTCATAACAATGGTCAAACTGCTCCACAGCCTTTTATCCAGACCGTGTGTAACTCAAAGGCAAAATGTTGACTTCTTTTTTTAAAGGATCAGCCCCCATGCACATTCAAGTGTGCTTGAATAGAAAGCCAGCAAGTAAAAAAACACAGCCCCTGACACTGAAATGGTGAAACGCCCAAACACCCAGCCTGAAATGGTAGGAAATGCGGTTGAGGCAGAATGACAGACATGTGAGTCCTGGATAATGTACAGATTGCAGCCCTGATGTCAGAGCACATCTGGTTGCATGTTCTCTCCATTTCCCTTGTCAGCAAATGCATGTGCCTTAATAACTGACACTACAGAAATAGGTAAGAAGACGTGAGGCTTGTCCTGAGGTTTCAGGGTGTTTCATAGTCCCCTGGCCTAAGAGTGGAGACTTGCACAGAAGTCTCTTCATCTTCCCTTGCTTCTTAATTTAAATCTCAGGGGTAACTTGGGTTTAGATAGTCATGCAGCATCAAGAAAGATAAAAGTCCTAAACAACTGTATAAAATGTGTTGTGGTTAAGAAGGGAGCAACAAATGGCGAGCCCAACCTGTCTACTACAACACAAGGATGCTGTGAATGCTAAAACGAGACACCTCCTCTTTCAACTCAGAAATGCGACTAGTGTTTTCCAGGATAACAACCTGTGGCAAAGGCAAGCCTGTGCTCATGGCTCATACTGCATCCCTACCCTGCCGCAGAAAGGAGTGGAATAGTTGAGGAGTCCATACCTGACCAATCGGCTGGTGTAATCTGCAGGACCAGCAGGAGTAATAAAAACCCCTTCATTTGCCAGATTTTATGGAAAGACAGTTTGTGGCATGTCTGTTTTACAGATCTTGCTACCTATCCTCTTTTTATTTTTTTTCAGACTTACCCTAGCCCTCCCCTCTTCACGATAAAGCCAGAATTAGTCCAAGACACAGGCAAAAGCATGAGAATGGACATTTAGCAAGTGGAAGGCAAAAGTGTGGGAATATTAAATGGGCAGTAGAAGAAAGTGCAAGGTAAGGATAACACAAAGTAATCAGTGAGGTGTCGGAACCACAGGAGAAGAGGGACAATAGGTCACTGGTAAACAAGCACAGCAAGAAGGAAGTAGTTAATTAAGCAAGATCTAGTTACCTGAGAAGTGGTTTCAGTGAGGAAGGACACTGGTGGTTAATAAACATGCATTTCCACTGTGTTTAAATCTCCCTTCATAATTTCCTGTCCTTTTTCCCTAGAGGAAATTCCTTTCTTTTTGTCTCTGCTTCCTCTCTGAGACTGCATCAGTTACATGACAGAAAAGCTGGGGGTCAAGGACACCATGTCTTCTCAAAGTCTCATCTAGAAATATTAGATTGCTCACCTTTTCATTCTCTGCAGCGCACACTGGCTGAAGCTTGTGCCCCCTCGTACACAGGCTGTTGCTGAGCTCTCTGTGGTATCCCGCAACCAAGTTTGCACAGGATCTATCAGATTCCAGCTTGAAGCCATATTCTGCAGATACTGCTGTTTACTAGTGTCTCCTTATTTTGGATTTCCGTTAAAATGCTTCAGAACTTCTGTGTGGTTAATCCAGCATCTGTGTTTGGGGGGGGGTTGTTTCTTTTCCTAAGAGTAGAGCAAACAGGCCTCGTAGTCTGTTCTTTCTGGTAAGCAAAGAAACCGAGGCTAGGCTTTGGCAGCACAGTAAATCTGCCCTGAGTTTTTCTAGTGTCACATCAAAACATCCTTACTTCGTGCTGTTTGAAACCTCTTACAAATATTGAAGGCTCAATTTTGTACCACTAGACTTGATGCCAGATCAGTCATTATCTGACCTTTCATAGCTGGAAAAAAGCACCAGCTTAAATGCTGTCCCGGGTTGGTTCATCAGAAATACAACCTTCTGCACGACTCTGAACTGCTCCCTAACCTTGCAGGGTCCGGGTCTGGTATTAATGACCACACAAATATCACCTCACCCTGTCTAGACCAGGAAAAGGTGTCTTCTAAGAATACCTAGCTTTTAATTGAGACATTTTAATCAGCTGTAGTGTCTCATGCAGACAAAGTCTGCCATGTTTAAAAGCACATTATGCTGTTAATTAAGGTAAGTCAGTTGATTTCTAGCAGTCGCTTTTCCCAAGGCAGAGAGACAACTCCTTCCCAGTGAGGAGAATTAGAGGGTAGTTCCCTGAAGGTGCTCACCTGTGTGGATTCACGGATGTCTAACAGGGGGTCAAGTCACACTACAGGAGATGATTCCTGAGATGTTCACCGTTTGGGAAGACAGTCATGGAATCATAGAATACCTATGAGCAATTCCCTTGAATTCAGTGGGGCTACTCATAAATGTAAAGGCAGAAGGATCAAATCTGGATGATCTAGGCAGGCTCTTTAACATAAACGGGAAGGAAGCCTGGAATTGTGGTGTGATGAAGGCTGACTTCTTCTTTTTCCTCTAGAAAATAAATAAATAAGGTAGTTTTATTTCAGGCTAATGTAATAATGTGCAAAAGACTTACTAAAAATAAAGAACCATCCAGAAAACTTCACATGTCCTCCCGAAACCGGGATTATGAGGAAACTCATTAAATTCTGTTAATGAGTTTACAGCGCTCAAAAAAACCCCCAAAACCCAACCCTATACATGTTTTCAGGGATGCCGGCCCTTCTCCGGGCCTGGCGCAGAAGCTGGGAATACCAAAGCTGAGAGGAAGCTGAGGGCAGCTCCCTTCAGCCGCATCAGCCGGCGCTCGCCCCCCACCCCCGTTCCAGCAGAAGGGCTCTGAGGGGAGCGAGGACCGGCGGAGCGGGCAGGAGGGGAGCGCTGCCCCTGGGCTATGCTTTTGCAAGACAGAGAACGGCGAAAGACGGGAATTTCCACTGCCTGTAAAATGCGGGAATGCGTT
>NW_009259318.1:216459-237868 GCF_000687185.1 Egretta garzetta | reverse complement strand
CATTTGGGTAGACGCAGGCTGGCGCATAGCCAGCAGCCTCACCGGTGTGCGTGCCGGCAGCAAGGCAAGGGCGTGCTGTCCATCCGGCATGGCGGGTTTTGTTTGGGTAGAGCATCTTTCCCCAGACGACTGTATTTGGAGAGGTCTCCCAGCCTCAGACCTTTTTTTTGCTAAGGGCTCATCCCCGGCATCCCTGCCTTCATGGGTTTGCTTGCAGGTTGCAGCCTGCCCATGCTCCGTCTCCGCCCCCCAGTTGAGGTAAATGTTGCAAAAGCTGAATCCTGTTTTCTGAAGAGAAATCTGCACAGGAGTTTTCTCTAGCGCATGTACCAGGTGCTGAAAGCCGCTCTGGGCAAGGTCAGGCTGGTTAGGGCTCTGAGCAACCCAACCGAGTTGGAGATGTCCCTGCTCATTGCAGGGGCGTTGGACTAGGTGACCTTTAAAGGTCCCTTCCCAAACCATTGTATGACAAGTGCAGTGCAGAGACCCAAGATGGGGTTGGGAAGCAATGATGGAAAATTCAGCTGGTCTCATCACTGTGTATGCCTGCGACCTCTAGAGATCAAAATAGCTCTTAGGGACCCACAACTGGAGGTCTTTCAAGACAGTGGAGAGTGCTGGGTTACTCAGACACATGATGTTTGCTGTGGAGATTAAAAGTTCCAGTAAGTGTTCTATGTCCTTCGAGTGTTCAGGAGATATTTAATTATTTCTCATAATTATTGTCCCCAGATATCACAGCTTCTTACCTCGAGGGCACAACCACAGAAACTACTGGTGAGTTTTTTTTTTCCCCATAACCTCTAACAGACTACAGAAGCAATGGACACCCAGACCGGGACCCCCTATGGAGCCATGCAGAGGGGTGGTTTGCATACAGCATTGCTTGCTGACTTGCATGACACTGCTTAAACCATCTTTTTAAGCAGTGTAAACTTCCTACTATGAAAATTAACCCAAAATGGGGACAACAGATAACTGGAATGCTTTCCAGCATGTCAGCCCCTAGGGCATATATTTCAGTCAGTTTGGAAGGATATTACTGACAGAAACTTCAGAACTGATTCTTAACAGAAGAAAAACGTTCTTCAAAAAATGGGATGCAGCTCCCTTTCTGAGCCTTGCTTGCTTTTAATCCAGGCTACTCACATGCCCTCCATCACTGTGGTACAATTTTTAATATATTTATCGACACTCATTTTACACATGGGTACTGGCACACACAAAGGCTTTGTATCTTGCCAAGGGTCACACAGGAATTCAGTGACAAAACAGGCACTGGAACTTAGTTTTCCCAAATTCTGCACCCATGCTCTAACCAATGGCCATCTGCTTTGTAAATCCCACAGGAGTTGAAACAAATACATATTAATTACTGAAGTCAGCAGGTAAGACTGTGACTAAAGAGAAGGAACCAGCTTGCTGAGGAAAATGAAAAATAATGCTGAGGAAAAGGAAAATAATGATATGTAGTCACACATAAATTCATAAAATACAATTTTACTTTTTTAATATATGGAACTTTTGCTATAGAAATATTCCAAGTACATTGCTGTCTGTATGTTAACTGTGGCAAGTGAAAAGTGGTCTCTGTGTTTAATTATCTCAGTCAGAGCTCCAGAGTGTCTGAAGCCAACAACCATTTTTCTTTTAGATGATAGCCTTAATGTTTTCACAGTACTATGTGAGCATTCATGAACGACTTCTAACAGAAGCTGGCTGGGCGGACAGGCACCGATGCACAGAATTGTTGGTTCTGCAGCAATTCCTGTTCTTTATATCTAGACCCATCCAAGGAGTTTCTTGACTTCTTTCCCTTTCTAGATCTTGCTTGAGCTTCACTACCTTTTATTGGACATTGAAACTGGCTCCAGGTCTCAACTGCATATCAACAAGTGTAGCAGACAGCTATCTGGATTTCTTCTTACATAGTGGAAGTAACATCCTAGACACGTGTTGCGTCTTGGTTTACTTTGTTTTAGGTTTTAAATTAGGTCAGATTAGTATCCAGTGTAGCTAGAAGTCTTTAAAAATGCCAAAGAGAAGAAACACAATATTCTAGAAATTGGATATGTAAGAGATTTTGTTGTGTATGGTTTGATCCTTCTGTGGTCTTTGCAGGATTGATTCATACAACATGTACGGTCACTTAGTATAGATAAGAGGCTCGAATAATATAAATCACACCACTTCCCAGAAGAATGCTGTCACTAAAACTAACTCTTTAGAAATATGTTGATAGGCAAAATTTCCCTTTGTTCATTTCATCTCATTTAGTACTCACCACACATGATGAGAGTATGAAACATCTGATAAACATAATTAAGATAAATGTAGTAGTTTTTTTCTAAAGTGTTTCCAACTGTTGTTGAGTCTTTATCTTTCTTTGTTTCACCAGGTTTCACCCAATCTTTTACTGAGGAAGGAATAACAAAGGTATTTGGTAAGTTTCCACTTCAATTAACAACGTTTAATTTCCTAGAAACATGGGATCCCATAGAAGCGTGCTAATGCCTCTAGAATATCCATGTTAGTGATATTAAAGGAAAAGCACAGCTATGGAATGATGGATCTTCTTTCCCTGTTTGGAAAAAGAACATTAAAATCTTGCACTTAGAAATAATGAATTTCCACTATCAAAAAAGTGAGTTTTTGAATAAAATACTTTTCTTCCAGTTTTCCAACACGTATTACAGGGTTTTAATGAAAGCTAGTTTTGTTCATCCTGCATTTCAGCTTTTCTGTGGAAGAAATAAGTAAAGTAAAGAAAAAAAGGAGTGTGTCCATATGTGAGCTGGCCTAATTCTTCTCTAAAAAATGCAGTAGTTCAATTCCTAACCTGTAACATATTCATTAATAGCAATATGCATTTCTCTGGTAATGCCAATTCTACTTCTTTTTTTCTAAGAAAATTTTCCATTACCCTCTGGTGGTTTGCTATCTGTAATTACACTACTTTTTCCTTTGGTTTAATCTAACTGTACTCTGCATGTTCCATACTGTCGGGAAATGTGTTCTTTTAGAGGTGACATTGTTATGGTTCAACTGTCCACCTGGACATGGCTTATTTTTTTTGAAATAAGAGATTTTTATCAAAGACCCTCTCTAAATCTATGCAGGAAATGAAAAAGCAGCTTCCTGTTGCTGTGTTTCTATCTATTATGTTCGTTGTCAATGACTAAATTGTCAGGAAAAAATAAGTATAAGGACATATAAAAAATATATGCAGCATTTAAAAATAATCTTTAGAACAACAGGGAGAAGTCTTTTTGTGAAGTCTGGGTCTCTTTCATGCTTTGCTCTTCAACTAACACTGGCAAATGCACAAGACTAGAAAGAATGTAACTAATTTGTCTGCTTTAATTAGCTTTCCTCAATATCACCTTTCACAACAAAGACTGAGCTGGAAGGGCAACAGGTAAACTAGTGTCATCCTTCTTTTCTTCAAAACCCTTCTTGACCTTGATACCTCTTATCTCCACTTGATCAATCATTAGAAGTCAGACAAACTGAACTATTTTCAAAAAGTGTAAGCCTATTCTTCTGTTTGCCAGTGGTCTAAGGAGTAAATTAAAATTACTTTAAAGCATATTACTTCAGTTTTGAAGCGTAGTGTTAAAGAGTGAAGAATATATGCATCATTGAGTCCATTGATCCTAAAATACAACATAATTCCTATTTTAATTTTCTTTCCACATAGCTCTGCCAGGGCTTTGCACTCCCACCCTGAAGCCCCGCTGCTAACCCAGACCAGGGCTCCCCCCAACAGCTTTATTTATACATTTCAGTAGGTTCCAGGGCAATTTTAGGGCTTTTTAAAAATACTTTGTGTTGCTGTGCTGACACACTTTACTTCCACCCTGCAGCAGTTGTTACCTTCTGGATTTTGGTGTGAGTGCAGGTTAGTCTCAGATGGCATGTTATACTGAAATGCCTCCTTAGCAGATTATTTTAAAGCATTTTTAAGAAAAAGGTATCCTACATAAAAGAATAGCAGTAATCAATGGTTATTCCTGGCAATATGTATTTGTAACATTTTCTTTTAATCTAGCTGAACTCACGTTTGACCCAAATGGAGATAAGCTCAGTGAATATCCTGCAACTTAAATATTTCTTTCATGTCATATTGTTTCTTTTGGTGTTCTGCACAAGACCCTTCACAGCCATAGTCTGTGACTGATTCTTTAAAGCTCTTGACTGATTATTGGAGCATCAGCTGCAACCCCAGCTTTCCTTTTTGCTTTTTTTCCCCCCCATTTGGATCAGTTCTCTGGCCTGGGCTCACAGCACAGTGTCTCAGATAATTCAGTCATCACAACTGAAAGGTGAACATTTTTTGATACAGAACAAAAAGGAGCCAAAGCTTATTGCAGAGGCAACAGCTTGCACAAACTGACATTGCTGCTGCAATACCAGCAATGCAGCGGAGCATGTCTTAGATGTCATATTTTCCCAGTAGCCCAGATGTTTTGACCTTGCTCCATGGGCAGCTGCCCACGTGTACCTAAGGTTTTGTAGGTGTTGGAGAGCAGCTAGTAAAGCACGGCTGGCCTAAATGTACTCCAATGTGCTAATGTAGTCTGCTCTAATATACTAATGTACTAAATGTACTGTATTCATTGCTGCAGGTGAAGTGACCACCAGTGGAAGCAGAGGCAGGAGGAGTGAGTACAGTAAGTTAGTCTTGCGACTTTTAAAGTACTAACGCTTGTTACTGTGATATATATCATTGTGATTCCTGCATGAAAGGCTGTAGCTCCCATTGCATGGGAGGTGGCAGGGGCCACAGGGAGACTAAGACCCAGACTGATAAAGGTGCGTAGATTTTGCTTTGGGACCCCAAGCTATGTTTTCATACAGGAAAACTATGGGAAAGACAGCTTCAACCCAAGTTGTCAATTAATGCTCTTTAGATTGCCTTTTCTCTTTACCACCAGAGTCCTCTGTGCTTAATTTTGAAGGCCTTATACCTATTAAATCTTCTTTCTTTAATAATACTGCCAGTACCCCTCCCGTTTTGAATTACACTCACTTTGCCATGCCAGCTGTGTCCTCCCTCCACACCTACCTTACTGCGACGTCCTCTGCCACTGGTTATCTTCTTTCTTTTCCACATCTGATTAAAAAAGCACCCCAAGAAGACACAATATTCCACATGAAATAGGTCAAATGTATTGTTAAACTTGGCAAATTGCCACACTAAGAAAAATAGCTCTGAACTCAGCTTTTCCATGACTTTGATGCTTCAGTGGTTGCTCTTCTGCTTCATAGAATTCATGTTTATCTGCGTTCTTACGCAGCCTGCACAAATCTTGCTTGTCTAGCTCTTGACTGTGGCTCTCCTGTCCTTGCTCTTGCATTTGTGCTTGTGTAGCACAGCCCTAAAACTTCTTTCATGTCCTAGATCCCCAATCCAGGAGAAATCCAAAACATTCACAGTTACTCAGGGTACTCACAGCTTCTTTTGCGTGCTGTGGGAAGCAAGTGCCTTCTGGTAGGATGTGTGCCTGGAGGAGACCACCTGGAGTGCAGCTTTCCTGTCTCGTCACACAACACTTGTGAAGCTTGCCAAAAGTGTCGAGAAATCTAAGGGGTTTAGCACCCACCAGCAATATTACTTTTCAGTCTGCTCAATAACAAGTAAAATATATAATACACTTTCCTTGATAGCGTGGATTTTAAGAGGGGTTGAGGTGATGCGGAGAAGAGGCAGGTGGATCAGAATCCCATTGTCTTCCTCTTTCTCTTCTACATCTGGCTTGAGTGATTCTTCCACAGAATGAAACTTGAATCGCGGTGCATTTCCCATGGGCTGAAGTTTCTTCTAAAGCCTTTAGAAAACATTGCCTTTTAAAATATGCCAATATTACTTCTAATAATTTTTTCTTTTTAAATAGTTGAATACAACTCTATCACAGAGGAAGACTACATGACTGGTATGTCCAGGGACCTCCGTTTCTTTTACCTTTCTGCCTGAAAATGTCTTCAGCCAACAGACTCACAGTTACCTGTCTCACACACACCTCAAATTCCTACAGTGTGCGATGGCCTGCAGAGAGCAGAAGGAAAATTTTATGGTCGTTGCCTGAATACTGGCTTCTTAGACTGTTCCTTTGTGAGGTATAATGAGAGGCAGAAGATTTGAAGTTTTTTATTGTTTCTGGCCTTTTTCATCGTCCTAAAAATACTAAAAATCGGTCTCCTAGTTTAGTCAGAAAATTTACTGGAGGTCTCAGAGAGGAGGTAGCTATTTTTAGTATGCTGTATTTTGCTGGAGATAGGAGAAATAGCTAAGTTTTTATCCATTTCCTTTCTCCAACTGTAAATATACTATGGAAGTGAAATAAATGTAAGCAGAACCCCAAACCCCTGTTTAGCAGTAGCCAAATATCGTTCTCATTCGGCACATTTTTCATTTTTTGTCTGTTGTGTTGCCAGTATTTTACTAATTTTTATTCTTGTCATAGATTCTTCAAGCCTGCAGCAGATAGAAGTTATGTGTATAAAACAGAAGCAAAGGGGAAAAGTATCTGTGGGCACCTATTTTTAAGAAGGCAAAAATAGCACAGTCTGTTTTACGTATGAGATGAACAGCCAGCTTTGCATGAAAAACTTACCAGTTACCAGTTACTGATATTGCTGGGAGGTGGTGCAGGAAATTCAGCTAGCTTGCTACTTCTGCTTCTTCTGCTTAGCACAGCCAGCTCTACACTACCCTGCAGTCACAATTTACAGAGAGTTTTGCTGGAAAGGATGAGAAATGTACATTTCCATAGAGTACTGATTTTTCTTTTTCTGTAGGTGAGCCCAGCATCATCTCCACTGAGCAATATGTGCAGAAGAGAACATGTAAGAAGTTTCCTCTTTATTTTTATTTAGCTTATAAATGGTGACGTTTGTGTCTTTATTACACTATGTGAAAAATTTATTTTTCAGTCACGTTCTAAAGAACTATAAGCCTGAAAATGCTGGAGAGAACACTTGTGATTGTGGGGAGTTTTTTAAATCCACAGAAATTTCTTTACACTGAGGGAGCATCAAGCAGTAGGTTTTGCCTCAATAACTTGATAAAGATATTCATGAGGCCTCTAACTATTTTCTGAGGAAAAGATGGCAAGGATAGGTATTTTTGCTGTGATATTAAACAATAGTGCCTAATAAAGTAGCTCCATTGTTTGTAATGAGTGTACCTGGTATTCTGCTAATACAAATAATAAGCACTTGTCTTAATATCATGTATGGAGGCCTCCTGGCTGTGCTAGGATTCTGATCTAAATTCAGGACAAGGGAAAACATCTATAAAGCATCAACAATTAATTATTGTCATTATAGGATATCATAGCTGCATCTTTCTCCTTCCCTGCAAAACCAGCATAGTTGGAGAGGCAGCAGGTCCTGTATGCCAGTGGCAGGTGGTTCATGCAGTGTGGCAGTTAGTTACCAGCACTGCTTGGCTTCTGGATCACTTTCTTTTGGGTACCTCGTAATCAGTTTGGAAGCAGAAAGACCAGCTGAATTGTAGAGTGATTTGTTACAAAGAACCGGCTTTACTGGTTTGGGTTTTATGCTTGTCTTTTTTTTTTTTTTTTAACATCTTTTCTTTATGCCAGCAGTTGAGCAGAGCATCAGTTTGAATGAAGGGTCTGTGATTGGGGATCCACGTGAGTTTTCATTTCTGTTCTTTTTCTTTTCTGCTCCTCTGCAGTGAAAATCCTGCTCTTCTTTTTACACAGATGTTACCTTACCTGTGTTTTTCAGGGTCTCAATCAATTTGGAGATCCAAGATCTTCCTGATCTAGACACTGTTGCCTAACTAAAAAAAAAAAAAAAAAAAGCAACTTTCTCCCACTGCTAGAAGTTTATGAAGTTGTGTGTGCACAAGGAAGGGCAGAATTTGTTACCCTCTACAACTACCTGAAAGGAGGCTGTAGTGAGGTGGGGGTCGGCCTCTTCTCCCTGGTAACAGATGATAGGACGAGGGGGAATGGTTTGAAGCTGTGCCAGGGCAGGTTTAGGCTAGACATTAGGAAAAAATTCTTCACCGAAAGGGTTGTCAGGCTCTGGAATGGGCTGCCCAGGGAGGTGGTAGAGTCCTCATCCCTGGAGGTATTTAAAAGAAGGATAGATGAGGTGCTTAGGGACATGGTTTAGTGGTGGGATGTCAGGGTTAGGTTAAAGGTTGGACTCGATGATCTTAAAGGTCTTTTCCAACCAAAGTGATTCTATGATTCTATGATTCTATATCTAGGTCCTGGCTCATTAACAACTGGGCTTGGTCTGCCCCTTCTGATGGGACATGTCTAGATCTGTAACTGGATCTAAATCTTCATTTTAATATGTAAAGTTATGTCTGTTTATGAAGGTGATTTGTTTAAGTGGACAGAAAAGCACAAGATGTCTTTGGGTAGATTAAAATTACCCGGGATTGCTTGTTGCATGGCTGCTTTTTCAGGTAATAAACCCCTTTAATTGAAAAGGCAGCCTGGGCTTTTCCAGAGCATCCTATTTTTGCGCTTCAGCTTCAGTATTCTTTCATGACTGCCCTGATCTGTACCAACCCCTTTGGGCATCACCATGTCCTGCTTGGCAGACCAAGGCATGGGGCTGTATTGTTATCTTCACTGGGTATGTGCAGGGGGGTAAGTCCAGCAGCGTGACCTGTCTGATGTCTTGTTACAGAGGGATCCATCTATGGAGAGGAAAATGGTGGAGGAAAAGATCATCCTTGTAAGTGAACACTTTTTGTAGGTATCCAAACTAAGATAACTATGCATCTTATCTGCACATCTTTTTTAAAGAACCTTTGTTATGAGACAGGAAAGCAAAGGGGATTAGCAGATACAGATAGCATCTCCCAGCAGATGGATCAGTCCCTTCGTGTTACATCATGCTGGGACAGTTGAGAGCTGAGCTACCTCAGGAACTCATGATTTGATATCTAACTCTTCTCTTCCAATATAGAAAGAGATGTACAGTGAAGAACCCAGGTCATCAGCTGGTGATTTCAGCTTCAACACAGGAACATTCAATTGCTAAAGTACGGAATTTGTTTTGTAGGGTTCTGTGACAGATCTGTTGGCTTTGTTTTCAGATGTGCAAATCATCAAAAATGCTCCCTGAATCTGCGATGTAAGCATTTCTAAAACTCGGGCTTTCACGTGCTCTGAGTCTCACTCTCCCTCTGTAAAATGAGTGGCAAACAACTTCACAAATTCACTGTCATCAACTTGGATAGGCTTTGATTAAATCTTAGAAAAAGACTCTTTTGGATGGGGTTCTTCTCTGCTTTGAGTTGGTGATGACATTCCATATTTAGGGCTGCATTGTCACTCAACTGGTCCATATCTATTAGTGGTAATGTACTTTTGCTATACAGCAGGCTGTATACAGGGGTAGATAGATAGTATATCTACCTACCCTGTTGGTATGCTTTCTCACTTAGGGGCAAAAAGCAGATATGGAGGGAAGAAAATAAGGACAGGGCAATTATGCACTGATACTACCTCTGGTCCTACTTCCCAGCTCTCAGCAATCTGTTAATTAGTGACTTTCAAGATTTGCATACTAGTGTCTACTAATCCTCCAAGGAGTTTAAGAAATTACCGAATTTGCTTGTACAACATCCTGTAAACACGTGTCTGACAGTTTAATTTAACAACATGGGAAAAGTTCCCACTCTTTGTTTATTTTGGCCCTGCCACCTGACAAATTAATATATGCTAGAATCGCAAACCAGAAGTGTCCTATACTATCCCTACAGTACAAGTGTACAATCCTGTACAATACAATCCTGTATCTTTTTTCCAGATAGCCACTGCTAATTCAGAGCTGATCAGCATATGATTATTTTTCTTGATGTGCATCTCTGCATTTTTCAATAAAGAATGAATGAACATCTGCTGTTTTATTGTCTAGTTACTTAGTATTTCTCAGCTCTTCACAATCTGCTTTTGTTTTTGTGGTCCTAAAGAATTCAGCGTTAGTAAATTTTATACCCTCCCCTGTACACATTTTTCAGGATCATGAGTATGTAAAACACAACAGGCTATAGCAAAGTTCCTTTTAGGACGTAAATGGTCACCTTTAGCTTTTGTGAAAGAGAACAATTTATTTATCCTCTTTATTTCTTATTCTTAACTATAAAATCATAGAATCATAGAATCACTTTGGTTGGAAAAGACCTTTGAGATCATCGAGTCCAACCTTTAACCTAACCCTGACATCCCACCACTAAACCATGTCCCTAAGCACCTCAAATAATACAGAAAAGGACCTTTTCAGCAATTTTTCTTCTCTTTGGGGCACTCAGAGATTTCCTTGTAAACATTTCAAAACATCCAAAATATTACATAAGTCAGATCACCCTTGCCTATATCCAGAGTTCCAGCACCTTGATGAGCCATGATTGACCTTGTTAAAAGTCCACGTTAGCTCTTCTCCCTACATGATATAAAAATCTCATCACCTAATGCTTCAGTTTGAGACAGGTGTCCTGTTGTCTCCCGTATTAAAAAAAGTTCTGCTGTAGAAGCCTCCTTGGCCTTCGCTCTTTTTATTGCATAATCAACTGGACTTACAGGCCCTCACGTAGGATTCCTGGTGCTTAAGCTTGAAAAAAAAATCATCAATTAATTTCTATGAAATGGGAAGGTTTTCCTGAATTTTTCTCCCTCCAGATTTTAATTGGTTTTGTAACCTATTTGCCAAAGTATGCATTCTTTTCTACTTTGTTTGCTGGGACAGGTTTTAAACTTTTTGCAGGATTGCTTATTACTATTATTATATTATTATTGCTTATTTCTACTTTACTGGTGTGCTTGGCCTTCCATACTTTAGGAAGGAAAAGATTAGGCGAGAGTCTTTTTGAAATATTTTCCTTGAGCCTTGCCCTGACTGCTTTTTAAAAATGTCCATGCTGCCTTTCAAGTATTTAGTCACTTCAGTTGATGGTATCAATTTCATTGGACCTCCCCTATGGAATTCTTCCTGAAAGTCAACATCAGTGTAGAGGATTTTGGAACAATGCTGAATTTGAGTATGCTATGGTCATTATTCCAGAGCGGCTCTTCAGTGGTGATAGTTTGTTTGAACCATGTCCTGAGCATTCTCAAAATGGCAGAAGTTTTTTTCCATCTTGTGGTTTCCATCATGCATTGCATGAAGCAGCCATTAGGGTGTCTGAAATGTCAGTCCCAGATTTGTGTCCCACTGCGGCATTTACTTACTCGACATGGGAACACTTGAAGAATCTCATTTTATTGCAGCAATGTCAAAGACTGCTCAGAATGTCTATGGTTTTTTTCACTGATTTAACCTTGGATGTGTTCTCCCAAGGCTGATGGCATTATTGATGTTTGTTACTGTAATTGTAAATCTCACTTCCTGTTGGGTGCCAAAAATTATTTGGAACTCAGGTTCCTGTCTTTATTAGCATTTTTGCTAGGTTGATCTTTCTCTTTACTTGAAATCTGTTACTACCATCTTTGTTAATAAATTAGAAACATAAACAGATTTCAAAATAGTAATTCACTATTTCTCAGTGCCCTGAGGCTGAACTGCAAATTCTAAAGATTTTTCAGCCAATTTTCAAGTAACTGTTGCTGTGTTAAGGCACAGCTGCTGCTGCCCTCCACTGGCTGAAACCTCTGTATACCTCCTTACGTAGTTGCAAAGAAACTGAAGGCACCAGTTTCAGTGCAAGAACAGAAGTGAAGGTGTTTTTCAGAGACTGCCCTTAGCTATTCTCCTTGTCTCTTGTCCAGCTGAATGTTTGAAACCATATCCTGAAAAAAGAGTGCTTTTAGGTACGGCAAACCCTTTTCCTCATTGCTAATGTGAGCTGAGAAGTATAGTTAAGGAAAATAAAGATGGATTTGAGCTGTAAGGCCACTAAAGACTTGTTAATACAGAGCGTTAATGACTTTTTAAAGAGAAATTTAGAAAGTTTTCAGTTCTTGGTTTTCAGTTCCTGTCTGGTGTTCCTTTGCCTGTGAAGCAGTAAGCCTCACTTTACTCTTGATTAAATAGGGTTCTAAATTACAGAAGAAAACCACTATATGCTGTTTCTTTGCCTTTCAAAAAAAAGAGCAATGAAGAAATACGTCAAATTCCCCTCAGCCCCCAGGACAAGTGGCTGAGTTCTATAATCATTTGGGGCAAAAGAGAGTTTCTAGGGACTATGAAGCTGGCACCTGGTTGCCAGCTCTGTGTGAGTTCATTCACAACATCACATGTAAGCATACAACCTGGAAAGCATTCTTTAAATTCAGAGCTTTTTAATAGTTTGGGGTTTTTTTTCTATCTACAGCTTTACTTTAAATGAGCATCCTATTAATCCCCCGTGAAGATCAAGAGGACGAACTGATCTCCAGAGAATTCTCATATAGCTCCTTCTGGACTGTGCAACTATGCATTGCAAGTAAGGCTTCACACACTGCATAGTGGGCATTTGCACAGCACTTTTAGTCTTCTCAGTCTCCATCATCTCCACGGGACATAGTTGAACATTTAAGAGAGGAAGGAAGAGGGCCATGAAAGAAGCAGGGATGGAAATACAGGTGCTGAACCTCCTCGATGTTGAAGACAGACTCCTGCGGTGAGAAGCCTTTCAGATGCCACATGTGGTTTTGTCACCTGGAGGGATTAGATTGGGAGAGCTGTGAAGAAGGCCACATGGGTGTCCTCTGTGGGGCCATAAAGAAGGGCAAAACAGGGGCTTTGTTGTTGCAGCCAGGAGACCTGTTGTTAAAGTGATCACAAGGTGAAGAACATCATGAAATGCTGGTGACCTGGACTGAACCTCTTCAACCAGTAATTCATGTTTCCGCTTCCCAAAAGATGATCATTTCAGAGCTTTCAGACTAAGGGTAAATGAAGGAAAACAGATGCTTGCTGGTTGGTTTTGCATCCATTCTTTTATGCTGTTGTTATCTCAGGAAAGAAAGCGCGTGTGAAACATGTCTGATTATTTGGAGTTTTAAGTAGACTATTTTTAGCTGGCCTCAACAGTGAAATGACTGGATGGCTTCTCAGTGGTAAGAGGTATGGCTGCATCCACTGAGTCTTTTCATTTCCAGGGAAAAAAATGTTAAAACTGAAATTAATATGGGAAATCATTCCCAAGGAGATGACTTTTAATGTGACCTTCTCATAAGATCAACCCTTCTTATTTCAATTCATGACTCTAATTCTGACCACAAGGTGGAATTGATACTTCTGTCTGAGAAGCATAATTTTACAAGTGTATTGGGTCAGGCTGAGATGGAGTTAATTTTCCTCATAGCAGCCCTCCTAGTGCTGTGCTTTGAACTGGTATGTAGAAAGGGATTGATAACACACCAGTGTTTTGGCTACTGCTGAGCACTGCTCCCACAGCATCAAGGCTGTGTTTCCAACATTCCCCCACCACCACCAGTGGGCTGGGAGGGGGCAAGACCTTGGGAGGGGACACAGGCAAGACACCTGACCCAAGCTGATCAAAGGGATATTCCATACCATATGACATCGGCTCAGCTATAAAAGCTAAGGTAAAGGAGGAGGAAGGGGTGGCATTCATTTTTTACAACTTTTTGTCTTCCGGAGCAACCATTATGCATACTGAAGCCCTGCTTCCCAGGAAGTGGCTGGACATTGCCTGCTAATGGGAAGTAGAGAATAAAATCTTGTTTTCCTTTTGCTACTGCATGTGGCCTTTGCTTTTGCTTTTTATTAATCTTGACCCATGAGGTTTTTTTTCTCGTCATCTCATTTTCTCCCCACCTGTACTGATGAAGAGGGGATTGATAGAGTGGCTTGGTGGCACATGGCGTCACAACAAGGTAGGTATGATCCTGCTTAAGCCAGTGGCACTTTTGTATAATTCAGGACTTGAGCATGTGAAGTGAAAAGGTTGGTAAGCAGTAGGTTTGACCCATCCTGACTGTAGTTTCTATGTTTCTCAGGGTTTCTAAGAAGTGGGAGTCAGTGAAGACAAAAGAAAGCAGCTGAGCAATAATAGATTAGGGGAAAAAAATGGAAGTGAAAAAGACATACCGATTACACTTGATTCTTCATCTGGCACAGTGGTGTGGTGTAGTCAGTGATGACTTCCAAACACAACAAACATGAGTCATGAGAAAAACTGATGATACGCCTAGAAGTAGGGTTTTACTGAGCCCATAATTAAATGTATTAGGTTGCTCTCAAGCCCTACAGGAATCAAGTACTAATCTCATTGGATTGTCTCTGAAGTATTCTCAGGCAAAGAATTTATGAACTGAGGCTGAAGGATATATATAAGAGAAAATTTTCATGAGACTTACAGGACTCATCTAAGTCCAGAGGCTTGGATGGACTAGATTGAAGGCTCTGAGTAGTTGAGAAGGCTTAATCTAGGATTAAAGGTTTGGTAGCTAGGAAAGTGGATCAGCAGGATGACAAGTGATGGAAGCCATTCTTTTTCTTCTGGGTGCATCACTGAACACATCCCAGACTCCCAGCTTCTTCATTTCACCTCTTACTGTCACCTGCCTGTAGCAGAAGGGTCTAACTGCTTTTGCTTGTTTCTTCCTTTAGCTGAGAGGAAAAAAAACTTGCATCATCCAAAATCCTAGCACATAAGTGCCACCAAACCATAAAGTTAGTACAAGTATGACTCAGCACAGAGACATTGTAGCTGCTAGAGAGTGAATGAAATGGGATTTAGTGAAAAGCACAGATAGGAACTGGGGGACGTAGAGGATCCCTCTTGGCTGGATTGTTTAGGGACCGCTGAAGAAAATGATCTATCACACAGAAGATGACCAGGGAGCGAATGAGTCAATTATTTCTTATCTATACCTGGAGGCTGTACTTGCAGGAAGACAGTATTTCTGGTGATCACATAAAACAAGCTATATAGCAGTGATAGCAGGTACTAGCAGGTAACAGTGATAGAAAAAAATCGCAGTCAAAAGGATTTATCAGTGGAAGTGACTCAGTGGCAGTTTCTTTGGTGATAGAAAAGAGTCTGCCATCCAAATAAACCAAATCTAACTAACAAGCAAAACGATATCTCAGGGAATATGATTCCATTGAACCAACTCTGATCAGTTCTGACACTCAGGAACATCAGGCTGGGCAATTTACCGTGTATAAATTGCTGTAGGAAGCCCACTACCCTTGGTGGCCTTTCTAAATGTGAGTGAATTGGGCCCGGGAGGGAGGAAATCCGCGCTGACAGCTCTGGTAGAGGGAACACAGTTCGAGTATGATTTTACTGAATAATTTTGCCAAATCACTTTCAAGCTCTGTGAGGTATTTTCCTTTCGGCCCAATTGCTGTTCCTAACTCTGAGACTTGCAGTACACGAAACTGAAGTTATACGGCTCTGACTTGCTCTTGCAGAGCTATGGTTTAGGACCATATTGGCTGTGCTACAGAAGTCCACCTCTTCCAGATAATAACAATATTACATTGACTACATTCTTACAAATATTTTAGCATGTCCTAATTAGCTAAGGAGCTGCTGGATAATACCACTGTGCTGTGATGACAGAGTACATGCATGTCATTGGGTCTTGTTAAAAAGAAAGCTTGTTTTGCTCCTTTCATGCTTTAAAGCACTGCTGCATTATAGGCAGGAGAACAGTGGGTTTGGAGATAAAGCCTAAGTATGGGTGGATATTTTGCCTGGTGGTTCATAGGCGTGTGTCAGAAGCTGAGTACTGGGATGAGTCAGGACAGAAGTGTCATCAGATAAAAATAGCTCTAGGACATATCAGGGTGCGGTAGTTACCAAATGGATCACTGCATGGTGCTCACATGGAGAGAAGTTCTTCTGACATTCCTAATCTCCCCTTCCCCTCCCCTGTTGGCAGCCATTTAATTTTCCCTCTAGCTCCTACCTGCCTGGGTCACTGGGAGCTTCCCTGCTTCAGCTCAAGTACAAGCATCTGGATGACGGCTGCAGCAAAGGGTCAGACAGCCCAGAGCAGTTAATGGGGGTCCCTACAGATACCTCAAGTATGGAGCAATAAATGCCCAGCTCACAAACCAGCCATCAGTCTTCTAGGTGGCCATCTGAACTTGACTGTCCCATGGTGGCCAGAGAGACAGCAACAATGGTCAGGTGGCTGGCTGCAATGTACTGCCTGGTTGAAGCCAGACAGAGGCTAGAAGCAGCAATAGGGGCCAGCACAAAGCCCCTTGGGGACTGATTTACTGCCAAACTGTTCATTTCTGAAAGAAGCAAACTGATTCCTGAAGACCTTCTCCTGACAGAATGGAAAAGCCATTCAGCACAGAGATTTTACTGGTGGGATGCTTAAACATGAACATCTAGAGCCAACTTACATGGCCTAGGTCTGCCTTATAACCTCCGGTTGCCTCCCCAGAAGGGAGAAGGTCTCCTGTAGGTCCTGTGTAATATCTGCCAATCAAAGAGAACATTTAGAAACTACTTTTTCTAGCTAACACTTTTTCTAAGTGAAAGCCTAAATCTTGCTGAGAAAATTGTGACATAATAAATTCCTGTAGAGAATTGCACCCCTAGGGGAGCAACAACCTTCCCAGAGGTCCTTGGGTTTGTGCTCTTGGAAGGAGAGCCAAGAAACATCTGACTAAACTTGATCATCGAAGGCTCCCAACATCCTACTTCACCAGTTCCCACCCTGCTTGCTGGAGCTCGAATACTGTGTTCAGTTTTGGGCCCCTTACTACAAGAAGGATGTTGTGTTGCTGGAGCATGTCCAGAGGAGAGCCACTAAACTGGTGAGGGGTCTGGAGCACAAGTCTTATGAGGAGCAGCTGAGGGAACTGGGTTGTTTAGCCTGGAGAAGAGGAGGCTGAGGGGAGACCTTATTGCCCTCTACAACTGCCTGACAGGAGGGCATAGCCAGGTGGGGGTCAGCCTCTTCTCCCAGGTAATGGGCGATAGGACTAGGAGAAATGATCTGAAGTTGCACCAGGGCAGGTTTAGGTTAGACATTAGGAAAAATTTCTTCACCGAAAGGGTTGTCAAGCATTGCAACGGGCTGCCCAGGGAAGTGGTCAAGTCACCATTCCTGGAGATATGTAAAAGATGGCTAGACGAGGTGCTTAGGGACATGGTTTAGTGGTGGGATGGCGGGTTTAGGTTGATGGTTAGACCTGATGATCTTAAAGGTCTTTTCCAACCTAAACCATTCTATGATGTATGTTTACTCAATTTACATACAAATGTAGATCGAAACCAGGAGGTTTCGATATCTGTTTCCTGCAGCTGTCCAGCCACTTGTACAACCTTAAGGTTAGGATTTACCATTCAGTCAAAATCCTTGTCCCAGGTATTGCTTGCACAGCACTGTCAAGTTATCCCCAGGCAGACCTTATTCAACTGCAAACCTTGCAGCCCAGTCCCACAAGGGTTTCCCGTGATTCATACCTTAATCTGGTATTCACTTCTAACACTCCTCCAGAGGACTGCTGATCTCCAAAGTTAACTTCAGGAAGCGCCTGGCAAGGTAAAGCCACCTCCCCACCAGACAGGGAACAGAAGCTGGTAACAGCCGGCATGGCATTAAACAGTAGACAAGTCACTACTGGCAGTAAATACCCGTCTGGGTATCTCAGTGCATTACTGGTTTATACACTGCAACTTATATTTTATATGAGCATGATGTGAAGTGATAGCCCTACTTTATACAAAACAGGAACAGGAGTCACATGCGCAGCTGATACCAGTTCTTTACAGAGTCTGTAACAGGGGCCACTTAACTCTGTGTTAATAGCGGTGTCTCAGCCTTCGGCTCTGGCTGAGACGTGCCATGACAAAGAGTTTCCTTGCCATTCAATAAGCTTCTCGGTTGTCCTAGTTACAGGATTTTATTAGATTTCTCAGCTCTACAAGAAAATCTGAGCAACTTTATCAGACTTTGAAGTTAGCCCTACTCTAAGCGGGGAGCGGGGCTAGATGACCTTCTTCGCACATAAATTTTTCTGTGATTCTAAAAAGGTGATGGTTGTGAAAAGGAGAGGAAAAGGAACAAAAGCACATTTCAAGGATAAATTCAAACAAATTGGGACGTACCAAAGGGTCTTGTTGAAGTGTCTTCAGAGAACACATATCCCTCTAGGGTATCAGGCAGAAGCCATTAAATTAAGTTCAGCCTCACACAATGTGAGGCTGGTTTAATTTAAACCCTCCTAGGGCCGTGACATGAGGGATCTCTCATTCTCAGCAGGGACAGGCCCAGAATATAAAATCCAGGAATCTTTGTGGTTGCTGGTGACTCAGCTAAGGATGCTATTTCCTCTAGGTGTTACATATAGCTTGTGATTAAGCGGCTTTCCCCTGAGAAAACTTTTCAGTGGAATTAATGCTTCTATTTTCACTGAAAAAGTTTCTTTGAAAAGTTTTACCTGCTGAAAAAGTTTTAGATTTTGAAGAACTTTGCATCAATTTTTCACTTGTTGGAGGTGATTTTCTGTGAAAAATGTCAAACCTCTTCCAACATGAACAGAGCATTTTATTAGTTAGACTTTTAAATGTATTTTAATTGCATGTAATTTATGTATGTATGTAAAAAAAAATGTAATTTAATTGTTATATTAATTCTATATTTTATATATTTATCATGTATTAGATAGATAGATAGATAGATAGATTAATATATATAGATAATATATTAGAGGGAGAGAGAGAGAGTTGCTCTCCACAGCTGCCTGAAAGGAGGCTGTAGCAAGGCGGGTGTTGGTCTCTTCTCCCAAGTAACAAGCAATAGGACAAGAGGAAATGGCCTCAAGTTGTGCCAGGGGAGGTTTATATTGGACATTAGGAAAAATTTCTTCACTGAAAGGGTTATCAGGCACTGGAATGGGCTACCTAGGGAAGCGGTCCAGTCACCATCCCTGGAGGTATTTAAAAGACAGGTAGATGAGGTGCTTAGGGACATGGTTTAGTAGTAGACAAGTACGGTCGGACTCAATGATCTGAAGGGTCTTTTCCAACCAAATGATTCTATGGTTCTATAATAATAATAATTATGTTTATGTTCATTGTGGTTTACAGAATTATGGTATATGTCATAGCTGAGCAGAGTGCAGCCTATGGGATGCTACAGGTGATAATCAGAGGGCATTTATGGGGTAAGAGGAGGAGAACAAACTAGTTTTGGGATGGAGCTTAATACATTTCCTAAAGATACAGTGTGACAACAATGCATGCAAAGTCAGGATCCCAGGATTCCCTTCAGACTCATGCTCCCGTGTTTCATCCCTCCCAGCATGACAGATGGGAGCCATGTCCCTTACTGCCCAGGTGGGAAGCGCTCCGTCGTTGCAGAGCGGCCTCCCAGCTAAGGCAGGCCACAACACCGAGCATTTCATTCAATGCAGGACTATGCAGTATTCTGCTGCACAAGGTTTTGCTTTGCATTGAAGTGCACAGCCTGGGCTTTGACCACTGCACTTGTTCAAGGTCCTGGAATGGTTTTTCTTTGCCATATTGAGTTTGCTAATACAAACGCTGACCAGACATTACTGTGGACAAATGGGCTCTAGGTTACTTCAGCTGGCTATCTGCGTGTCAGCTGGCTGTAGTCTTCCCTTTCTCCAGCTGCTGGATCATACCCACCAGGGCCTTTGGTGAGGAGGAGCTGATGTTCAGAAGCTTGTGCACGATCCTACTTATGAACTGGGCATTGTGTTTGCAAGACTTCTTTAGGGACTCTTATTTGTGGGGTTAAATTGTGAAAACAGAAATTTACTGTACAGATATGTTGGCGTTTCCTGCGCATCCAAAGAACCTAAGGAGAAAGGCAAGAAGTAAGAAAAAAATGGCTCTCCAAGAAACCATGCCTTTCTAATCTAACTGCAGATTATGGCCCCAGGTTAGTGAAGTCTCTGCATCGAAATGCAAACCTGCCTGCTGTTTCCCAATTACAGGTTTAATCTTCGTTATTCCCCATCTTTTACTGCCATCTTCTGGCTACGATTGAACAGAGTCATCGCTGAACCTCAAATAAACCTGCTTCTGTTTTACTCTATTTATGAGCTACAAGTTTTGATAAACCTGTTGTTTCTGCTGGCCTTGGGAGGTTTGTCTTCCTTTCCGCTTTAAATCTCTTTGATTCCTTGTTAGCTTTTCAGCACAGATATGTCATACTGACTTACTGGTAGGAAAAAAAAAAGGCTTTTTTGTCTCAAAAAGGAAGAGGAGGTGTAGGCAGCCTAGCAGCCTTTCTGTATGTGATGACTTGCCTCACAGGATTCCTGCGTGAGTTTGGAAATTCCTGGGAAGGAGTAATGAAAAGGGCTGGCTGTGCAGAGCAGGGGAATGATATTTGATTTAATAGGAACCGGGTCGCTTTTTATTACCTCAGACAATGCTGAATGCGTCATGTTTTCTGAGGAAGGTAAATTCCATTACCACCTCACATCTTCTTGCAGCAGTGGGGTGGAGTGAAGGGGAATGTCCCCCTCATGTTCATGAGAATGGCTGGGATTCGCCTGCAAAATTTTGTAATCACCTCATCTGATGCTAGGGCAGGGGAGATGAATTGCTTCTGTCAGCAGGGTCCCTCACGCAGCACGCAGCATCAGGGACCCGCAGAGAGGGCTCTTGGACAGATTAACCAAGAAATGCAGTGCTTGTGCAATGGCAAGCTTGGGCCTTATCTGGGGAGAAGTAATGGCTGAAGAAAGGAGAAGACAATCCAGAAAAGCCAAGTATTGCATTTCAGCATTTTGAAAACAAAGAACTTTGATTTTTTTTATTTTGAAGCAAGGCCTTTGTTTGAAAAATCACCACAATACTCCCAAAGTTTAATTTAAAACAGAGCTTTATAAAAGGGGCCAAAGTGCATCCTGAGAGTCAGTCTCAGAGCATTACAGTTCTGTGGCTTAACCTGTAGCCAGGACTACCAAAACGGCTCCGAGAATCACCTTGAAGCTGTCTCAGGTGAAGGAAAGCAGCTGTCTCCTTGGACAACAGCATCCTGCAGTGTGCCCCTCTTTACATGTGCCATCAGGCAACAACATCATTCGGGTATCGGCTGGTTTCACCGCTTCAGGAAACTGGCTGCAGGTAATGTTGTAACTCTTCAATTAGTGTCTTGTAAGTGATCAGATAGGCATCAAGTCAGGCAGAAATCGTTCAGGAGATGTCAATGCTTTGATTTTTTGCTGTTGATGAAGCAAGATTGGATGGATTTTTATTATGGTTGGCCCTTGATGGATTTCTTCTTCCCCCTCTCACACACAGCCATTAGGTAAGCCCACCTGAATGTACCAGCGCTCCCCGTGTCAGAACAGAAAAGGAGAGCAGGCTCCAAATCCAGCCTCTTCCATGTTGGTGCAACACAACCTCCCAGAAAAGCAGCCTTGCTCTCTTGGGCTCTCAGTCCACTGGGAGCTGTTGTGGGTCCAAAAGCATTTAGCTCATGTTGCAACGTAGACAGGAGGCATTCCTGGA
>NW_009259318.1:206107-216389 GCF_000687185.1 Egretta garzetta | reverse complement strand
GCGTACACATTTCACAGGGTCCTACAAACACCTAGTGAAAAGGCACTGTGTTTGATCACACTTCTCTTCCTACTCGGCAGGGCTGGGTTCCTCTCTGCAATCTATTCTTCGGACCTCTGGTTTGCTTTAATGCAACTTAGGTTTAAATTAAATGGGTTTTTTGCCACCCCCACAGAGTCTGACACTTGCTTTTATGAACAAAGTATTGAGCCACTTAGCTATCATCGTGTCTCCTTCTGCCACCTGCCTGCAGATACCTGCCCCGCAGGCCAGGATAATTTTCCTTTATTCCATTGCTTTCTTTCCTAATTATAAACCTTTTGCACTGTCTCAGACAATTCCCCTCTTCACTCGACACTTTTAACATTTAAAAAATCTTAAATGACTTGCCATAAAACCTTCAGTTGACTTATATTCAATGTATCTCCCAACCCATTTTCCCTGTGGGCATGTGCAGTCATATGCTACACTACATTTACTGGGAGAAAAAGGAGAAACCTTGTTTTAGGAGAGCAGGCCCCAGATTTAAGAACAGAAACACAATGTTCAAGTCTGCTTTGACACATACTTCCTCCATGCAACTCCCCAGGGATCAGAAAGAAAAAAGGCTGGTGGCATACTCGGGAGCAGAGAAGGAATTTATTAACTCCACGGTCTTTGGTTACCATGAGAGGCAAAAGGAGAATCCAGCACCGTAGGTGGATGTCACAGCATTCTTCATCTTGGTATAGCACTTACATATAATGGACTTTCTACAAAGCGCATGGGTAGAGGATACTTCTGGGTAGAGAAGTGTGTTATTTACTTGATGTCAGAGGTCAGTGTACATTCCTGTTATACTTTTCCAAACACACCCCCTCCTCGATCCTTACTGCCATTGTATTTTCCATAGCGATATGAAGACTATCACTTTAGAAAAGATTACAGAGGCAGTCATGAATGCATTTCATGACTTCTGCAATAACCATGAAAGGCAAGGGTAAGACCATTTCCAAAGAGAGATGCTGGAGGACACAAGACAATTGTTCTCCTGTCCCCCAGGGAGTGCAGCGTACCATTTCCAAAGAGAGATGCTGGAGGACACAAGTGCAGCGCGTTCTGCAGCCCTCCCTTACTTTCTCACCTCGACCCTTCTCACTGCTGTACTGAGCTGCTCACACCGAGCCTCTGCCTGGGGTTTGATCTGCAGGATGATCAAGGCTCCCCATAGATCTCTGATGGCTGCTCTCAGTTCACCCTTGTCTTCCTTGACCAAGCAGGGCGGGTGATGAGGGGATGAGGGGTTCTGCGTATCTGAGGTTTTTGTTTTGTAGTGCAGGCAAACGCACATTCGCCTGTGACCTAAGAAAGGATGTGCTGGGTATAGTTCTTCCTGTGTATGGTCTCTGTGTTATATGTGCAGTCAAAGTTATGAATGTGTGGTTTGTGGTGTGTGTAAGTGGCTGAGGAATGGTTTTCTGAGTTGAAATTTAGGTACTGTGTTCTATACTTGTTTGTCACTATAACACAAATTACAACTTGCAACGTCCTTTGCCAACATAGACATTGCATTCCTTTGCCTTCTCACAGAGCCAACAGCTGGCTGTCATCCAGTGTTTTTAAAATGGTAAATAAACAAAGATCTGGAAGCAAGCCGGTGTGGCTGTCAGTACAAAATTCAGTGCTCTAGTGAGCTAATTCCTTATCTTGATAAGGTCCTTCCAGATATTCTTTATACTCTATTAGAATAACACCCCCTATTGTGCATTTGCCTTGTGTCACCTTAGCCCATAAGACACCGCAAGAAGCCTTGGCTGGATCAGCGACACAAGGGGAGCATCCAGAGAACAGGAACGGAGTGGGCTGGTCCCACTTCTGCAGGATAACATGCAGCAGGACGCTGAGCCAGGGCAGAGGCTCCCCAGCCACCAAGTGAGACCAAGAACGGCTCTAGCAAGCACATGCTAAACTCTGTTCTCAGTTTCTTCATTAAAAGTCATATTTGCATGGTAGAACAGTCATATATTTAAGCCTAGTCATCCACCCAGTTTTTGACACACACAGAATCTGACCAAAACTTTGTAGATGTCAATCCATCAACAGAATTTTTTTCCTTCACTGACTGCCAGTCAGGACCCTCATTTCTTAGCAAAGAAATTTTCATTCTTCAGCGGCAGCTTTTTCTCAAGTTCATGTCTTTCATCTCATGGAATCGGGTTCCTCATATCTCGCAGGTAGCAAGATAATACAAATTATTTTGCTCTTAAGTTTTTCAGTATTTTACAACACACAAATCCTGATGGAAATCATTGACAGTCCTTTTAAGTCCTTCCATCTGGAATGATCCAAAATCGCTTATAAACAATAATTCTTAGGTATTTCAACCTCATTGGAAATACATCCTCTGTGTGGTAGAATACAGCAGCCTTAAGAGTGAATTTGATCCAACACTTCCCAGGATAGTGCCAAGCTATGGGTTATTTGGGGATGGATTGTTCTTAATTTGCTATGCTGAAGCAGGTGCACTGTGCTGAAGCAGGTTCACTGACTACCTACATACTCATTTAACATATTCAAATGGATTATTTAACAATTTTGAAGCATTTTGTTAATTTTATTTTGCCTAAAACTATTAATGAATGTGATCTCAATTCCCAGCTTTCTCTACTAGAAATTTTTTTGCCCAGGTTCAACATCATGTTTCTCAGAGTAGGCTGGGAGATGCTTGCGAGACAACATGAAGATCAAGGGACAATGACTTCTGGAGCCTCTGTTATTTTCTTATCACAGGAACTTTTTTGTATTTTCCAAGATAACCTTCCACAGCTTTAATAGGAAAGATATTCTTTACTTGCCTCTTATGTCATTACTCTAAAGTTTCTGGACACAGGTTGGTGGAACAGCATTTTGCATGGTACATTCTGCAGGTACAGACCCTGCAGATGTTTAATCTATAAACTGCTTTGGTTCCTCCTAGATTAAAGGATTTACAAGACTATCAATACTTTCCATTAAAGCCAGTTTAAGTTGTTTTTTCTTAATAAAAGCCTCACCCCCCAAAACCCCCCCAAAACTGCCTTCAAGCCAATATTAAAGATGTTCCTTCAGAAATAGCTGTCCACAATATAAAAAGCAATGCAAAATTAATTAAGATCAATCAATCCTCTACATTTTAGATCCAACCATATGCTTTGGGGTTAATACCAAGCCCATTTTTCCACTGACTTGGTGGATCAAGTGCTACATTTTTTACTTTATGATTTTCTGACTTTTTAAACTTGCTTTTGTAAATAAATGTTATAACTTTAATTTTTCAATAAGGAAGGCAAGTAGAGAGTTTAAATGACCTGCCTGTGGTAGGTAGGTCACTGTATTATCCATTTTATGATGATGTTAACACAGGCACAGGCTGCAGTGAAGATGGGGTCCCAATTATGTCAGGGTGTGTATAAGAGCACACTGAAGGACCATTTATAATTTGAAGAATTTATGGTTTAAATTCAGGGTTAAGGCCAAATAAGTCTCTTTACTTGTCCGACTAGACCTGGGAAGACCAGAGTTTTCCATTTTAAAGGAAATTCTGCAGCTTTAAATGTCTTTCTAAAATTGAAAGAATTTTTTTTCCCAAAAAATACAATTACAAAAATTGATTTGTATCTGCAAAATGTTTCCACTTTGGTGAACACCACATTTTCTAATTACGAAACCTGTTAGCTCAATTTGCTCTTTGAGCTAGCCTATTGGATCAGTGTGTCCTGTTACAGGCAGATGAATGCAGCCACCTCGCACATCATTCACGCTGTAAAATCTTCAGAATCCCTGTTTTCCCCTCAGATTTCTCAGTAGAGCCCGAGGCTCTGGAAGAGCTACTTTATCAGTAGAAAATGTTAATCATATCCATAAATCCTCAAATACACTCTACCTATCTAATCTAGAACTCTTATGGCATACTCTTGCCAATTCCCAGCACTCCAAATTTGCTGGAGTTGGTTTAAAATCATGAAGTTTTTAGCACAATGATGAATTTTAGCTCTTCTGATCTGTCTTTCAGTATCTAAGCCTTAAACAGTACATTTCAAGACCTCGTCTGCAGCCAGCATGGAGTAAGCAGGTTCTGCACGAAGAAACGAAAGCACAGATTTTCAGGTTATCACAGGACTTCAGAGGCTAGGACTGTAAAAGAGAGCCCCGCGAATAAAGGGGACACTTGTTATAAAAGTCACAAAGTATTTGATCTTCAGGAGCTGCACAACCTCATTCAGGTTCCTGGTGAATTCAGAAGATGGAGCTGGGTGCCTGGCATGCCCACACAGAGCGTAGGAGGGATTAGTCACCCAAGGAGAGAAATTTACAGGACACGACGAATGAACGACTCTCGCTGGTGGGAAACAGCGAGCTAAGAGGTGGGGTTCAAACCCAACCCCTCCAAGGAGGCCAGGCTGCTGAGCTGGTGCTGCTGTGAGACATCTCCTCTCACTTGGGATTTGCAGGAGCAACCCCCCCCCCGAAGCCAGGGGCATCAAATAGCTTCCATGCTCCTATGCCGCACGCCCCAGCCTCACGCAGGTGTCTCAAGTCTCACCCAACTTGTAAAAACAGTCAGCTCCCTGGAAAAAAACATGTGTGTGTGTTCAAGGCAGCTACTCAGAATCAGCCGATGCTTGAAAACTGCAGCATTAATCTCTTTTTGCCTCTGTTCCCCATCCCCATAATGGAGCTGATAATCCCAGCTGTTTGCACATGATGCTGGATAAAATACATTCATTAATGCTTGTGATCCACGGGTGCGTAATGGTAAAAGCCCCACAGGATCCCAAAGAAAGAAGGGAATGAGTAATTCTCCATCTACTCTAAGGGTTATATAATACACATTAAATAATAGCTTTGAGCTGCACATGTGCTGAAAAAAGGCAGGATCCTGTGGGAAGAGGAATATGTGATCATCTAATTAAGAAATGTATAATTACCCCTACACTTAAGGGGGCTGAACTTCAAGCTTACAAGTAACCTCATTCTTAGTACTTCTTAACTTTTCCTTGCTTAACTTTGCAGCTTTATTGGCTTTTATTGAGTGGGTTTCAGTTCCCTTCCAAAAGCAAAACAGCAATAAACCCCAGGCTAGAAATAGAGCTTTTGTCCCACAGAGCCACTCTGACCGACCCCAGTGAGAAGCAGGTCTGGCTCGCCAGGGCTTCAGCTTGGACACCTTCCACTTGGGGAGCCAGAGCAGCAGCAGGCAAAGTGCATGGAGTACAAATCAGAGGGGTATGAAACACCCATCGCCAGGCCCTTCTGCTCGCTCTCAGCCACTGTTTTCTCTTGGCTTCTGTCCCCAGCATTTCATCCCCTTCTGACAAGCGTCTTCACCTGGATGTTTCAGTCCCTGCTCTTGCATTTGGCGAAGCCCATGCTCCCCGGCCATCCTCTGCTTCCTGCCTTTGTTACAACCTGGGCAGCGGGAGGCACACAGAAGAGCACCAACGGGATAGTCTTCTCTCTCCAAACATGGGTGACCGGTGCCACAGTGACCCAAAATAACTGCAATTGCAAGGGTGACCTGCTCGGCCATCCCCAGCTGGAGTGTCCTGTGGTGCTTGTGCAGGAATGACAGACACAGATTTCAAACAGCAGGCAAGAGCTGGAGCATGCTCGGCGCACCTCCGGATGGCACCTTCAGATCATTTCCCTACTGACCATGTGCTAACGATATTTTTTCAGAAGTTCATTACTTGGTGAAATTTGATTGCTGGTAGTTTTCAGGGGTGCTTTTTGTTCTCCCCCCAAATAAGAACTATAAAACACATACCTCTCTCACAGCTAAATTTCAACTTTCCATTCAAAAGCACAGTCATTGTAACTTACAAAGGCAAGCTCTAAAACAAATTCAAATGATGGAAAACAAAGCTTTTTTCTCTCATCTCATTGTCAGCACCGAGTATCTTGTGCTGAACTTTTTGAACAAGAAGTACAAATTTCAGTCCAAGCTATCACAGTTTGGCCAAGTTATGAGTACCTTAAACATTGCGTTAGATTGATATTTCCACCACCTGCAATGTCAGAAGGATCTTGTTGATGTGCTGTGGACCTATTTGTTAAGAGAGGCATGAAATTAATTTTTAGAAATGACTAAGAGGCTTTAAAAAAAAAAGCATCTTCTGCAAACTGTTCATTCTGGGGGTGATAGTCAGGGTAAAGGGGGCCAGCTGGTGTTCTCAACCCTGCCGGTGAGGGGAAATAGTGTGAGAAGGAGGAGAAGACTATGTGCCAACAACTAGTTGAGAAGCTGGTGTCAGCAACTAGGTTTTGTTTTCTACGACCATGGGACCTTGTGTGAGGATCAACATCTGCTTGGGAGAGACGGGATCCACCTCACTAAGCAGGACAAAGGCACCCTTGCCAGCAGGACAGCTGAGCTGGTAATCAGGGCTTTAAACTAAGAATGACGCGGGAGGGCGAGTCACCAGCAGCCCTGTGAGAGAGTGATGCACAGGGCTGATGAGCAAAGGGGCTGAGGAGATGTGAACAAAAGGGAACACAAAGTCAACAAATCAAGGTTTAAGCCAAATTCGAGCACTTGCATGCAAGCAAGGCAACATTACAGAATAAAAACCCAGACCCTTTTCGAGGAAATGAGCATGCCAGGGTGCCTCTCTGAAGTGCCTGTACACCAACGCACATAGCATGGGGAATAAACATGATGAGTTAGAGATGTGCGTGCACTTGCAGGGCTACAGTCTCACAGGGATCACAGACGTGTGTTGGGATGGCTCCCATGACTGGAGTGTTGCAGTGGAGGGATACAGGCTCTTTAGGAAGGACAGGCCGGGAAGACCAGGAGTTGTCTTTTATGTGAGAGCAGCTGGAGTGCCTGGAGCTCTGCCTGGGGATGGATGATGAGCCAATGCAAGGATGCAAGTAACAGAAGGATTAAAGAGCAGACCAGTGTGGGTGACAGTGTAATAGGTGACTGCTATAGGTTACCTGACCAGGAAGAACAAGCAGATGAGGTCCTGTACATACAGATAGGAGCAGCGTTAGTTCCCAGGCCCTGTCCTCATGAAGGACTTCAGTCCCAGAGAGCACCAATGACAACTTCCTGACCAAAGTGACAGAGGAGTCAAGGAGGACAGGTGCTCTGCTGGACTGCTTACTCACGGACACTGGGGATGTGAAGGTTGAAGGCAGCCTTTGCTACAGTGACCATGAGATAGTGGAGATCCTGAGACAGAAGAGGACAAAATGCAAGCTCACAACCCTGGAGAGAGACCAGACTTTGGCCTCTTCAAAGATTTGCTCAGAAGGGTCCCATGGGATAAGGCCATGGGCGCTGACGGGATGCACCCATGAGTGCTGAGGGAGCTGGCAGATGCCATTGCAAGGCCACTCTCAATACTCCTTTATTGATCGTGGCAACTGGGAGAAGTGTCTGAGGACTTGGGGGAAAACAAATGTCATTCCTGTCTTCAATAAGGGCAGGAAGGAGGACCCATGGAATTACAGGCCAGTCAGCCTCACCTTGATCTATGGGAAAGTGATGGAGCAACTAATCGTGGAAACCATTTCCGGAAACATGAAGGACAAGAAGGTGATTGGGAGTAGCCAGCATGGATTCACCAAGGGGAAATCACGCTTGACTAACCTGATGAGCAGGGAGTCAGGCAAAAATGTGTGGATGAACTAGGGGCTCCTGGCTCACAAAATGGAAAGCCCACTCAAACTTAAAAAGGAAGCATACAGAAGGTGGAAGCAAGGATGCGTAACTTGGAAGGAATACAAAGACACTGTCCAAGCATGCAGGGCTGATGTTAGGAAAGCCAAAGTCCAACTGGAATTGAATCTGGTGAGTGGTATCAAAGGCAACAAGGAGGGCTTCTACAAGGACATGGGTGACAAAAGGAAGGTTAAGGAAAATGCGGGCCCACTGCTGAATGAAATAGCGAACCTGGTGACATGGGACATGGAAAAAGCTGAGGTACTGAATCCACCTTTGCCTTGGTCTTTACTAGCAAAACCAGCCTTCAGGAATCCCAGGTCCCAGAGACCAGAGGGAAAGGCTGGAGCAAGGAAGATGTACCCTTGGTGGAAGAGGATCGGGTCAGGGAATACTTAGGCAAACTGAACATGAGCTAACAGTCTGCCCATGCTGCGAAGAAGACCAACTGTATCTTGGGCTGCATTAGGAGTGCTGCCAGCAAGTAACTCCACACTGGTGAGGCCATACCTGGAGTACTGTGCTCAGTGCTGGGCTCCCCAGTACAAGAAAGACATGGACATACTGGAAGAGGGTGCAGTAAATGGTCACAAAGATGATGAAGGGACTGGAGCACCTCTCCTAGGAGGAAAGACTGAGAGAGCTGGGAGTGTTGAGAAGAGAAGGCTCAGGGGGATCTTATAAATACCTCATGGGAGGGTGCAAAGAGGATGGAGCCAGGCTCTTTTCAGTGGTGCCCAGCGGCAGTGGGTACAAACTGAAACACAGAGAGTTCCCTCTGAACATCAGGAAACAATTTTTTTTTCAGTGAGGCTGACTCACAGTAAAGACAGAGAGGTTGGGAAGTCTCCCTCCTTGGAGATACTCAAAAGCCGTTTGGATATGGTCCTGGGCAACCGGCTCCAGGTGGCCCGGCTTGAGTAGGGTGGTTGGACCAGATGAGTTCCAGAGGTCCCTTACAACCTCAACCGTTCTGTGATTCTGTACTGTTCCAAACTTTATAAAATAGTTATTTACAACTAATTGATAGGAAGCATTCAGACAATGCAGAGATGTTGAAATCAGTCTCCACACGCAAGAGTTACAATTTTTTACTACCCAAGTTGGTGGATTAATTTCTTCCAAGATAATTTTTGAAAACAAGATTGAATACTGAAGCAAAGGAAATGTATCGTCAGCAAGAAAGGGAAAAGTGAGACTACTCTATAATTCTTACATTTTCTCATTTTAAAATAATTGAAAAAAATAAGAGGAAAACATTGCCAGTTTTCTACAGAGAAATGGAATAAAGCACAATACATTTCCATGGCTTGTATACTGTATTTTTTTTGTTGAACGGGCTTTTCAATAAAACTCTAAAACTACCTCAAGGAAGAAAAATTAATTAACAACTTCACTGAAAATAAATTTGATGTCTCAAGTGCACGTCAGTGTCTGAATTTTGATAACGCATTCGACTGAGCATAACAAGCCTTCCTCTCAAAATTCATTCAAAGGCGCATCCTCACAGAAATTTTCACATACCCTGAAAAGGTAAAAGGACACAAAGTAACACAATCTTAAAGTAAGAAAATTAACATGGAGCTGAGGATTGAAAACTGTGGGACAAAAATTATTTTCTTGTTTCTTATGAGTACAGTGGGGTGCAATGGTGAGAACTGTAAGAATAATTTCCATCCACAACTTAGAAAACGTTGTAAGCAACTGAATCGGGAGCAGCGATGCCTGTGTGGGTGGAAATACCTCCAAATCCTCCTAAAGCATTCTGAATTTCAAACCGGCTCGCTGGGTCATCACCAGTCTCTCCAGTAGCTAAGCCTTAGCTGGCCTGCACTTGTGGGAGGGTCCGCACCACGGTGTTGTGGCATCTCCTCCTTTTGGTTCTGACATCTGTCAAACCCAGGTCCAAGGCTCCTGAGGGGTTTCGGTAGGCAAGACCTCGTGCCATTTAAACCATACCCCAAGGCGTGCCTTCCCAGCAAGCGCTCCATCCCAGGCTGCTTTGGAGCAGATGGTGGCATCGCTACCCCAGGGATGCACCCTTCAAAGGCCTTCACTCTTCTTCTGAGAACTGTCAAGGAACTGTGGAGCCGTGGAGACTGGGAGGGGGTGTGAAGCAAAAAAGCACCAGGATCCTACGCTCTTTGGACTGTTCAGGTACACAGAGAAGCAGAGCAAAACTTTAAGACAGAGAAGGCCTGGCGCACGAAGCTTCAGTCCAGGCGTCCGTCTGGGCGGGAAGGATGGACACAAGGCAGAGGCAATTAAGGAAAACGATGCCGTGGGAGCGTGGAATGAGGACGGGGAGCCGGTGTGCAACCTGCAGGGGAGAGCAGAAACACGACCGAAAGGACACTGGGGGAGGCCGTACAAAACCCGGGGGAAGGGCAGGGAAAATAGAAGGAGTAGGAAGGCAGGCGAGGGAGGCGTGCGGGCAGTGCCACGGAAATGAGGCAGCAGCGGGACACCCGACGTCACGGGGGGTGGGGTGAAGGGTGTGCAAACTGGGGGGCACCGCGGGAGGAGAAGCTCCGACGCGGAAAAGGTGAAGAAAAAGGGACGAAAAAGGAGCGACAACGCATGCACACCCAC
>NW_009259318.1:199932-204815 GCF_000687185.1 Egretta garzetta | reverse complement strand
CCGGTCTTTGTGCAACTTTTCTATCCATAAAGAATTCTGGTTTACAAATGCCTGTAGGATTAGTGTGTTTCGGGTTGGTTTTGTGGTTTTTTTTTAAAGTTTTTACTTCATCGGAAATGCCAAGTTGCCGCCTCTCTGCTCAAGCCCCGTTGCGTAGCTTGTGCGTGGTGTGGTGGTTTGTTTTGTTTTGTTTTTTTTTTTTGGTTTGGGTTTTACTTTTTTTATGGTGATTAAACAGGATCGACCTGTTGAAAAGGAGAAGACTTCAGTCTGCAGGGGCAACGGGGATCTGCTCTTTATAAGTGCGTAACTTTAAGAGTAAGGCAAAGCTGAGGCTGACCGCTAGCGTCCCAAACTTCGCTAAGGAAAGGAGTCATCTTCCTTTCTGAAGGGAAAGGCTGAGGTCTTACCGCAGCAGGTAGAAGAGACGGGTAAAGGATTTGTCTGGAGCTGAGGTAGGAAGGATTCTGGGAAAACACAAATTGGAAATACAGTTTGTGTGACTTTCCCCCCCCCTCTTTTGTTATCCAAGTTGTCAGTAATCAGCCAAGGCATATCCATATCTGTGGGGATGTCTGGCTGCTTCATGCCTTAACATGACTCGTTTCATTCTTGGTCATGTTTTTATCTTGTTCGTCTCTTGCTATTGCTTGGGGGAGGGGGGGAGGTGAAGGCACAAGTGCCTTTCCTGGTCTAGCAGGAAAAAGAAAACTACCGTGGTGATTATTTTGCACACTGGCCTTATTGCTAGGCAAGCTTTGTAGTGGGAGTTGTAAAGAAGACAATCATTGGTAATGCGAATTGAAAACGGATTTATGTTCAAGTCCACCTCAAATGTCCCTATTAATGGCCTTGTAATTATGTTCGCTTAAGTCTCCTCTTACAAAGATCCCATTATAAGCAAGGTCTGATGCTTGCCCAGGGCATCCAAATGTCTGACTTCTAGGAATAAGGATAAAGGTTAGTTAACTTTCTCTTCTTTCTTGGTCACAGGAAGCTTTGGCTTTCCTTGTTAAAACTAATGAAAAGGCTATTTTGGTGTGGGTGGGAGTGGCTGGTGATTGTTTCCTCTGATAGCATCAGAGTACAGCATCTTGTAGAAATACGTGGGCTTTCAACTTGCTGGTGGGATAGGCATCATCGCATCGACTGCCTTCTCTGACTCGTCAGTAAAACTGGTTATGGTTTCCTCTGGGCTTGTCCTCTTCCTTGCCTCGTTTCCCTGCTATGACAGCTCGGGCTTAACAATGGCTGCACCGTGGCCACGAGGATGTTCGGTGTCATACTATTGTGTCTGATCATCTTCCCCCCGGCCCAGTAATGCTGAGGGGAGACTGTAAGACTAGTGTGGGTAGGGAATGGTATTTCCCCAGTACACTGTTCTAGGGAACATACGGGAGACTTGCCCCTGGTCTCTGGCAGCTAGTGCCAAAGGAGCAATGTTGCTCTGAAGCTCTGTGTGGGGGCTTCCGTTTATCAGCAGCCAGCTAGCCACGCAGAGTGAGTTTTGACTACCTCTCCTTCCACCAGCTTTCTGACCCCTCTGAGGGCTTTTGTCAGGCTTCCTAGGCTTTTCATCCTCTTCCTAATCTGACTGAAATAGGCCAACAGATTCAATAGCTGTTTTGCGGGGGAGGGAAAGGATGACAGTGGGGGAATCAGTGGTATTAGCCTTGTTTCTTAAAGCAGGCTGAAACCTGCACGTGCTGTTGGCACCTGTTTCTGGGCTTTCCACCCCCCCCTTGTTGTAGTGCAGTGAGCTCTTGCATGCAGCCGGTGCCTTTGTGGTAACAGTAAGTATCTGTACCTAGTGATATCTCCATGAAACTAACACCTGAAAGCACAACTATAAATGTTGATGCTGAAGACTGTTGTTACTGAATCAGTGCTAGGCAGTGGAACTTAGGGATTTTATCTCTGTAAACAAGAAGTTTTAGAATGGATGCTGTACTAGGCAGAGCCCTTTTCTCCAGTAACTGTCTCAGTCTTGGCATGACGTTACTTCCTCTAAGTATGAATATTTTCTGCTAAAAGTTGTATTAAAAAGACCAAAACCTTCACTTCTAAAAGTGCAATGAGAAATGGCCTGTTACTGCTTTCAGTAACAGCAACGGTACTGCAATGGACTGCTATCAGCAAATGTTCCTACTTTAGCCCTGTATTCAGGGGAGGAGGAGGAGGTTGCTCTTTTTGTCATGTTGGAGGGGTATATAAGAATGGCAAGACTGTGTGAGACCAAAGGTCTGTCTAGCTCTGTCATCTCCTAGTGGGTGTTTAGGAAAGAATGCAGGTGAAGGGAACAATTTGCAGTGTGTTCCTGCCTCTAGCAGACTGGCTTGGACTGCTGAACTGGAGATTGTCTCTAGACTATTTTTCTTTTGTCTCTTCAGTTCCTCCCACACCCCAACCATATGTAAGGTTTTTAACAAGCAGTCATCGGTAGGCGGCTAGACCCTTTTCGAATAAGTACTACATAGATTGCTTAGATAGTTGTGGTCGTGCTATGTAATAAGTAACATCTATTAACGTCTAGAGCCCAAAATTCTCCCTTTCCTACAGGTTTGAAAAGTACAAGTTTGTGGTCTCCACCCAGTTGCTGAGAGGGAAGGAGAGGTTGAACTACCTCCCTTCAACCTGTTGAGTTCCTCCCACATGAACCTAAATGTTGGAGGAACAGGTTTCACCAGATGCTGTAAGACACTGCAGTATGGCTTCTAAGTAAGATGCTGTTTTGGTGTTGAGACAGGAGCTTGTCTTGATCCTAGAAGCCTTGGAACATAAAGTCGATCAGTTCTTAATGGTAAATCACAGAAGATCTCTAGAAGTAGGAATATATATAAAAAAAAAGTATCCTGTGGGGTCTTGCTTGGTTAGCATGATGTTGACAATGCAAGAAAGAGCTTGTCCAAAATAAGGATGTGCTGCCTTTCTGCTTGAGAGAGTTGCATGGTGCTTGGTACTGCTGCTTTGGCTTGTTCTGGTTTCCAAGGAAGAAAGGAAGGGTAACTCTGAAGGAGGCGACTTCTAAACAGCTTTCTTCAGCTATGTTTCATGCCTAGCTACTAAGCTAAAGAGAACTGATGAACGGGAGTGGGATTTTTCAGCTTCACTACCTATTTCTGGGATAAGAAACAAAAAAGAGATGGGATGGATGGCTGCTTCTGAACATAAAGCTGGATTTCATTCTAGATGCTGTCTGGTAAATTCTTGGCTGAAGAACAGCAAGTGAAAGCACTGCTTCCTGCTGCTGCTTTAGTATAAGCTGAAGTGAGAGCTAAAAGTACACTTGGGGTGCTAAGGGAGCAGAATAGGTCTGGTTGTGACTTCATGTGCAGGTATAAAAGTATTTTTGTAACATTCTTTTACTTCATTATGTTTTAGAGTAACAACTTTAACTTTTTCTTTCTAGCCACCAAAGTTCTTGGCACAGTCAAGTGGTTCAATGTCAGAAATGGATATGGCTTTATCAACAGGTATGTTTAAAATATGAGAGTCATATTTATACTGTACTAAGACTCATGGTACAGAGATATGTCATGCGTTAGGAATTCCAGCAGTGGCACTAGGACCTGACTACAAGTTCATGCAGTTGATAGACAGATTTGGCCAACAAACTGGGATATTGTCTCGGGGGACTCTTCCCACCTACCACCACCCCCCATCAAAGGTTGTGTGTATGGGGAGAAAACAGAAAGGGTCAAACTCGCTACAGATTTGGTCTGTTACTTGTTCCTCACGTTTACTTGTATGACACCTTTAATGAGCTGTATGTTCTTTCATGACTGCCTGGCTTTTTTTAAAGGTGCAAGTAAGGTTGAAGGATGAGGGGAAATACTTCTGGATTAAAAACTTGCGTGTTAACTGATTGATCAAAATACCTACTCTAAATATACCTTGAGATTCTCTGATGTCATGTAACTGAAGATATTCCAGGCTTGGGTTCCTAGAAATTCTCTTTGTGTCTTTTTTTTTTTTTTTTTCTTCTCTAAACATAAACAAACCTCTGAATGACACGGATAGTCCAACTAGCTGTAAGGGATACTGATCCAACTGTAGGTGCATAAGATCCACACTTCCAAGTTACAGGAGAAAACTCTGGCTTTCCGGGCTGGAAAGCTGTAGGCTCAAGGGGCTTTATATATAGAGTGCTTTATGAAAAACAAAGCTCCTGCATGGTGAACACTTGTCTTGCAAAAGGCAGTCCTGGCAAGTTACTTTGTCCTGCAAGTACTTGAATGGTTACACAGCAGGTAGATTTGGGTCAGTTGGACACTGTAGAAAGGAGTAGAAGAGCCTTGTTTCATGGATCTGAAGCCAGTTCTGGTACAGTATTCATCCCACTCTCTGGAGACTACTATCCAGTGTTGTGTAAGCTTTGAAGAAAAGCTTGAATTAGAAGGTACTCTTAAAGTCTTTTGTAGTAGTTGATGTGAGAGCCTTCAGCTGGATATGGTGTAGTAACTTGTTAGCTTTTTTCCTAAGCTGAAGGCTACTATTACTTCAGTCCAGTGCAACAAATTTTGGATAATGCATAATCTTCACAAACTCTTGGATACACCTGTTCCCTCAGCAGAGAAGGGATTGAGTGAACAGACAGTGGGGTCTAGGATCTTTATGTTGTATGGGAACACAGAATCAAGGTCTCGAACCTGTCTTCATGTTTTGTATGAACTGGCTGGGCCTAATCCAGACAACCTCATGTTCATGTCTGGGTCCCCTTCCAATGGACTCTCCTAACACCTCTTGTGCATGGTTGCTTTGAGTTTCACTGAAAGGAGAGCTCTGTTAACAGCTGTGGCCAGTCCTGTTGATAGTTTTGCTTGACCTCTGGGATAACAGCTCAGGTTGCAGGCCCTGTGGAAGGTTGGGGTTTTTTTTTGGGG
>NW_009259318.1:167995-199735 GCF_000687185.1 Egretta garzetta | reverse complement strand
TGGAATACTGAAAGGCAAGCGGTCCTGTCATTAACTCTGCCCTGTGTCAAAACAAAATATTGAACATTTGCCAGAAGATTAGAGAACCTACCCCTGTTCTCTCACCCTTCTGAAGGGTGGGGAGTCCTTTCTGCTGTTGAGCATATGACCCTGGCAATTCAGAGCACGGTCTTGGTAGCATAGACTTACACAGAATGTATGGAATCCAGGGGATGTACTACAGGCTGGGTGAAGGAGGGTTTCACTTGTGAAGTCGGGGATTTCTATTTAAGTCTCTTAGTCTAAACTCTTACCACTTCTCACTTTCTATTTGCAGAAATGATACCAAAGAAGATGTGTTTGTTCATCAGGTAAGACAGCAGTAATTGTACTTTGTGATGTGTGCTATAATGGGTTTCTAATGCAACTTCCTGAAGCTGCCACCCAACCTTGTCCTGGCTTCCTAGAGTATTTACCACAAATACCTTGAATGGACACATACGTTGAAATTTTCAGGGGGGAATACTGGGGTATGTTTTCCTTCTCCCTGGAGTTATAACTGAAGGAGTAGGTAGTGTAACCCTTCATGCTTTCTTTTGTCTGCTCTGATTTGAATGCTAAAGGTTTTCTGGGGCAGTTTTTGGTGTGTTTTTGTTTTGTTTGGCTGTCCATTCCCTGGGGAGATGGCTCCCTGGTTTTGTAAATACCTTGCTACTTGCTGCACCCCCCACACCCCCCCATTTCCTCATGCATCTTGTGTCTTCTGTTTCTTCCTACCCTCTTCGTTTGCAGGTCTGTTCTGTCTGCCCTCCCTGGTATTGGAGAGAAAGTGATCTAGCCTGGCTCTTGACCAGCCTGGGTTGCCATCAGCTGTTGCTGCATGAGGCAGCTGCTCTTATGAAGAGGAGGAGGAAGGCTGTGTGCCAAGTGTGCCCAAGCAGAGAGAGGTTGCCCAGTGGCTTGTCATTGGTTAACTTGAACTGTCAGTAGGCTGTTCTAAGTTTATACTGTGACTTTTGGGTCTCAGGCAATTAATGGGAAGACAGAAGATGCTGTCTCTGTGCTGATATAAACTGGTTTTGCATTGTCTGGGACTTTTACTAAACCAGAAAATGAAATACTGTGCCTGGAGCTTGTCCCATATGAAATGTCTGCAGGCCCATGTGATTCTTAAAAGCATGAGCTTTCTCTGTGGCATAAGTGGCAGTGTTTCCATGAAATGTGACCAACTCTTCAGGTTTCCTGGTTATGGAGGATGGGGATATGTACATATGTAGTTGTCTTAAACATGCTGGTCAACATTTCACAGAATCGCAAGGGTTGGAAGGGACCTCGGGAGATCATCTAGTCCAACCCCCCTGCTAAAGCAGGTTCTCCATTGAGAGTTAGTTTAATTTTTGTGGCTTCATGACTAAATAGCCTGTGGTAACTTTCAAGGAATCAGAGTGCAGACCTGTTATCCTTAAAATAGATGAAGCTGGGAGGGAGTAAGCCTAACATCTTCACTCACTACAGGCACTAGAAAGTGTGTGCAGTACACGTTCCTGGTTCAGTTGGTGGTCTGGGAGCAAGAGCTCTCAGTGCATGTACCAATTTCTAATGGTCACCCTCCTTAATGACTGTGTGCTGTGTGCACACTGATACAGATGCTGCATCTCTGGCCCGATGGGAACATGTTCAGAGGAAGGTGGGAAGAGTTCCAGTAGCAGAAACATATTCTGGATAGGCAGCACTGTAAAACTACCTTGAAGACAAATGAGGTCTCCCTGAGAGCTGTGAGAAGACACTCTGGAAAATGGTTGTCGTGCTGATGATTGAGATAACATGGACCAGTTGTTATTCTGCTTGGGAAGGCTGCCTGTGGAGACCCAAGCAGTGACAGCCCACAGCAAGCTAGTAGTGTTATCTGTGCTGTTTTGTCCCCTTCACCTGTGGGGATTATTCACTTAAATGCAAACTAGTGTGTGTGTAATTTATTTCTTACCTCCTGTGGCTGAAAACCTCGTAGTGAGCACTGAGCAAAACTGGCTTGATGTTTCAGAAATGCCACATCAGGTGCAAGCTTGGATCTGATTAACCCTGTTGGTGAGCTGTGCATGGCAGAGTAGGTGCTTCCAGCTCTGGCCTGGGTTGGTTGCAACTGGGTGTTCATCAGTGTTTCCATCGTGAGCTGTTCTGTATGTGAACGTGCTCACTACCAGAGCCTGGGGCTTTCTTGGCTGGAGCTCCGGCCCAAGTGTTTGGCTCGGCAGGCCCAGAGGATGGGGCCCGCCCGGCAAGGGAGGCAAATCCACTGTGTAAGCAAACATCCTGCTGTGAGCTCCCTCTCCACGCTCAGTGCCGTTTCTGCCCTGCCTGCTCGTGCCCGTCCCGGGAGGGGCTGGATTACATGCCTAATCCCTTCAGAATAAGGCTGACCTAGTTGAATAGATACAGCTTCCTCCCTGCCTCCCCGGCATGCATCAGCAGTGGGGAGGGAACAGGCCGATCTCATGATTGGAATGGGGGTTAATGCTAGGTGTCTGACTATTGGATGCTATTTATAAACCTAGTACAGATTAAAATGCTTTTCTCTTTAGGGCATGCATGGCTTGCTTTGAATTAACCCTTTGTCTTGTGGGGGACCCAAGCAGTGTTTTGGGGAAGGGTAATTCTTCACCTGCTTTGTCTTGCTTGCATCCTTGCCTGGTTGGTTCGCGCAAGGTGCTATTTAGGGCACTGTGTCGGTCCGAGGTGGTGCAAGCAGTGGGGATCCATTGCCTTGTGGGGTGGAGTGTGGCTGGGGGGGGGGGAGAAGAGGGTCTTACAACTTTAACACCATTAAGAGTGTTGGTAGCCAGAGAAGTCCAATTTAATTGGGCACAGTTTGAATCGCAAGCAGTGAGGAGGAGTTAATCTCTTCTGCTGCACAGGCCTTTGTTTCTCTTCACTTCACTGGATTGTATTCATTGTGCACGGCCTGGTGTACGTGCACCAGTAACTGGTGTAACAAATTTTGGCTATTGCTGTGACAATTCAGTGGATGTGATGTGCTGATATCAGGATACAGAAAGAACTTTTCTGAACAAAATACTGCACTAGTTCTAAAGACTGTAATAGCTGTCTGTTCATCAGTGTCCCCTTGGGAAAAGAAAGGCTCTGTCTTAATTGTTGAGTGCTGTCTGCGTTAACACAAAACATCTGTCTTTTGAATTACAGAAACTGGAGCCTGCAGGATGCTGGTGAACAGTAACAGGGAGAATAGTGTGCTCTCCCCCTCTGGATATACAGAGTAAAAGTCTTTTCATCAGACTCAGGGCTTAGGCTTGTTAGAGGCTTATTTCAGCAATGTTTACCTGCAGCTGAAGTAGTAAGCAGTAAAGCTGTATAGTTTCTGCTCTGAATTCTAGGACTTGCTCAAAATTGTTTCTGGTTGCCTTTATAAAACAAACATCAAGCCTACTGTGTGGCAGCCTCTGTCTCCTGCTGGCACGTTACTCAATTACAAATCTGAATTTTGAAGTTTCTGTCAATAAAGCTGGAGCAGAACATTTGGAATCCTGTGGAATTTTTCTTCTGTTACCTTTCTTGGAGGATGTTTGAGGAGCTTGATTAATCTTAAGTACACCCTCTACTGAAAAGAAATCTGGTATTCCTTTCTTCCTCTGCACTTAAAGGAAGGGGAACGAGTTCAAAATACAGCTTGTTAACATCTCTGTCAAACTCATAGGACTTGTGTTTTGCTTTTGGGTCAGTTGTCTCAGTACAAGTGGTGGGTGAAAGAATGAAAACCCTTGGTCTTCAGGGAAGATAATGATTTTTAGTATTGGTATATAGCATTTATGGAAAAGCTAGCACTTCCAGCTAATTTTAGAAATGGAGCAGTTACACTAATAGGTCAGCAGAAAGCAAACAAAGCTGTCTCAGCTCATGGTGGGAGTCTCTGCTTTGTAAAGCAATTCCCAAAACAATTCACTTCAGCAGCTCATTCTCTTCCTGTATCAAAAAAAAAAAAACCAAAACCAAAAACCAAACCCAACAAACCTCTTGAGTTGTTTTTGCTTTGGTGGCAATAATACGCACACTCTTGCATTCTTCCTTCAGCTGTTCAGGGGTGCTGCAGGGTACAGGGAAAGGTGTGGCTAGATGTAGGGCTAAAAGGACTTGCTTGCCTATTGCCTGAAACACAAAGGGGGCTGCATTCAGCAACAGTAAGAATACTTTTCCTAAACTGGTCAAACTCAACTTTAAACTGAGCAGAACTTCAGTAGGAAATATTTTTGGGCTATTGTTAACTGAATGAATATAGTTGCTGTGGACTGGCAACAACTCTGCTGATCTTCATTCTGCCTGTTTGGAACTGCAGAGAGATATGACAACTGTCTCTTCCGTTTCTGCCCTGCATCCCACTTCTTAAGCCAGATTTGTGCCCTGTGTTTCTGTGTGTGCTTCTGTCTACTGGGTCTGCACCTGCCTCCTTTATGCTAACAAAAGATGCCCATATCAGGAAACTTACAGTGAATTGGTCTTTCATAATCTAAGAGAACTTCAGTAAAAAGCTGGCTGCTAGATTGGCTTGTTTTGTTTGGTTTTTTTTCTCCCCTGCCCTCTTCAGTTTGTGAACCCTTACTTAATGAACAGATAGCAGGCTCGTCTTGCTAACTGCTTCTTGTGGAATCCTAGAGATACTCCAGGGAGTGAAAGGCATCCATAGTTGACAGGCTGAAAGTTGCTCCAGGAGGTTTGAGTGTTCCTGTGATTCTGAGGTTTTCAACTGGTTTTGATCTGAAGCCATGTTGTTAATAGTATTCTGGGGTTTCTGTCTAGGGGATAACTGAGACTGTGATTGTCTGTTCTTTTACTGTTCCTGTGTTCTTTAAGGACCCGCCTAGTTTTTGGGGGTCTGCTTTACAGTGCTTAGGTAAAATGCTTATTTATGTTTCACCGGAGTTCTAGTAATTCTCTAGTTACTATGAGTTGCCATGATACCTTGTAGTTAATGCCATCTTCTATAAAAATGCTCCTGGTCTTAAATTTGCTGTAGACTGTGTAGAGGTCTCCTAATAACTGTGAAGACATGGGTCACGCTGCTGGAGCTGCCTTGCAGGAGTATGGCTTGCAGGAGATCACACGTTCAGTGTGAGCTCTGCAGAAACATGTAATGTTCTGGATATTTAGTAGGCTTGACAGAGGGGATCCTGGGGCAACAGCTGATTCCTAAACTCCTAAGTACCAAGAAAGGAGTAAACCGTGACTAAGCATTGGTGTACCTATGGAATAAGGGAGACATCTATGTATTTCAAATGTCTTGGTGTGGTGGCTGATCTGGTGTGTAGAGTTGGGATCGTAGCAGAAGAATATTGTCCTTCCCTCATCTATAGGCCTATGAATGTGTAAGATACAGAAAAATGTGTTATTTTATCTTCTTTGTTTAAAGACGGCGATAAAGAAAAACAACCCACGGAAATATCTGCGCAGTGTTGGTGATGGAGAGACTGTAGAATTTGATGTGGTCGAGGGAGAGAAGGTGAGATTATGGCAATTTAGGGGCACAGTCAACGGTTAACATCACTCTAGTGGGGAGTAACACAGAACCCTAGCTGTGTATCTGGTGTTTCTGTCTAATGTATTAATCCCTGGGGTGGGTGGTATTCATACAGCTTTTCTGTGGAAGATCTGTGTTTTAAAGGCTTCATTAAGAAGTGTTTCTAGATATGTATCAAAACTTTAACTTCATCCTAGTCCTTTTAGAGTAATTTTTACTTGGTGGAGCATTATGAAGCTTGCAGCCTGCCCAATAATCATTAACTGAGGTATATATTGCCCTGAAGAATTTGTCTTGGAGTCTGGTAGCTTAATAACTGTAAGAACCTTCAAGTTCTTTGCTCTTCTACTTTCTCAAACATTTTGGTTTTTTTTTTTTTTTTTTTTTTTTTTTTTTTTTAGTTTCCTGAGCTCTTGGTTATTTTTTAGGGGGGAGGGGTCATGGTGGTGTCTTTAAGTTGTTGCTTGCTTTTTCCTCTGAACTCAGTCTGGCTGATAAGGTTTTAACTCCTGACCATAACTTGGTTATGGGGTTGAGAATAACAAACCTGCTTTTGCACTATGTGGGAGGAAGGAATCTCTGTAGCTTGGAACTCATGCAAAAAAGCCTCTTTCCTGTTTCATCTTCTCCCTATAGCTGGTTGTTCTTTTCTCACACCACCCTGGTTTACTTTCTTTTGGCCTTCTAGGGTGCAGAAGCAGCTAATGTCACTGGTCCAGATGGAGTTCCTGTAGAAGGCAGCCGCTATGCTGCAGACCGGCGCCGCTATCGACGTGGCTATTTTGGCCGACGCCGTGGACCACCTCGAAGTGTAAGTTTAATTTCTTTAGTGGTGGTCATCCTACCTCCTCAGAAGCCTCCCAATCCCCTCATGAGAGGGAATGACAGGTTCAGCACTGGCATGTAGTAAACTGTCAATGCTTAACTAAGTTATGAGTGTTCTTCAGTAATATTCTGGGTTCCTCCAGCACATTGTTGACGTTGATACTGATATTTTCTATTATTGGATGTCCTGTAGGCCCTTCCTTGGCAGATCTTTCTAGAATGCGTTAAAAGCATCTCTTTGAGTGTTAAGGTACCTGTTTGTTTGAAGAGTAAAACAAAGGAGTGAGACACCCAAGTGGTTCACCATGCCCTTTACCTGAAGCAAGGGGAAGTATATATATTACTCTAAGTAGTATAACCATAACTTGGAAGGGTTATTTGGAAAATGGGATTTGTTAAGAAGTTCATCACTTTGCATGGCATGGTAGTAATTTGACCAACTAGTTGAAACCTCCTTGTATCATCCCTTCATAGGCCTCTGCCTATAGCAGTTCTGTGTAAAGATGATGCATTTTTTTCTTTAAACTAGCTACACACCACTGCACATAACATCTGCAAGCCTTCCTAAGCAGCTTCCCTGCAAGTTTTTGCAGAGGGAGAAGTATGTATGAGGTACATGGCTGTAGTTCTAGCAGTTAGCACTCCTGTCCGTATCATGTTCGTGTTAAATTGGTGCCTGGAACAATCCAACAAACTGGAACATACTCCAGGCTTTATTAGCTTTTCTTTAGTAGTCGAGCCTGTGATCATCACTTGCAGAAATGTGTGAATGATCTAATATGAGAGCCATGGCAGAGAGTCTCTGCCCAAGCAACATAATGCTCTTCTCATCTTGTTCTACAGAGTTGACAGCATGGGGACAAACAGAATGCTGTCAAACCTTTCATTAAAACCTAGCTATTTGTACTAGCTATCATGAGCTCTTTTCTTTAATCCTCCTGAACACCACCAAGCCTTAAATATGCGAAAGCTGTTCTTTCAGAATCCCTTGGAGATGGCTAGAAGTTGGTGCTGGTAACTGATAGCTTATTCTTGAGTATGTCTTCAGTTTTGTGACGATACAGTTTGCCACTTGGCCTGAAAGCTGAAGCTGCAAAGAACTAGGATACTTGGTTTTGTTCAGTGCTTTGATGTTTCCAGTCTCATCTGTTAGCTCATCAACCAGCTATATTCCAATATTGATTCTGTTTCTTTTTGCTTTTCTGAGATTAAAATCTCCCTCAACTGTCTTTACTGGGAGTGAATGTTTTAGTTGGTGGTATTGGTGTTTGTCTTGTAGCTGCTTCTGATTTTTAAATGAGCAGCCATATCCAGGCTTAGACAGCCCTGTGTACTGCTGAGTATGGAAAGCAGCTGTTTCTTTCTGCCTGAAGAGTAATAACGTGAGACCCAACTTGGACATGGGGAACATTTAGTCTCAGGGTACTCATGCTGGGACATGTTCTCTTGTATGTCTAATGCAAACTCATGCAGCTAAAAATCTGGCTTGCATCTGATACTATAGCACACTTGGATCCCGGTGCTTAAGGCTTGTATGTGTACAAGGGGAACAAATTGTGGTTTCACGCTGTTTTCCTTTGGCTTGCTTATATCTGCGTTCCCAGACTGATGGGGTATGGGTACCAGACCATAGCTGTTGTGTGACTAGTGCCTGATGTCCTATGAAGTCATCTCTCCTTCCATAACATAAACCATATTGCTCTTTCTCTGGGATAATTGACTCTGGAAGAATTATAGCCTTCAAAACTTGCAAATGGTAACTCACAAAAAGACATTAATATGTATGTTCACTGTTTCCCATTGTTCATGAGGTTTGTTGGTCCTTCTCTTTAGCTTGTTGAGTATCCTCTGAATGTCAGGCTTTCCCATCAATGTGTTGACTGCCTCTCTGGATTTGGTATCATCTCTTAAAATTAAGAGTAAATTCTGTTTCATTCAAGGGTGATGAAGACCTTATAGTACCATTCCCTTAGGATGCCACTCTTAACAGGTAACAAGGTAAACTCCATGATTGCTGTGACCTTTCAAAGATGATACTGGCCAGGCAGTGACATTGGCCAGCTCTTTCAGCACTCTCAAATGTATCCTTTGTAGTATCATAGTCTTGTATGTGTAAGACTTGTTTAAGTGATACTTCCTTTTCATGTTTGAGCTCAGTCAGAAGTTCCTTGTGCACCCAGAGTTGACGTTCTGCTATGCCTGCTCAACTTTCTGCATGTTGCAATGGACTCTTCTTGTCTTCTGAGCTAGTTTGAGGTGTAACCAGTTCTGCTGGGCCTTCTTACCCGCTTGCCTATTAGTTGCCTTCACAAGTCAAAGCTCCACTTTAAGGAAGCCTTTGCAGGGACCACAAAGGGCTGTGCAGGGACTGTCCCTGAAGTTGTCCTAGTGTAGGTCAGTGAAACCACTTGAAACTTGTCCAGATACTCATGTTATCCCCTGTGTGCTTGCTTCGATAGTTCAGTTGAGAGTAGAGTGAATCTTCCTCTGAAGGTATCAGTATTTCCTTTTGGAGATTTTCTTTTTGCATCAGCTAACACATTCTTCACACTGAAGCTGCTTGTCTACTGCATTTAGAAAGGTGCTTCTTCCTAATACCCTTTTCCTTTAACAAGGCCTCCTCTTTCCCCTTCCATTCCCATGTCTGTAAAAGGGGAAGAAAGGTAGCAGTGTCTGTGAGCTGTAGCAGTGTGTATATACTATTCTGTATGGTCTCATTAACAGGTACATTAAAGGCTGTGCCTCTCTGCTTGAGGAAGTGTTTTTGGCTAACTGTCCTGCAGGATGTTTCCGAGGCAAGTTTGAGTTGCTGATGGGATGGCACTCCTGGGCTGTGTGTGTTGAAAGGATATTTATGCAGCTGACTGGCATGGTTTTAGGCAAGCTAAAGATGTTATCATTTGCCATGCTAGCTCAAATGTGCCCGTACTGTGTGTAACTTACTGGGGTCTGCTTTTGAACACACTGTGTGAATTTCTCAAGAGAAGAGAGCCCTGAAGAATTTGAGGTATTTAACCAGCTCCAGTGGAACTTCGTCTGGATTGCATGGAGAGTTCTGCAGAAAGGAGAAGTACTTACAATCAAGAAATTTCTGATACGAGTATCTACTACAGAAAAGAGGCTGTGCTCTTCACTAAACTGTGACAACGTGGACACAGTGTGGAGCTGTAGTCAGAATGTTAGAACAGACAATGAATCGTGGAGTAACCTTGAGAACGACAATGTTCTCACATACGTATTGTGTGCCTTACTAATAGAAGAAGCCTCTATACCAGTGAGTCAGAAAATAATTGAGAGCTGCTTTATAGGCTGACATTATTTCTTGTAGAGAGGAGATCTGAAAAGATGAATAGTATTATATGGAAGCTAGAGACTGACTCCAGAGATGTAAGAACAAATTAAGAAATTGGGGGAGGCAAATAGGTAAAAAGCTCATTGCAGTTACAGTTAATGCTTACAAAACTTTTGGGGGGACAGCAATAAAATTTTGTACCTTTTTAGGGTTGGAGAAATCTGTGCGAGATCTTCATGGGGAATCACAGCCCTGCCTGCTATTTTGGTCGTCTTCAGAAGAAAATGTAGAGTGCAGCATTTGTATCTTAGGACCTAATGTTTTGTTGGAAGGTTCCTGTGGAGGAGATCAAGTTAACAGGATCATGTGTGTGCTCAACGTGGTGTGGTGCCTTAAGAGTATAAATGAAGCTTTCCTAATAAATGACTCTAATACACTTCAGTATAGTAAAACAAGACCTCAGAGCTCAGGTTCTGTTTTCTGGTCAAATTGTATCCGTTTCAGTGATTTCTGACAATATAATTGTTTTATTCTGGAGCCATTCTTCGCTGCTTCTCTTCTCTACAAGTACCTGAAAGGAGACTGTAGTGAGGTGGGGGTCGGCCTCTTCTCCCTGGTAACAGGCGATAGGACGAGAGGAAATGGTCTGAAGTTGCCCCAGGGCAGGTTTAGGCTAGACATTAGGAAGAATTTTTTCACCCAAAGGGCTGTCAGGCACTGGAACGGGCTGCCCAGGGAAGTGGTTGAGTCCCCATCCCTGGAGGTATTTAAAAGACAGGTAGACAAGGTGCTTAGGGACGTGGTTTAGTGGTGGGATGGCAGGATTAGGTTAAGGGTTGGACTTGATGATCTTAAAGGTCTTTTCCAACCTAAATGATTCTGGCCAGTAAACCTAGATCAATTAACAGTGGCACTAATATAATGCATTAATTGAATTTTTGTGATACTATAGGAGGTGGAGGAATTATGAGGACTTCTGGACTAAGCAATTCAGTTGCCTTGCTATTCTGTTTTCAACTGATTGTTTAGACCCACTTAAAATACTGACACAACAACATTCAGTTCAAGATGAATAGGAAACAGTTTACATTGCTTTCAAGTAATGCTTCATCAGGTTTAGTCATTCTTGCTGATGTTAGAAGAGATGGAGTCTTTTATCTGAGATTCCAATGCAGCCCTCTGTAGGGAGGAGTGGACTTGGGCTGTACCATTAATAAACATGTAGAAATTCAGTACTGCCTTTTAAAGAGCTGTGAACGTGATGCCGATTGGCAAGAGCTATAGGAGAGTTTTCGCAGATGAAAACATTGTTGTGTGCCCCTCCCTACAATTAGGTTGGTTGATGCTTGGTTAGCTTCTGGCACACTGCCCCTCAGACAAGACCTTCTAGGCCTTTGCAGTTCCGTATTTCTGGCATTGCAGTGCTAGAACTGAGCGCTGATTCCACATGTGCTTGCTCAGAAATCCTGGAGAAGAGAAATGGTGATTATGCTGGAACATGTTCAGGCTTGTTTTAGTTTTGCGTCCTCTCTCCCCTTCCCATCTTGTTGATCTCTGTTTCTGTGCTTTGCCTGTCCTCATGTGCGAGAGAATGAGAGCAGGAACAGCTTCAGAAAAGGCAAATCCTGAGACCCCTGAGTCATTATTGGCACGCACAACCCTGGTGGTGCTATTTCTCACCTTGCTGTCTGAGACGCTTCTGACCATCCATCACAGGTCTATTAAACTGTAAAGTTACGTAGTACAAAGCACCTTGATACAAACAGGGCAGACTGGTATTGCAAAGGCATAAGTCCTATAACGCTGTTAGAAACTCAGAAGTGTAATTTTCCTTTTCGGAGTCGCTCAAATACTTCTCAACTGCTATCAGATGCTACCTGTTACTAATATCTACTTAGCCAGTGGGAGTTACTGTGGGTATTTAGTTATCCTGATCAGTTTTATACATGAGAAAACATAATGGATAATGCTATTTATGACTGTGAGTTTTTAATTGAGTTCTGATCTCTCTCTACTTACCTCAGCAGCTGACCCTGTCATATTGTTAAGAATAGCTGGTATAGCTATTTCTAGGTGCAACGTGTGAAATACTCCAGTTGCCTTCAGCCATGTGTCTGTGCTTTGGAAACTTGTAAAGCTACAAAGAGTGTCTGAAACTATTAATGCATTTGAGGGGTATTCTAGTGTGGTGAGAGGAGAAGATTGTCCAGGTTGGCTACTGAGGTTCATTTCATTCACCAAGACTTCTTGTAACAAACTCCAGCTCTCGTTACAACACTCTAGCTTTCTAAATGTTTATCATCATGTTATCTTAGCTAAAGAAAAGTTCACTGCCCACCTGAGGCTGCCAGTTAAAATAGAGCAAAATGTGGTGGTGGTGGTTAAAATAGTTGTGTAGAATTGGAAGGAGACCTGTCAAACTTGATGTAGACTACTGAAGGCTGTCAGGAAGCAATAGCTTTTGTTTCCTACAGGATCAGATGCAGAAGATGCACTTCTGTTTCCAGTTATCTTGTTAAATTCCTTCTTCTAAATGGAAGAATAGTACAGTGGGAACTGTAAATCATGTAATGCTTCATAAAGCAGACCTTACTGGTGGCTGGCATTTAAAACCAGAATGAAACAAAACAATAAGCTAGGAAAAAAAAAACCAAAACAAAACAAAAAAACCGCCAAACTGGAATACAGCTTTATCAGTTAACAACTAAAGGGAAAAGATAACCACTGCGTCTCTGAAAGGTTGAAACTGAGTGTGTAGGAGAGTACTTGGCATGATGTAGTACAGTTCTTCTATCTAAATTTCTTCATGTTCTTGTGGGAGTTCTCTGTGGAATGGAGCATTACACTGAATGAAGTGAGAAGTGGTCTCTGGCAAGTTTCAGCGTGATGTCTTTCAATTAGCTTTCCAAATTCAGAAGTATCCTGATCAATAGCTGCCTCCTCATAACACTTTTACCCCTTTGCAATGCAATGTCAGGTCGTGAAACACACTTCCATATGTGTCAGCTGTCGGGTTCTGTGCCTTTCTTGGCAGAGAGGGAGGAGGCATCATCAGGTAGCTTCTTAGCCTGTTGCTGTGAGGACAAGGGCAGCATTATTGGCTTTTGTTCTGTCCTGCTCTTATCTTTGCCCAAGTCAAAGCCTTTTGAGTATCTGCTGCTGCTTTTTACCTGGTAGCTGATGTTTCTGTACTGATACACTGTGTTTGAACTTGTGTTCAGATCACTGGGCTTTATAGCTAATACACTGCCCATGAAATAGGATAATGCTCCATTGTTGACTCTGTCTTCTGTTTTCTTTTGGTTGTAGGGTGTTGAGGGAGAAATCAAGGATGGGGTCACAGAAGGAGGACAACTTCATCAACAAGTTCATAGGAATCCTACCTATCGTCCCCGCTATCGCAGGTTTGTACTATTTCCTTTGCTCATTATTACATTTGGATGCTTTTGTGATCTGTAGAGGCTTCATTAGGAGCAGGAAGCTGTATTCCCTGGCATTGATGTGCATGTAAATGATAGGGACAGTGAGAAGCATTTTAATTATTAGGAGAAAAGTGAGCCACAGGAGTAAGGAAACAACTGTAGAATTTGTTCAGTGTGCTTATGTATTGCTCAGAGCCAGGAGTAGGTCAAGATAGGGCAAAGAATTCTTTGTATCCTATTACTTCTCATGGTTGAGCAACATACTGAAGTGAGTTGCAGGGTCTGTGTCTTCCCACCTAAACTCTTGCACTTTTCCTGGACAACTAATGGCTCCAAATCTCACTTGATCTGGGACAGGTAGGTCCACCATCTGCAGGGGCAGGCCTGCTTTATAACTCTTCTGTGGACTGCAGACAGTAGTCTACAGTTCAGCACTGGACTAGCAGCTTGTGCAGATCCAGCTCAGTCCTATGTATCACACAGGCTTGGTTTTATGCGCTGGTGCTACTTGCAGGTACAGAGGAAAGCCTGCTGTTCACTAAAAACTGAAGTTGTGTCCTGTCTCTTACAGGCCATTAGATTATACGGTAGCATTATTGTTACCTTGTAGTATCCTGTGCTAGTGGACGTTATTACTGTCAGTCAGGATTTAAATTTTAGGTTTCTTGAGGGCTCCTAAAAGTATAAGTTAACAAAATAGGATTATTAGAGTTACTCTTGCTAGAACTTTTGGAGAAAGGGGGTGCTAAAGAGACTGCAGAGCTTCCAGAATGATAACTCATCAAAATGACTGAAGGATGGGGGGGGGAATGTGTGAAGAGTGGAAGTGACTGAGGACTCTGAGGCTGGGAGAAGAGACAAAAGAAGACAGATTATAGAGGCCCTCAGAGTAATGAGTGGCATGGAAAGGATGGATGAAATTGGTTTTGCTTTTTCTTCTCATAGCATTCTTTTATCAGGAGCCTTCAAATGAAGGATGAGGAAGACATGCTGAAAAACAAAGGGAGTTTTGTAGAACTGCCCAGGTTGCAAGGGACCTCAAAAAATCATCTGGACAAACTTTTTGTGGGGAAAGGGAACCTAGATAATCTCATCTAGCACCCTGTCCAATCACATAATGAAAACCTTCAGTGATGGGGACTCTACCACATTCCTGGGGATGCTATTCCAGTGAATGACTGCTCACTTTCAGTCTTCCAATCAAGACAAAACCTGTCCTGGTGCAACTTGTACCTGTTGCCTCTCATCTTCTTGTGGGTTCCTGTGAAGAGAGCACACTCTGTTCTCTTTGTAGCTGCACTTTTAGTACTGGAATACTGTGATGAGCTCCTTTACCCCCTTCCCCCCCTCCAAGTCTTTTCTCCTTCTGGGAGGAAAAGACTGAACTCCCTCAGTCTTTCCTCATAGGTCAGTTTCTCTAGCCCTTTGATCATAATGTTCCTCCTTTGGACTATATCCAGTCTGTCCGCCTTCTTTTTTTTTTTAATTGTGGGGACTAGAACTGGACACAGTACTGCAGGTGTGCAGCCTGATAAGTGCTGAGTAGAGTGGGATGTTCACATCTCTCTGCTGCTAATGCCTCTGTGGATGCAGCCCAGGATCCATTTTTGCCTTTCTTGCTGCAATGGTGCACTGCTGACTCATGTTCAGGTTGCTGACTCGAGTCATGCATGCAGCAGATTGTTGGAACTTTTTGCCATGGGTATCAGAGATATTAAAAGCTTGCATGAGCTTGGGGGAGACTGTCAAATAGCTAGAAGAGAGCACCACTGTAATATTTCTAAATGGGCAAACTCTGCCTGGCTCAGGAAATCCCCAGTGTGGGGAAAAAAACTGGAGGCTTAGAGGCTATTTGGGAAGCAGGTTTCCTTGCCCTTATTTTTCCCTAGGGATCCATAGAACTGGGATAAATGGATACTCAAAGACCCAGTAGGCCATTCTTGTGTTCTTAGCAAAGATCCCATGGAGTTCACATGAACACTGATGCTTTCCCGTGGGATACGTGGAGTAAGTTGCTGAGTCATCTCTGTTAGTCATACTTTAAACTGGCCAGTGTAGGATTGTTTTCTTCATTTTCCAGCCTTAGGTCTGAAATGACCACTCTAGCTTCCAGCCTCTATGCTGAGGGAAAAATTCCACAGCTGAGGAATTTAGTGCAGTTAAAAATACCAGTGTGAAATAGTCAGCCTCTGACTACCATACTTTTTGAGATGTTGCCTCACTTTTCTTTTTTTGAATTGAATTAATTTAAGTGGAAAAGCTTGTTCAGATTCTTGGCTTCTTGTGACTTGTTTTATCTTGGAGAATGAGTGACAAGTTAAATAAAACACTGGATTACTTTCACTGTTGTTCTTCGTAAAGTATTGTGACATGGTCCCCTTCTCTCCAGATGGAAGATACGTGAATTTGATGGGTGCACTGTTTGGTGGATAAGGAATTGGTTGGATGGTTACATCCAGAGAGTAGTGGTCAACAGCTCAATATCCAGGTGGAGATTGGTAATGAGTGGTGTCCCTCAGGGGCCTGTACGGGGACCAGTACTGTTTAATATCTTCATCATTGACATAGCCAGTGGGATTGAGTGCACCCTCTGCATGTTTGCAGATGGCACAAAGCTGTTGACATGCCTGAGAGATAGGATGCCATCCAGAGGGACCTGGACAAACTCGAAGTGGGCTCATGTGAACCTTGTGAGGTTCAGCAAGGCCAAGTGCAAGGTCCTGCACCTGAGCTGGGGCAACCCCCAGTATCAATACAGGCTGTGGGGATGAAGGGATTAAGAGCAGCCCTGTGGAGAAGGGCTTGGGAGTACTGGTGGATGAAAAGCTGGACATGAGCCGGAAATGGGTGCTTGCAGCCCAGAAGGCCAACTGTACCCTGGGCTGCATCAAAAGCAGTGTGGCCAGCAGGTTGAGGGAGGTGATTCTGCCCCTCTGATCTGCTCTGATGAGAGCTCACCTGGAGTACTGTGTCCAGCTCTGGAGCCCTCAGCACAGGGAAGACCTGGACCTGTTGAAATGTGTCCAGAGAAGGGCCACAAAAATGATCCGAGGGCTGGAGCACCTTTCCAGTGAGGAAAGGCTGAGAGAGTTGGGGTTGTTCAGCCTGGAGAAGGCTCCTGGGGCCTGGGGAGGCCTTATTGTGGCCTTTTAGTACTTAAAGATGGGGCCAAACTCTTTAGCAGGGCCTGTTGTGATAGGACAAGGGGTAATGGTTTTAAATGGAAAGAGGGTAGATTTAGACTGAATGTAAGGAAGAATTTTTTTATAATGAGGGTGGTGAAATGCTGGAATAGGCTGCCCAGAGAGGTAGTAGATGCCCCATCCCTGGAAATGTTCCAGGTCAGGTTGGATGGGGGCTCTGAGCAGCCTGACCAAGTTGAAGATGTCCCTGCTTGTTGCAGGGGAGGTTGGACTAAATGACCTTTTAAAGGTCCCTTCCAGCCAAAACCATTCTACAATTCTGCTCTCAAGGAGCTGATTTGTATTAATCTGCCACTTGATCACTTGCTCCTCTTCATATTGTCCTTGTCTTTCTATCAACTAGCTTAAGAGGTCAAGTTCCAACATTGAATTTAGAGAAACTATGAAATAGATGTATTCCCCAGTTTTTCATATGCATGTTTGCTCAAAACCAGCAAGAGGTAACTAACAGCGCAAGAGCAACAAGAAGCTGAGTTTCATAGGAATAGCAAGACTGTCCTTAACTGTAATGACTACTTGTTCCATGCAAAATCCTTCTTGATGCTGGGTCTAGAACCACAAGCCTTCCACCTCTACTCTGAGCTTTTCTATCTGTGAATGTTTGTGCTAAAGCTGGCTCTCTTATCTAGGTTTGTGGGAAATGAGGTAATACTGATGCTGCTGCTTGCTATCTGAGCAGAATAAATTTTATTCCTGAAAGTGTTCATTGGCATTGGGCAGTCAGGAATAGCACCACACCAAGTACAGTGAGGCACCTGAACTTTTTTATGTCATGTGGGTGAAATGAGCAGGATAACTTGCTCATGGCTAATGGTAATTTTATGCATTTCTGATGCATTTTTCCCTGTAAGATGTATGATAGCTTACTGTATCCAATACGAGTGCAGAATGTTTCTGTTTTCAGTTAAGATAGGTATTGGCTTGCATTTGCATGCACTAAATTCAGTGACACTCGTGCTTTTATGTTAGATTTATTTAGAAAAGCTCAATTGGGTTTTGGGATTGGGTAGTTGTGAATTAGCTAAACCAGCTAATGGTAACTTGGTAGTAGGCAGTGATTTTTGTCATGACTTTCGGCTGTGTTTTGAGAGTTTATAAACATAACTGTTTATACTGGAAATGGGATGAAATGCTCTTGCATACTTCAGGAACATGGACTTGATAGATCATAGAACCCTAGAATATCTCAAGTTGGAAGGAGCCCGTAAGGATCATAGTCGTATAGTTTAGTTATAGGTAGTTCTGCAAGGAGCAGGGAGTGGGACTAAGAGGATCATCCAGATGCACATTGAACTCTGACAGGCTTGGTGCCGTCACCGCTTCCCTGGGGAGCCTGTTCTGGTGACAGATCACCCTCTCCATGAGGATCCTTTTCCTAGCATCCAGTCTGAACTTCCCCTGATGCAGCTTCATTCCACTTCCTTGTGTCCTGTCACTGGTGACCAGAGAGAGGTGATGAGCACCTCCCTCCTCACCACCTCCCTTGAGGAAGCTGTAGACCATAGTTGTAGACTGTAGCATGTATTCACACGTTTGAGATGTGACCATATACTGTAGTTCCAAACCAAAAGCTTCTGTCTTCTTTTGAATAAGCAATCCCAGAGATCTCACCATGTCATGAATGTGTTGGTGTAAATGAGGTCCAACTTGTCTAACTGAGACATGCTATGCTTTCATATGTGGTCAAGAGGGGCAACATAAGGCAAAGAGGGAAGATTGAGGAATGGTTTACAGGTGGAATTGCAATCCCAGGGATCACACCATTAACTGTGAATGGGCCTGGACTGGCATATAGCAAGTCCAAGGCTAATTTGGCAGAGTCAGCCTTTGTGGCCCCTACTGCCTTGTTTCTTCTCCTAGACAGAAATTCAAATGGACTTCCTAGCTCTGTATTGTAGGATGGACAGCAGAATATGCTGATGTAGCTCTAGCAGTGAAGAGACACCCAGGTTGCTTGTCTAACCCAGTGAAAAGGTCCTTCTCTTCTAACTGTACACCAGTAGAACTCCAAAGGGATGGTTTGCTAGTATTCAAAATTGTTATAGGTGATCAGAGAGGTTTTTGCTGGGCTAAAATTATGGTAGTTTAACCTTCACGGCCTTCTCTCATACATTAACACACACATTTCTCCCCCTTTTCAGAGGGCCCCCGCGTCCACGCCCTGCCCCAGTGGCTGGAGAGGCCGAAAACAAAGAGAACCATCATGAGGCCAATGCTATGAGTCAGCAGCCACTTCGCCGTGGGTATAGGCGCCCATACAACTACCGGCGTCGACCTCGTCCACCCAATGCTCCAGCTCAGGATGGGAAAGAGGTAAGCATGCTCCTGGCAAAATGTGGCAGAGACAGAGTTTTGATGGGGTGAGTGTTCAAGACCTTCTGGCCTGTGGGAGTTTTAACAAGTTTTGACAAGTATTGCCGGTGTGCTGGAGGAGTCTGATGGCGAAGTCCAAAGTGCTGATGGTTGAAACTAGCTGGTTTCACTGCCTGTTTGAACTTCTTTCAGAACAAGCAGTTTATCTTAAATGGAACCAGCAGTGGGATAGGGATTGCTTCTGGGTTGTTCTTAATTGGGGTCAGACTGTAACAAGTATCTTTGAAGTAGAGAGAAACAGTTGTGTTTTCCAGCTTCCTCAAACCTTCAGTCTATATGTAGCAGTATGAGATGGATTTGAAAGCTCCCGACCCATTTCCTGAACTGCTTGAACCAGATGATTTCAGGGAACTGTTTGCAAACATGTTTTTACCTTAATGAGGAAAGACTTTCTCACTCTAGATCTATCTACTTGAGGTGTTCCCCTGACAGAATCTGCTGTGTAACACTTAAGCTTTAGTGTATTTCCTATAGTTAATATTGTCTAAGGGTTCGTCTTCCTTGATTATTTTAAAGCCTGGCCCTGCCACTGAACAGAAGAAGGGTCTGGAGGTCAGTCTTTGCCTGTAATAAAGGTTTCTTTTGTCTCAGACAAAGGTGACTGAAACACCTGCTGAAAATCCTGCTCCAGTGACCGAGCAGAGTGGTGCTGAGTAATGTCCGGCTCCCAAGGCACCTTTACCATCCCTCAGGTAAGGAATATAGATAGTTGCTGTTCTCTGACTGAAGCAGCTCTGAGTATACTTCCAGGGCTTGGACTCTGGCCACATCCCCTTAGTGTATGACTGGGTATTTGTGATAACTTCTGAGAGTGCTGTATAGGCAGACCAAGGAACTGTTTGCTGCCTTCTCTTCTTTCTGTCCTCTGCCTTTGTGTCTGTATTTGTCACAAAGTAAACTTTATTTTATCAATCTGATTTTTCAGGAAGATCTCTCTGGTCTATATAGCAATAGCGTCTGCTGATGAGGTAGTAATGTTTTGCTTTAGGAAGATACTGTAGTCTCAGTTTACAGATAGGATAAGCCAGTGATGCTTATCCTGTCTGTTGTTGTGATAATGCCCTTTCCAACTGACATCCCACCTCTTCAACAGGAAAATGAAACTTAAAAGTAAAATGTGGTCTTTTTTTTTAAATTTGGCTCTTCAACAGGTGTCCTAAAATACAACTCAAAAGTAACACCAAAGAAACACTCAAGCAATAAATTGTCAACAGTGATGGCAAAAGCAAAGATTTGAAACATCGGAACTTAAAAGAAAAAAAATTACCAGCAGCTGAGATCCAGGGAACGCCTGCAAGATAGATGCATGAAGAGAGAAAAAGAGAGCGAGATTCAGAAAGAGCAACCTCCCCAGTTCCAACAGCAACTGTGGGGAATTTTTTTTTTTAGAATTTCACTGTTTCACTAGTATTGAATTTTTCAATTTTTCTTTTGGTATCAAACAGAAAAGGGAAAAAAAAACCCAACCAAAGAACTGAAATTGAAATCAAATGCTTTTTTTATTGGATGCTGGTGCTAAACCTCCCAGGTGTGATGAGTTGTTTTTTTTTCTGTGCGAGTCCTGTACACTGCAGGACATGGGGAGGAGAAACTTCCGCTTTCCTTGGTAAGATCTATTTGAAACTGTGCAGCATGGGTGACGTTCCTCACAAATAAAAGTGATTTCAACTACAAAAAAAAATGTTTTAGTGTGTTCATGTTTACCTTTAAAATAATTAATTGTTTTAATTTTGCTGCTTCAGCATTTATGTGTGAAAATGAGAGCTGCCTCTTTAATATGTGATATATGTTATCTAAAACCATACTGGATGGATGATATGTGTGCAAAAGGACTTGGTTAGGTGGATCTACTTCAACTCAAAACAACTTCTGCAAGGAAATTACACAACAGTATAATCTACACTGTCTTCTGCTTTTCTGGCTCAAATGGTATTAATGGTTGGGTTTTTCTGTTAGCATCTCATGACAGGAGTTTGGGGGATTTGGAGTGGGTTACAGGGATATTATTTTCCCCCATCTGTTTGCTAGGCTTTTGTGTTCTGTAAACAGTAGAATCCAAGCTTTGAGACTACGCTGCTCAAAAAGACAAAGTGGGTTTAACTCCTGCTTTATCCAAGCTTCCATTCCAAATAACAGCAGTACATTTTATTAGCCTCTCCAATTTTCCTTCCTTGAAACCAGTAAAATCTCTGTACCTGTGCCATCTTCTGTTAATGAGCAGAGTACTTCACTGTCTTACTAATGTGTGAGGCTTTTCTAATGTTCCTCCCTGAAACTTAGAGCTCTTGCAAGTATTATCAGTCTACTTCCAGCTGTTGAATATGGGTGCGTTTCTTCAGCTATCTTGTTGTGTCCTTCGTTCTCTAGTCCAACATTTCTCATGTTCCTGTCTTGCAGTTGCTGTTATCTAAGCCTTAGATAGTACACTTGTTTCCTTAGAACAGCTCTTCCTGTTCTTAGCCATGCAATCTTTAGCCAGCCTTTACTGAATAATACTTCATGTAAAACCCGTTAGTCTGGAGCAACATTGTTAACTGTACACATGTAGGACTAAATGAGCATAGGGAGATTCTTGGCAGGTACTTTCTGTCCTTGTCTCCTCTAGTTTCCCTGTTCTTGCACCCTATTAATAATTAAAAACTATATGAGGTTCTCTGGAGCCACACTTTCTCATGTTACTTCTCAGGAAATGAGAAGTAGGGGGAGCGTAAGGGATAATTGTGCTCCAGCTTCTGGGAAATTGTTGCTTCCAGCTTCTGGGAAGGTGAGGAATGGCCCTTGTACCCTGTTGCCTTTGCCTTGTGGGGTAGGGGAAGGTTTAGCCCATGCATGAGTTGCACTGCCCATGGCTGACTGCATCAGGGATTTCCTGCTTGCTTTTGCAATGAATTAGGAACTTTTAATGAGGTGTGAAGTGAAAGCTATGGGCTTGGCTCAGGAAGGAGGATGCTTCTGACTCCCTTGAGTACATATGCTGCTGCATTTGCTGCAAGCTCCTGTAAGTGCAGCCTGCTCACTGCAGCGCTGGATCACTTGCCCAGCAGTTCTGAAAGTACATTGATATGAGAATCGCTGTGAGACTTGAGTTTCTGCACCAAATCTGGTAAGCTTGTAGACTGGGAAAGATGTTGAGATGGACCCAGTGGTACTCTAGTATCTTTCCTTAGAAGATGAACAATATGGCTGTTTTGACACAGAACAAAGTTTAAGGTGAGGAAAACCTAAGTAATGCACCTTCTAAAAATTCTTAAGCAAGACAATCCTTAGTAGGTTTCAGTTTTGTTCAGAACTAAATCTATTTCAGGTAGATTAGGGCAAGGTTGGCAGCTTCATCATAATATAAACTTTAATATCTTATATTAATAAATTCTGCAGTAATGTTTCAATATTTTTCATAAAAACTACTTTAACTGCCTTCAGTTGTTCAAAAGCAAGTCTTTTTCTTAAAGTGAGATTTGACAGGCCAAACAGCATTTTCTTCGTCTCTATAAAAATGTAGGTCAGGTTTGAATCAGTTTAACAAAAGCACATAACCAGTTACCTTTATTTTATGAAAGGAGAAATTGAGGGAGTGATGCAATTAACATCCTAGCATCTAGCTTTTTCTGTTGCTTCAGTTCTGTCTTTGTGGTAAGAAGAATCTGCTTAAAACAAACTCATGACTGAGAACCCCCTTAATCTCTGAATTCCTGCTTACAAAAGTACAGGTTCAACTCTAGTGAGTCAGAAGCACTTACTAAAATTACATTTTAGGTATCTCAGACTGGGCATAAATTGTTCCCTTACCAGGCCACTGGTTCTCTCTTAGCTGAATTTTGGCTGAAGAAACATAAAACTCGTGCTCAGTACTGAGGGGCTCTTAGCAACTGTGGTGCTTGTGTAGCTGTAAATAAGGCTATGGGCTATTTGCCTCAAGTAGAACTTCAGAGGAATGCTTCGTTTTAGTTTAGTGTTGTGTGTGTTCAGGTTGTTGGTTTTTTTTTTAAAAGACTTAGCTACAAGGATTTTGACTTTGCAGAGTAGTTAATGTGCTTTTATACCTCCTTGGAGACATTGTTTTTGTGCTGTGTTCGTTCTCTCATTCCAGTATTCTTCCCTTTCATGGGCACTTACAACGGCTTACACGTGGAGGGGATTACACTTTTACAGTGTAATTGTTTTACAGTGTTTTCATAATACTCTGACTGTAACCAGGCTTTTTGCTTGTGAAGGCTGCTGTCTACTGTTACCTAGCCGCAAAAATATTCCCTGTGGCTTACGATCTTTTGAGGAGGATAAAGAAGGGAAGAAGAAAGTTCTGTAGGCCTTTGTCTGAGCACTGTTTCATTTAAACATGTTTTCCACTGACAAGATACTGACCAATTCAGAGAAATACATTATCCCCTAAACTTCTGTGTTAAGCAGTATTATATCCACGTGCAGCCCTTCGCACCCACTTTTATGGGAGGACTATACACAGGTACAACTGCCTTGGAAGTGAAACACTTTCTGCTGCAGTTGGAAAAACTTTGGAAATAAAGTCTGTGCTACGTGGAACTGGATTGCACATAGCTTGCCATAAAGGCTGTGAATACTTATTTCATGCCGGGGCACATGCTCGAGACTCCCCTGTAAAGTACAGGAATGAACTTGCACGGGGTCTGGCTCGCAAGAGTTGTAGTGACCCTAATCGCTCTAGAGCAGTGGTTTTCAAACTCTTTGATTTGTAGATATATGGAAATTTCAGTAAGGATGGAAAACTATGCAGGTCTGACAGTTATTTGTTATGGCTTTATAAAAAGTCTCATTTGTAGATCCCATTGTCTAATGCCATGGCTTTGAACTTACTACCCTTTCTGTTGGTTTGGCTTTTTGGAGAACCAGCTGCCCTTCAGCATCACTTGTCATTCTGTAGAAAGAATCTGCTCTGAGATACTCAGACAGACCTGGGGGAAAAACAGCCTCATGAGCCAAGCGGCAGTGGGACCCTTGGTCAAGCGTAAAGGAGATGAGCAAGTTTTGGAGGCCGTGTCAAACAAGTGGCAGCTTGAACTCTTCGTTTTGTGCTGTTGACAATAGCAGAGCAATGCAGCTGTGATTTGATTTTGAGTCTTAGAGCTAGACAACGATGTACTAAGTGGAAAATTGGTCCTGATGATTTAGTACCACCAGCTGATGAGATTAATAATTACTTCCAATATCATCTTAAGGTTTTAAAATGTGATAGGAAAGACCTATGGGAAGTTGCCACTAGTTCAGAGCTTCATCGTGTTTCCTGACTTGTCAAAATGCATCATTCTTCAATGCTTGGTTATGTTGGAGTTGTGACATTTCTAGGACCACATTGTTCCTTAGAATTAGTCGAGCATTCTAGGGATGATTGGCCATAAAGTATATGTCTGTAGTACAGAAAGAAATCTGTTCCCAAAAAATTCGGAATGAAGATCCACATGGTCTTAGTTCAGGTAAGCGGCTTGTATTAAGTGTCAACCTAGAACTCAACTTTAGCTGCATCTCAAATTAAAGTCAAGCTTCTGCTGTTTTAACATACTAGGTAACATTAGTTAAGTGGTAAGAGTCAAAATGTGCTTTGTACAGTGTACCTGTAAGAGTCTTGGTTTGTTTCCAGAGGCTCAGGAGGTCTGTGTTCTGTGGTTACTACTGTTCAGTGTGTTGGTCTAGCCCATTGTTTTCACTTACGTTACACAATACTCACATTTTTTGTCCACGACATGGAGAGTGCTGTTAACAGTTTTTAATGGCCTCTAAGTGTTGCCCTTCTTCCTTCCAAACACTCTGCACAATGTTGCACTGGTGTATATAACAAGCCACGTGTAAAATACTAGCAGTTTCACAGCCTTGGGATGGCATCCCAACTGAGGCACAGAGAGCTTAAACGGTCACTAAATGGACCTGCTGTAACTAGTATCTCCAGATGCCTTTGTTTAGTCTGGCTTTCTATAAATGGGAAGATGCCACATGTCCTCTTTATTCACTTATTGTTATTTGGCTTTCTGAGGAGCCACAGAGATTTTTCTAGTTACCAGCGGAACTCTATCCATATGTAAAATTACATGGCCCTCAAAACCTTGTAATCTCACTGCCTATGTTTGTATTCCAATGATCCAAATCCAGAGCACCTACAGAAAATCAGGCAAGTAGAGAATAGTTTTATCAGAAACAGAAAAATGAGAAAATATCATAATATGTTTTTGTTGAAAAAATGTAAATGCATTTTGCAGTGGTGCAGAAGCAGGGAGGAGACAGGGCTATAAAAAATAAATCAGTATTAATAGAATGTACACAGAAAAGGGACCGCCATTTTCATGCTGATAGCGCCTGATAGGTGATACAGTCCTTGCCCTGGAGGAAATTACTGACTCTGAAGGAATGCTGTTCACCTCCTGTGCTCTCAGTAAGCTTTTCGCTTCTTTGCTGAGAATGCTAGCAAAAGGAACATTATTTTAATACTAGTATGCATAAATATGCCATTACAGATTCAATAATCTCTCCATGCACATTTCAGGAAAAACCGCTGCAAGGATCTGGACTGAAATGTTGAAACAATTCATGACTACAAGTAAACCTGCTAGCATGGATTCTCTTCTTGAGCCTTACTGAGACAACCTGAACTGGGGCTGTAATGATCAAGAACTGGAAAGCACTAGTACTAAACGAAATGGATATGCTAAACAGAGCTCTAGGCCACGTTCTGACAAAGAGCAACATGCCTAAGTGGACGTGTTGCATGTCCACAGCCCCTTCTCAGTTGTTTTACACTGGAGAGAAGGGCACAGTTCCAAGCATCAGAATTTCCCGGGAGGCTGCATATTGGCCTTTTAGCTAAGTCTCGCCTGTTTCTTGGTAAGAAACCGTTAGTGGAAACTCTAAACGGTGCTGAGAGTCCAGGCAGCTCTGATGAGTACAGTAGCACCCGAGCTGCTAGACAAAAAGGGGCCGCGGGACACCTTGCACACCTCTCTTTTACAGGAAAGATAGCTGTTTGCATTCAGAAGAGGAACGCACTTTCAGCTACGCCACTGCAGGCTGCTGGGGCCAGACAATGTATGGCTCAGTTTGATGGCTCTTAGATAGTTTGCTCTTAGGCACCCAAGTCTCGCCTTGTGGGCAGCTTAAGTACATAACTAAGATCAGTAGATTTTGTTTTGACAAGGACAGTAAGAGCATTGCAGTGTTCAACACCAAAGCATCAACTACCCTTAATAGGTTTTTAAGGGTCAGGTCCATAACCTCTTTGCTAAGCTTCACATGCTTCTTGATTAAAGCTGGTAGACAACAGTGGAAATAAGAGTTGGCCTATTTAGTCATGCAAAACGAACCAGGGTGAATACAGATTCCAGTACCTGTCCGGGTGTCTGCATAACAAGAAAAAAAAACACAAAAGCATGTAAATGGATTTGTGACATGCTTATTAAGTGTTACTTAACAGAGGCTAAGGAATGAGTAAGGAAACAGAATTCCTGACTGCTGTATTTGGGCATACAGACTGGCAGTGCTCTGGTGCCAACTTCTCTTGCTTCTGTAGCTGTTTTGCAGAAGCGTGCTCTGCCTTAAATACAGCACAGGAAGCACCTGTCAGCAACTGCTGGGCAGACTCAGATCACCAAAGTGGAGTTCACGGAGAGTTGAACATAAAGCTAAACTGCTGCTGACACTGTTCATTACAGAAATCTTCGGTGATTGGTGATTAAGAGATGTCAGCCCAGCAATCTGGATTACTGTTACAGTTTTACGTTATGTCAGCACTAGATGGGGCTGTTGCTCCACATACTTTTTACTGAAAATTTATATGACACCCCCTTTGTGAGAGGAAATACAGGTGTTTTGGTGTGGTTCAGTGTGGGCTGTCTGGCTTCTGCTGCAAGCCTAAAGCATCTGGCTGGGCTGAAATGTGGTGGATGGTGAGATGCATGAAACAAAACTCATAATCCCCACACACAGATTCTCGATGTAAAAAAGTAAAAACACCAACCTAAAATACACACAAATTATTTCAGTAGTAAAGGAAAAGTATATTCACCTTGCTGTGTCATTTTTCAAGGAATATGCATTGTTGCTACGCTGGTGCATATCCCTAATTCTCCTCTGGTTATCATCACACAGCTGGGAGGAAAATCCTGGGGAGAAAGAGGCAGACCCAGCCCATGCAGCCAGACAGATTCCCTAGGCAGAGTACATGCTGTGCTCCCCGCTGCAACCTTCGGTTCTCCCTTCCCAACTTCTGTCCCTACCACTCATTGCTGTTAGGTGTTTGTGGTCACATGCGTGAGAACTTTCAGGGGCAAGAAAAAGGGTGGCAGAGACAGCAAATATCCCTGACACCCCTCCTGCAAACTCATTCTGTTCCTTCACAGGGGGGCGACCCGCTACCTCAGCGTTAAGCACCCTTCCTTGAGACTAAATTGGTGCGCAATGATTAATAGCCTATCATTTGTCTGCTCTTTGGTGAGGAGAAAATTAAAGTGCTCTTAATGGCATTTGTTGACGGTGCTGTAATGCCTTCTGCCTCAGCAGTTACACAGAAAAAAAAAAATCATCTTCCAAAATTCAGAAAAGAAAACTGTAAAGTGATGAGACTTGAGGACTAAAAAAATGTTACCGGATGCCTCCTCTCCTTACAGCTACGCTCTCGGATCGTGGCCCTTTGCTCTGAAGAAGCACAGTGTTCTGACAGACTCACCTACTGTAGCCTTCCGGTCACAGGGAAATAGGATTCAACTTTACATAAAAGATACAACGTCACTGAATGTCACAATTAATGAGCAGTATTCTCTACTCTCAATGGGACTTCTGGATTCAAAAAAAAATTTTTTTTTTTTTTTTTTAATACTGGCCACTTGGTTTAAATGTCTAAATGAAAACTGAGCTTTCTGGAAAATCTACAGTCAGTCTATACTTAGCATCTTATGGCCAAAATGTCACACAAAGTCACAAAATTCAGTACATTCCTACACAAGCTGTTAAAGCCACTGCCTCTTCAAAGAATTTGGGTTTTAATACAGAATTAAGAGTGAAGACCACATAGTCAAAGGTACCAAAGTGACAACATGCCATTAAAATTCCTCTAGAGATTAATCAAAGTGTAAATTTCCTCATGCTGCTGTACCATTTTGCCCTGCCTTGGCTGGAATGAAGACCTTCTCGTTCTCTACAGCTCCCTGACAGGAGGTTCTACTGAGGTGGGGGTTGGCCTCTTCTCCCAAGTAACACGCTATAGGACGAGGGGAAATGGCCTCAAGTTGCACCAGGGAAGGTTTAGACTGGACATCAGGAAAAATTTCTTCACGGAAAGGGTTGTCAGGCATTGGAACAGGCTGCCCAGGGAAGTGGTTGAGTCCCCATCCCTGGAGGTATTTAAAAGATGGGCAGACGAGGTGCTTAGGGACGTGGTTTAGTGGTGGACTTGGCAGTGTTAGGTTAATGGTTGGACTCTATGATCTTGAAGGTCTTTTCCAACCTAAATAATTCTATGATTCTACCCACTGGAAAGTCAAGAGTAGAGTTCGAAGTTTATGTTCTTTACCATTTGTACCTCTAGAAATGCTTAGTAGCATTGAAAAAAAAAAGTTAAATTTCCTACGTATTTGTCACTTCAGTGCAATAAACATTCTGTCTCAAGAGAACACATTTTAAAATTAGCAAACTTTTGACAGATCATTTAGATGTGATTTAGATCTTTAGATGCCTCTTCAAAGCAGATGGAGATGCTCTCACTTGCTACTTGGTGCTTACTTTCTAGTTAAAAGAGGCTGATTTTAATGAAAGGGAAGATCCTTCTCAAAAGTGGCACTGACTTCCATCTACGATAAAATATTCATTTATTCATTAACCGCAAGCCACAAGGTGGTGCTCTTAGTCCACATTGTGACCACAAAAGAAAAGTAATTATTTTTTCTTTCTTTTTTAATATTGCACAGTAGGAACATAGGGAGAAAAGCATGTTTTATAACATGGTTAATTTGGTTTCTGCAGCAATCCCACAGACTACACCACACACAGTGCAGTCTATAATGGCAAACAATTTTTTCTTAAATGAGATATGCTACTTTCAGAGGGTTTGAGAAGAACACTCACTCTGGGAAAACTAGTCCAAAGAAATGGTTAAAAACCCAAGGAAACAAAATGAAACAACTACAAATGAGCTATTTGATTAATAAAATTCTGTAACTGAACACCTGGTTGGCAATCCCACATCAAACTAGCTCAATCTACCTGCAAATCTGGAATTGCACCCCTTTTTCATTTGGAAAAAAAGTAATTCTTCAGTTTTCCTTGAAAGGCATGTGCTGGTGCAATACCACTGCGATGGTCCCCGGTACCCCCTCTGTTCCCCCTCCAATTTGTTCAGGTGTCAAAGAGTTCTACGTATATTGATGACAAAGTGAGTATCATCTTCCAGGAAGAAAGTCACGGAAGGCATGTAAACTGTGTATGCACACACGCTACAAGGATTACTGATGAGCATAATAAAAATAGACACATTGTTACCTTTTACCTTCAACAATATAAATATATATATGTGTGTAATCTCATTAAAATACTTCCATAGATGTATACACAGAAGTAGTTGTTAGCAAGATGAAAGCCAATCCATTTCCCACCGTGTCTGTGAAACCTCCATGGCTGGAAAACAAAATGGAGTGATTTTCTGCCAGCATGACTGAATTCAATTTATTCCTTTTTTTGCTCTTCACCTTTAGATTCCATCAGCACCTCTTGCCACTTCTTCTCCATCTCTTCTTTGCAACTCAGGAAGGCATCTTCCAAACGCCTCATGGAGTTGGCCAGGTCTGGGTTGGTGCGTATGACTACCATGTCATACGCCATCCAGGTTGCCTGCACTACAAACCCAACAGATAGTACTAAGCCAGGAATTTTGGCTAAATAAAAGCAATGGCTGATTCAATAAACAAAAAAAAAGGGCATGAATTGTTATCAGCTCAGATTTTCTGTTGGAGAAAGGTTGCTGTAAAATAAAGTGGAAACTCCCCATAGAAATGCTCAAGATTAAATAAAAGATTGTTCAGTATTACTTCTTTATAAATGTGTCAAAATACTTCAGAATAGAAATATCCTGATGTAAATTACAAAAGGGAAATAGACACTACCTAAAAATCACAACAAAACAGGTAATCAAAAAGAAAGGTTTAACAGAGTGTTTTAAAATAAATGAACGAAAGAATCCTCTCTCCAGACCAGTTAAAGTCAGGAGGTATGTGTCAGGTGAGGAAGAATAAGATCAAGGAGGCTGCAGTATAGGGATGAAAGGTTTTAAGAACAACCTAAATAATGAAATTGGTTTTGAAATAAAGACCATCTGATAAGGCAGAGCAAATAGCTTTAGCACTTATTTCATACTTTCCCTTTTGTTTTACCATAAGTTGACTGTAGTTTTCACTCATAAATTGTGTTTAATTACAAACAGTTTAATTAACAGTTTTCATCTATTCCTGTTAGTTGCACACAGTTTCTGATAACATTGTTGCAGAACATGGAGAGGATTGTGCAGTCCTCTCCATACGTACAGGACTGAGATTAAATCTGCAGAGAAGTCTTTATTCTAGCTGAGGAATTAAACACGTCATACCTGAGAGGTACTATGTATCCCACCATTTTTCAGAATTAACTCTCATTTTACATACTATGTTTTAATAATTGTAAATTAAATACCATGGTATTATTTCTGGTTTCAGCCACCACTCTGAACTGAGCATCCATCACCTCTTAATTTTCAATTCTGAGCCATCTGAAACTTCTAGATTATTTGCAGGCTTTCTCCCAATTAAGAACATAGGGCATTAGTTGATGGTTTCTGCTTACATTTCTATCACATGGAAGTTTACAGCAATAAACATAAATAATAAATCTTCAATGTCTTCATTCTAGTACACAAATCCGTATCATTGTTCATAAAGACCTGTACCTGTTAGTTTTTCCATTTCCTCCAGAAGTTTTTCTAAGTCCCTGTTCAGGTCCTCCACCATCTTTACCATGTTATCATAGTTCCCTTCCTGAGGTTCTGACTCTGCCATCTACAAGGAAACCAGGAATTTCATACTTTCTTTTGCTTTGAAGCGAGTGGATTTTCACAGTTGAGAGAAAGTAACATTGCAATAAATTAAAAAAACCCAGACCAACAGGTATATAAATATTAAATTTACATGCAAATGCATTAAGAATCTGACTTTGGAGTTACTGGCCATCACCTGTATGCTGTGTACTATTTTCAATCCATTTTGAAATTAATATAAGTAGAAAGAATTACACTCAAATATGCTGTGTTTGTGCCAAATAAAGATTTTGGCATCAGTAACAGCAAAGATCACTGTGTCAAACATGTCATGAGAATTTTATTATCATGTTATAGTTGTCCTCAAGCTTCTCTCCCAAATACTCTGATGTAATTTAGAGCAATTCCTAATTGTTGGAGTTAATTGTGAAATCCCCATTTGTATTCAGTATGTCACACTTGCATGCTATAGCCGGGTAACTACATACACTAAGTTCTGTCACTATATAAGCAGCTAAGAGCATATGATTTACTGACCTCTGCTTAAGCTGTAGGTAGCAAGATTTCAGGAACTAAAAAGGCCTGGGGCAAAAATACAGATTTAGAGGCCCAGTTTACACAGTTAGAAGTTTCAGAACCTCGATATTAACCGAAAATGTGACACACAGCCTTGCCTTTAATTTCCTTTCCTGAAAACCACTGGTGGGTGGGACAGGGCTATGAAGAAGGAGACGGAAGAGCTTCGCTGTAGCGACTACACACATCAGGCAAGCAGGCACAGCCTTTGTCAGCTTGCTTTTTTGCTTAGGTACGGTTTCTCAAACTCAGTTAGCGGGTATCCATTTTCCGTTATTCTGTTGCCGGTAATCGTGGAAGGAACGCAACCGTTTGTAACGGCTTTACGGCATTTTAAAGCAACGCCGAGCCATAGCAAGGCGCTGGATGCCCGAGGGTCTCTTCACGCAACCCGCTTCCTGAGGTAACTGCGTGCCCTTCACCCCGGAGACCCTAAAAAGGCCAAACCCTTCTGGTGCCCCGACGGGCACGCTCTAACCTCCCACCGGCGCTGCCCCACGCCCACGGCGCCGGGGCCGCGCCCGAGGGCCGTTTGA
>NW_009259318.1:165180-167566 GCF_000687185.1 Egretta garzetta | reverse complement strand
TGCCACGGTGCCGTACGTAGTTGCCCTTCCCCGGAGCCTGGACAACAGGAGGTAACCCCCTCCCCCTGCTCACGGCCCCTCTGGCTGCCCCCCTGCCAGGATTAGGCGGGATTAGGTATAAGGACGAAACGGTTTAGGATGCGGGCGGTGAGACGCTGGAGCAGGGAGCGCAGCGACGCTGTGCATGCCCCGTCCTTGGAAGGGTTCAAGGTCAGGCTGGACGGGGCTCTGAGCAGCCTGACGGGAGCGCAAGACGTCCCTGCCCGTGGCCGGGGGGGTGGAGCAGGTGATCGTTAAAGGTCCCTTCCAGCCCAAACTGAGCTGTGATTCTGTATGGTCTTTGTCTTCGTTAAAAAAAAAAAACAAAACACTGGAGAAGGCGTTTGCAGGAACAGGCAAAGAAGGGTTAGAAATTCTCTGATGACTGAGCAAGGAGACTTAAAGTTTGTCAAGAGTTTCCTGATTCTAGGAATTATCTGGTGTATAGCAGGGTGAGAATCGAGTACCTTCTCCGAATAGCTCACGCCCCACATCGTGCCCTGTTCCAGATCAGTATCCAAACCATAAACGGTTTGGGCTGTCTCTCGTTCTCCTTTTTCATCCACGCAAACACAAAGTCCTGTTTTTAAATGAACGAGTGTATTAGTATTCTCCTCATGCGTGAAACTCTCGCTATCACCGCTCATTTCACTGCCAGCTGAGTAGCTGGTTTGAGGATGGCAATCCGTCTTCAAAACAACAAAAAAAATGAAGTATTTATTCACGCAAGTTATGTGAATGCTGCAGAATTTATCACAGAGCATTGTGTTGCTACAGTTTTGCAGGGGTTCAAAAGCAGTTGAGCAAAATCCTTCAAGGCATATGAAAGAAAATGTTGAATTTGGCTAAATAAAACATTGAACCACAGGCTGCTGGAGGCTGGGGAAAGTGTTAAGGGAAGTACCATTTTATGTTGTTACAGTCTTCCATTTCCCTAGGCACTCTCACTGCCAGCTGTCTGAGGCATAGGACTTGGCTGATGGACCCCTGGTTTGAGGTGGCACAGTCATTTCTTAGGTAACCCCAGTTCCTAAATCCTGTGCTTTTAAGCTGTCTCCCAGATGCATGTACAGCCTCCTGCTGTACATGCTTTACACTTACAAGTATTTGAAGAGTGGATGTCACGAGGATAGAGCCAGACTCTTCTCTGTGGTGCCCAGCGACAGGACAAGGGGCAATGGGCACAAACTGAAGCATAAGAGGTTTCAGTTGAACATGAGGAAGAACTTCTTTACTTTGAGGGTGACAGTGCACTGGAACAGGCTGCCCAGGGGAGTTGTGGAGTCTCCTTCTCTGGAGATATTCAAAACCCATTTGGACGATGTCCTGTGCAACCTGCTCTGGGTGAGCCTGCTTTAGTAGAGGGGGTGGACTAGATGATCCCCAGAAGTCCCTTCCAACCCTTGCCGTTCTGTGATTTGGTGATTCTGTGAAGTGTGTGTATATCGTTATGAGGCTGATTTTTGGTCTGGTGGTGTTGCTTTTTAATACTGCTTCATTACTCTGTGAAAACCTGGGCAGCAAATACTGTGCAATGCCAATAGTTTAGCAGCCACTGCATTGTAATAAATGTGCTAGAATCCATTTCCAGTGACACTGGCAGACAGGAGCATGTTTTGTTTCAACACCTCTTGGTTTATTTGTGATTCTTCTCTACTAAAATTAGGACACAGCAATGTGTTAGAGGGTGAATTACAGATGAAAAAATTACATTATTAAATAAAAAAGTTCTTAAATGCATTTTTATGCAACAGTGTTACACCTCTTGGTGATACATACTTTCTAGTTCTTCTAAGGTCTCTATGGGCAACCTTCCCAGGGGTAGCTGGCTCCTCTGCTTCTTTACGTGTGAAGCCCTGCAATTTATTCCACCCTGAGGCTGAGTGTTTAGGTCACTCTAGGTCTGTTCACCAGCTTTTAGGTTTTCCGAAGAGGAGCAGTTGGGTTCTCACTGGAAAATCTGAACAGTGTAAAAATGTGGTGGCAAAGAGGAGGAACTTAGAAGTAAAATTTATATATTAAACAAAAAGAACATAAGAAACTGAAAGAGAAAAGGTAAAAATAACAGAAGAGTATGCACACATATTGTGCCCTGGGTGTTGGTCGCTCAGGACAAAAGCACTTAGGAATTAGACAGAGCGGAACTGAATGCACGTGATAGGTGCTGCACCTAACTTACGGTCTAACAGTTCATCTGTCAGCCCTGGACTTCTGGGAGAGACTGTGGCCAAGCTAAAAAGTTACGCTGTGGATGAGTGCTGATTTTGAGAGCCCAAAGAGCTCAGGGAAGTTATTTCTTTGAGGAAGAGGAAGACAACTTTGGACATTTGACCAAGACCTGTAAATC
>NW_009259318.1:151966-165159 GCF_000687185.1 Egretta garzetta | reverse complement strand
AGTGCTTGAATTGCTTTACGGAACTGCCTATGACCTTGTATTAACTGTAGAGAGAACCAGGGCAACTATGCCCTTAACTTAGTTTTTCAAGCTGTGTTGAGTTTGAGCCCAGTTTGTGGGCCTGGAAAATCTGCCAAAGAACCCAAAGAGGAAAACTGTACTGTGGCCTACTTGCAGCATCTAACTTGCAGCAACCTTCAGGATCTTTCCTGGGCATCTGGTTTGAGAAGGGAGGGATGACCAGGCCAGTGACTGCATGGAACTGTGCAAATGAAATTTCCATTTAGATTTAAGAAAAGAGTTGGGAATGATAAGGTCTAATTTGGCAGGAAAGTGAGGGGGAAAGACCATTAGTAGATGTGCCCTGAATAGAGGAAGTGCTAGCAAATTACCGGACCTTCAGCTGGCTGAAGAGGATTGATGCATAATACTTCAGTCATTTCATTTGTATAAGGAGAATATCTTTTTTTTTTCTTTATTTCTTTTCATATAATGCTACCCCCTCCTCGACTTGGTTCCTTTGGAAATTTCGAATAACAAAAACTGCAGGGATGAACTGAAAATCACACTAGCACTACTGTTTTCAAGAAAAATCTAAATATTAAATAGGCAAATGAATTGTTGTCAAGTCAGAAGACCTGCCATCTTGAGCAGCAAAGCTCACAAGGCAGAACAGAGACTTGGAATAACGGTGGGAATTTTTCCTTCTAGATCATCTGTTCTGATTCTTACCCCATTTGGGGATGAATGGCTGCCTTGCAGAAACAAAAGAACAGGTACTGAGCCTTCCAACCTCTGTGGGCTTAGGTTGACCAAAAGATCAGCCACAGTCTATCAGCTATAAGCCACAGTTTTAAATCTTACGTTAGGATGTGAAAGCAAGTCAGAGGCCTCTAAGTTACTGCAGAAAAAGTGAATACCACAACAAAGTTTGAGAAGGGAATCCCTTAATCTGAAGCTTACTTTTTCTGGTCCAGCAGCATTTATTTGGAGCATGCATACCTTCTGGATGCAACTGCAAAATTAGCACCCTTGTTAACAGTCTCAGCACATGTGACAAGGGCTGAATGGTTTGTGGTTGTAGTGCTGCTTAGTCCCAGCAACACATCTTGAGGCCACTGAGCAGCTGCTGTGTGGTTTGGATGGTTGCTATGTGTGCTGTAGCTGTCTTGGAGATAAAGAGGACGTTTTTGTTAATAAGCCTGCCAGCCTGTGTGCCTAATCATACTTGCTTAAGAAAAAAAACAGGGAAACGGACAGAGGCATTTAAAGAGTTAGTGTTTTCTTTGTGGATGTGCAAACAATACAAGACTTACTGCAGAAGTTTGGTTTTCACAGGACAAAACGTGACAATAAATGACTGCTGTCCCTTAACTAAACGGTGGGAGGGGCTTGTCGATCAGTGAGGAAGATTAGATACTCTGAGGCCCGAACCATTAAAATATCTTCTCCAACCAGTCCGACTGGGAGCACAGCAGAAAGATTGACCAGGCAAACTAAAAGCAGCAGAGGTTGCTGCTTTTGCATGTGCATATCTTGAATATTAACCCTTTGCCTTTCCCAGTCTTCTACAGTTGGGGGCTGTAGAAACTGTGAAAGAAAGAGCACAAGGAAGAAGATTGCCAATTGTAATATTTTTAAACAGGAATCTGAATAGGTTCCCCCAGCTGCCCTTTGGGGAAGGTGCCTGTGGGAAGTAACACATTTCAGTAAAGAACTCATTTAAATGAAGATCTGTCCTTTGTGTTTTAGGCACTTTTTAACGAGGAAAGGGGTATAGGACAGATCTCCTTCATGGAGAAGGTACTGCAGAGAGTCGATGCAAGTTGGTACCAGAATAAGAGGAAAGTTGCAGCCAGAATCTGAGTTTACACTCTGTAGCTGTAGTAATCTTTCTAACTCAGGAAAATTTTCAGTCTAGAATATGTCTCCTGGTTTCTCAGGGGATGAAAGTCCACATCACAGAGCTATTTCACTAATACTATTTTGCCCACTTCTGTAGAGAGATCAAGCAATGAAGAAAACTACTCATGGTTTTCACCATTTTGCACACATGGACAGTAAATGCCAGCTGAAAGAATAATCCCAGAGAGAAGTTTAGGATGTACTGGTGTACAAGTATATTTATATGCAGTCTCTCTTACGGATAAATCAACTATTCTGTTTCAGTATCTAAAGCTGTTGCCTCTACCTCAGTTAAAATTTTCCCACAACAAATTAATATGTGCAGCACCAAAGTGTTAACAGGAGTAGGTAAATTTTGCTCACAGTTGGCAGAGATCATATCATCTTCTACCTCTTCCCAAAGCCACCTGTGTTGTATTGTTGACTGTGAAATGAACTTTGTCTTTCAATAAGTCTCATGTTATTTCCTCTTGTAACACAACTGCCTCTCACTTGTATGAAGTGGGAAAGCAAATAATCTCGTAGAGACTCATATAACCAGGAGTCAGGAATATGAAACTCTTAACACAAGATTTTTCAGTGATAGGAGAGGGAAATCTTTGAGCTAATGGAGGGAGCCTGCAGGCCAGCAGCTGGGAGTCGCATACACAGGTTGGGTGTGAAGAAAATCCCCAGAACTAAAATGCTGAGGAATTGAGGTGCATCACACAGCAGATGAGGACTGAGGGCACCAGCAGACCTCAACAGTGACCCCAAGCCCGTCATAGCAGGAAAAAGTCACAGGGCAAGTTCAAGAACATTATCCGGTCTGTCTGGGGAGCTCAGGATGGATTTTGAAGGGGGTTTGTAAGTGAGGGTTGTTGCCAGGGCTGTGTGGGAGCTCCAGGCTGGACTGGTGGGAGGGAAGGGCAGGAGAAAGCTGACTGCAGGGCTGGAAAATGCTGGCAGAATGCATGGACAGCCTGAGCATGGGGGATATGACTGAGCAAGGCAGAACTTGAAAAAAGCCTGCGTTGCTGCTGTCTGTTGTAGTATGTTTTGGTGTTATTAATCCTTTCTCTCTTTCTTCATTTGCAGATTGTGTTCCTGATAGAAAGCGCTTTCAGTGTCTGAAGTCTTAGGGGTTTTGTACAGATTTTCTGTTCAAGAACCCGTTTTTCCTAAACGTGAACCTGTAATCTGAGGTGTATGATTTCTATTTGTTACGTTAGCCTATCCCTCTTGATCTGTGGTTGCCTGCCTTTTGAATTATGCTCCAGGTCTCCGCTCAAGGACTCTTTGCTTTGCCTGTCTCTGTCATCTGCAGGTGAGCACCTAGTGTGTGGAAGCCAGGCAGACCCGTTTTACAAGTGTGTGCCGACGTGTCAGCTCGTGTGTTGGATGCACACTCACGCGATCTCCCTGGGGAGACCACTGAGGAGAATTGAAGCTGGGCAGGTCTGGGGTAGGAAAATCAGTGAGGAGGAACTTAGTCATAAGAATTACAATCACACAAAGTAACCATCAGCATTATCAGGAGTGGCCTCAGACAAACTGGGAACTGGCAGCAGGTGAACTTCAGGAAAAGACTACCGCAGGGCAAGAGAAGTGGTGTAATTCAGGTAAGTGAGAGAAAACACTGCTGGAAGATTAGCTAATGGATGTTTAATTTTTCAGAGACTTCTCTTAACATAAATATGACCTGAAGTAGGATATAGCTGTACCGTAAAGTCTATACGTCTGTGTTTATAGGTATATACATCTGTGCATTTACTTACTGCATGTATTGAAGTTACAGTAATAAATTTCTGTGATCATAATGGTATGGGGTTTGAGAAAAAAAAAAGAGAGATACCTCTACACACAGGTTGATTTAAACCAAATAACTTCTAGGCACGTTTTAAACAGAAAGAAAATAACAAAGGAAATATGTTTCATATAAAATTAGTCTCAGTTCTCTGAAACGATGCAGGAAGCTAACTCTAATCCAATGTGGTGCAGATACCTAGATTTTTCTATGTGTTTGCCTGTTTGCATGTATCTCTGGGTGTGTGTGTGCATGAGCTGCTGATTAAATTATAAACAAAATCTATGTTAAATACACTAAGAAACATCCAAAAGTTGGGAAATAGTGAAGCTGAAGCTGTGCACACAGCTCAGTTTCCTTGTGGCTGTGCATTTATGAAAGCAGATTCATATTCCATTTCTTAAGCCATTATGCAGCAATATAATATCATGCAGTATTCTTATGACACAGTGGTTTTTACAACAGGAGCTACATGTGTGCATTGTCCTTTGAAAAATTCTTCATTCCTTTTATGTTCTGTCACAGCTTTTGCTGTCACAGTTTCTCAGAATATCTGTATTGAGTTTGTGCTAGGGTTTGATACAGGCTTAGTACTGGCAGCTACCACCAAAATCAGAGTTCAGTCAGTAAGAAAGAGACAGAAATGAAAGAGACATTTTCAAAAGTAGTGTGTGATTTTGACTAAACAAAAGGAAGTCATAGGTAAGGGTGTGCTGTTAATAGTTTGGCCTCTAGACAGCCTGCTTACTGAGGGCTTCAGGTCAATGTGTTCCTCACTTTTTTTTATTATTTTAACTTTTATTTTGCAGATTACCTGTGAGGAATAACTTTTTGTGGCCTTAATTCAGGGGGAGTGCAATCAAGATATACGTTAATTTTTCAGAAACTATAGTAGGCCATGTCTGCATTAGAAAAAAATGGTTTTGCCTTAATCGCCATTCAGTTTCTGTACCATTTCACACTTCAGTACTCAGACTTCCTCACACTGCACAAATAAATTAATTTTTGTGAGATGGTCTAAGTTCAAGCAAAACGTAGCACCATGAGAACTTGCATATCTCTACTGATATAGTGCCAGTTTGGACTAACCTTGTTAGCATAAAAGCACAGCAGTGCAGAGTCCTCCTGACTCATATTTCTCAATGCAGTAGCGACTGCTGACTTTGCCTATTTTTTCTGCTCCCTTGCAAAGGAGCCAAGTTTGCCCTAAGTAATTCACCTGCTGAAATAGCAGCATGGACTTCATTATTTGCTGTTTTCTCCATGGTGTAGCTGTTCAGAAGTGGTCAGCCTAATTTTCTTTCACTCCTTTAATATGCTTCACTAGCAGCTAGCCTAGGTTTGATGTTCAGGTTTTGCTTCTAATTGTGGACCAAGAGAAAATCTTAGTCACTGTAAGTGATTTTTTGAAACACTTTGTTTTCTTATAGGGTGTTACGGTTACCAGCTGTTGTAAAAGTGAGTTAGAGTACCAAATCTTTATAGCTGAGACATTATTACAGCCAGTACAGCAAGCCACAGGATATTATCAGTAATCCTTGTTCAGGACAGAAGTGGGGCAGCTCTGGTATGTTGTAACCTGGGTTGACTGGTCAGAATTTCCCATTCTACACAGCTGAAGATGCTGCTTGATAGCCCATGGATGCCTTATGGTGAGAGGTGACATGACTGGATGGGCAAGGGAAACCTTATGAAGATGTCATGATCTGCCAGGGTGTTGGAAATAGTCACTAAGCTCTTCTGAAGGCAGAAGAGGCAGGATATGTAGTTGAACAAATACATAGCTTTTTGCAGAAATATATGCTTATGGCATCAAGGTGTTAGGCTCAAAACCTGTTGGACTTGCTTTTTATTTGTTTTGGACACTGCTTTAGTAAAACTGCAGACATTATAGGGGAAGAAATATCTGTTTCACTGTTTGCTTTTCCATGGTACTTTTCTTCTCCCTCTTCTCTCACAGTCAGTGTCCACAACTGCTCGACTGTCCTGAGCCCACACATCATGGTTTCACTGCCATTTTGGTTCCTGCAATTCCTTGATTGTTCCCCTCCCTTTCAGCCACATGGCCAGGGCAGTGCGCTTGTGTGTAATGGTTGCCTAAGCCTTGACTGGTGGCCGTGTTCAAACGTCATATAGAAGAGGAGGAAAATAAAAGCAGTACAGAAGTGGTGACTGGAAAGGCTTGAGAGTATGGTTGTGCCACTGTAAGAAATTAAATAGAAGGCGTCATGGTTAAAGGATTTGTTTTGTCTTTTATCAGTCAGGCAGTATGCTGGACTGAAGTGAGTTACTGAGCTGTTCTTTATGTGCCTGTAATCATATTACAGTTGGTCCTCACAATTAGTGCATGAAAAACACCTGTAAGGGTATTTTTATAATAAAGTGGTGTGCAGCTAATGCAGGCCAGAAGTCTGGAGAAATAACTACATTGACTTCCATATCAGCTCACAGCACAGTTTAAAAGGTCTAATGAAGATCCAGATGCATCTTAGCCTTTATTTTTTTCATGTTTAATTAATTTAATTAGCTGTTTCTTTAGACAGACTAGCTAATCAGTACTTAAGGATTTACACATTTGTATTGATGATGGGAACGGATGTTAGTTCCCCAGTCAGACATATTCACTGCCAAAACTCTGTATTTACCACGAATATGTACATCATCTTATTTTCCTGAACATGGCAGGACCAAGCAGCAAACAGTTTCAGTGCATGCAGTTCTCAGGCTGTCTGTTCCCATATATTTCATGGATGTGTAAAACTTTATATTTCTTTCTTTTCAGTCTTCACCACAATGTCACTCAGGCTTCTTGACTCTTATGTCCTTGTGCTTTAAATAGCATAAATTGCGCCTGATGAGAAATTTAAGTCCATAAAATTCAAGAAAGGATTGATTGTTTTAGGGGCAGATCACCTTCCCGATACAGTTTACCACATTGCCGTGTGAATGCTTGTGCTAGCGCTAAGGGGGCAGTATACATGTGGGAATGAATGAGAAGGGGACTGGAAAAATCATAGCAGGGCTCATGCTGGTGCACAGTGCCTGTGGATCTGTGCTGACACAAGGAATGGTTTCACAGTACAGCTTTAAGCAAATTAGCCATTCACCACCCTGGGTGGCGGGACATACATTTTCCGTGTTCCTGCTTCTGGATATGGGCTCCTGCCACTTCCTCGAGCCTGTGCTGACACTTGTTGAATTGCTTGATGAACTCACTACAATGGCAAGAAATTATTGTGGCAAAAGCAAAGTTAATTTTTCCTGCTGGTTTAATGGTTTGAATTAGTTTGCCATGTGATCAGTTGCACAGCTGGGAGCGAAACAAGGTGTGGAAGAGAGCAGAGATAAAAGAGATACTCCTGTCTTTTGGCATTGATGATCACTTAATTCAGCTCAGCTGCATTCACAAAACCATATTCACATTCAGTATTGGGGCTTCCTGAACTAGTTTAAGCAGCACCCACATCTGTCCCTGTGTTGCCCCTCTGTGCTTTGTCTAAATTGCCAGGGCAGCAAATCAGCTTGGCAAACAAACATGGATGAAAAATAAACACCACCTTTTTCTCCAGTGTTCATCCTGCTGGCAGACATGCACAGAGGAGCAGTAAGTGTCTGTGTAGGGCAGATGGTGGTTAATTAACCTGGCACTGTCACCAGGCTCTGAAGCTGCTGCGCCTTGCGCAGTTGGCCAAGTAGTCTGCTAGTCGCTATTTGCAAACGCTGTTGACTGTAGGTTAGCTCTTGCTGAGGTTTTGCTATGTATCTCTCATTGTCTAAGGGACGTCACTTCTGCTCTTTTTAAATACCGCGGTCTTTGCTGTATATTTAGCTTGGACATAGGACTTTGGATTCAGGTATTAGTCAAAGAAAGGCTTGACTGCCATCATTGTTGCAGTCTGCTTGGAATGGTGTAGTATCTGAACATTGTTAATAATACATTGAGCATTGCCCTCTAGGCCACTCTATCTGTGTTGATTTGTATTCATTTCCCTCTGCCTCAGCAGAAGCTCCCACATCTCTCAAAGTATGTTTAGTGAAAGCCCTGTTCCCTCCCTCAGCTCTGCTCAGGTGAACAAGTACCTTTTCAAAACTCATTTACAGAGACCTCCACAGCCCCTTGTTGCTCCCATTCAGTCCCTTGGGTTGAGATCTGTTGTCCTAGAAAAGCTCATTTGCTTTCTGGTCACTGTTATCAAAGGGAAGGTGTCTTTTAGAAAGGCTTTGCCATCTAAAACTGAGCAGGAGCATACCACCCTTACCTTGAGCCTTGGCGTTCTGAAGGAAGAGTGGCCTGGTACTGTGGTCGGTACCTATCGTGTTTGATTTTTTTATTGCACTGCCAAATAGTTTTTTTAAATAAGGTGTTAAGTCACATTGATGTTCTGCACCAGTGGAGGACCTGATGAAAAAAGGTGCATGTCCAAGAGAAAAAGGAAAATAGGAAAATTCCAGGTTTTGTGTAATCCACAAAAATAACTAGTTTCAACCAAAGGAGGAAATTAGTATAATCTGAAAGATTATATAGGCCCAGGCAAAGAGAGAAGACTGTTGAAGCAAATATGGTTTTGAAAGTAAACAATAAAGAGTCATGAATTCCAGTGAGTGGATTTCAGTGTATGTAAAAGAGTAATAGAAACCCAGTGGAATAGCTAAGCTGTCATTTACTTGCAATTGCACAAATTGTCCAATGCAAATTCTAAATTGGAGTAGTACAGGATATGTTCTCCTGTGCCTGTAATCTAGACAGCACTGGTCTTGGTACAAGATAACACAGACGAGGAAAATCAGAATTCCAGTGAGGTACAGGTTTTGAACCCTGTAAGGTACTTTTGTCCCCCTTATCCTGGCTTGATACTGGAAAACTGTCTTCATGTAATCAAACAAGTACTTGAGCACTGCCAGTATGCGTTCTGCTGTGTGTTGAGTATGCACCTGTACATTGAAAATGTTAGTTCCTCATAATCTCCATGTGTCCCCTACTGGTACACTGCAAAAAAAAATATTAAGTGTATAACGTAGTATCTGTGGATTTCTGAGTTACCACTCTTGTTGTGAGGACAGAAATGTAGGAACTGCAATCATGTTAGTGTTAGACCAGTAAGCTGCAGAAAGAGCTAAGTATGAGAATTCATTTGGTCTCAGCCTGGAAGGTAGCACTGAAGGGTATTTCAGAATTATCTTATTAAGTGCAACTTCTTTTCCTACTTCGTGAGTTTTGCAAGAGGATAGACACCTAGGGTGTCAATGGATGTGTCTAATCAAACTTTTCCAGTGGTAACACCTGTGTGGTTCCGTAAGCAACAGCAACAAATGCGTGTGCCAGTGCAAATAAAGCACCAATGGCTGCCAGTGTTTTTCTTTCTGGATCCCATAGTTCTGCCCTGAGTATGGTTAGAAAACTTGGGTGCCACCCACTGATGGGAGGTCCATAAGGGAATAGGTAGGAATCTTTTTTACAGATGGGGCCAGTCTAGACATGGTTTCTGTGTCAAAGCTTTTTTCTGTGGATCTTTGCGACTGTATGAGCGTCTTTCTGTGTAAGTACAAGTTGGTATGCGCGTGCTTATATGTGCCTGTGCATGCACATTGTTTAGATGTAAGTATGCGTTTCTAGTGAGGATGTGTACAAAGCTAAGTCATTAGCTAGTGTTAAGATGGAGCTTGGACTGTTAATGACTCAGATTACATAACCTGATTGCTGGCTAATGGTCCTAAAGTCTACTTTCCCGTGATGCCATCATGTCTGTTCATATGTGTCTTTCATATCTGTGTGAAAGAAGAGTGAAGAGTGAAAGAAGCTAGAACTGTTCCTCTTTTGGTGATACCTGTGTATTTGTGTGTAAGTGTGTTGTATGTGCTATAGCCAGGGTATAGTGTGCTTGCTTTCAGAGTGTACCTGAAAAGCTTGGTGTTACAGCTGTATTATTGCTCCTTTGATTGGATTCATGTTATAGCCACACCCTGAAAACAGGTGAGTTTGCTAACATATTGAGAATCAAAGGAAATAAAAAATGAAACAGACTTTTTGTGGTATCTTAAAGTGCAGATAGAGTCCATTTGCCTCTTTCTGCTGCCTCTGTTGTGCAACTGCTAAAGCATAATTTTACCCCTTAATTTTAAGCATGAGAACAAATTCTGTTTAATATTTCATCCATCACCAACTTCCGTAAAACCATATTAGTATCAATAAGAATGCTATATGTTGTTCTTAACATTTGCCATTGTGGTTAATTGCCTCGAACCCATAGCTGAAAATAAAGTAAATACTTAAAGAATAAAATTTCCAATGCCTGTAAAACATTCTAGATGATACTGTTTGTGAAGCTGTTAAGTCTTACATTTTTGGCAGTGTTTATAAGAAACAGTGGCTAAATGTATATGCCTTGCCTTTCTGTTAGTCATCACTATTCACCGCATTAATTTTTGCAATTTAGAAGTAGTAGTCCAGGTCCTCTGCTGATGTAAATCAGTGCAGCACCACAGAGCCTTTTCCGATCTTATGACTTCAGTCCTCAGTAATCTGTAATGCAGAAGAGCTGAAATTCTACATCAGGGATGTGCTTTGGGAGGCCTGCAGCTGATCTGCAGTCCTGGCGCAACTCAGAGGACACTGGCACACACTGGTGAATGTCGCCCTGTCTGAGCAGGGTTGTACACACAACAAATGCACTTACACAGTCAGAAGGTGTTGTAGGTCTATGATTGCACATGCTGAGGGACTGGACTAGTGCTAACTGAAATTACAGCTGGAGAGGTGTGTGCTTGCACAGGCTCTGGATTTTCAACTACAGATGCAGAAGAGTTCCAGATGTTGTGATTGAGGTTAGTTATAGACCTGGCAGTGCTAAGGAATCGGTACCTAAGAGCCCTAATGACAAGACTTCTGTTTTTCCTTCTTTGTGGAGCAGTAATACGAGTTGTGGCAGGTTCTGTAGTAAGAACGACAGACATTTTGTATGCATGCTGTTGATCTGTTCATTTGTTATGGACCAGAAGATAAAAGGCTGAGCCATTCTGGAATCTAAGACCTGTGTTAACTAGAAGTGTGTTAGCTATTCTTTAACTATAACTAAGTTAATGACTATGATATTTTTGTGCATACCTACCCAAATGCTTGTGAAGCGCTGTAGAACAACCTTAATCTTCACTGCACTCTGGTCACACAGTCTAACGTTCATAGGATTTGATAGTGGATATCCTGTATTGTTCTCTAAGCCCCGAAATCCCAGTGCTGCTTCTTCACACAACCACTGATCATAAGGGGTAGAAAGCTCCATATTCAGCTTACTTGGTGCTTCATAAATCATCCTTCCTCCTGACAAATTTCGTGAATATTCTTTGTGTCTGTGCAGAAGACAGAAGTTGGAGACCCACTTGCCTGTAATTGAACATGGCAGGGGATGTAAAAAGATTAACACGCATGCTACTGGAATGCAACAGCAATGACAAGCTATGTGGTAAGATTCACAGATTTCTTTTAAGCTTTTACGTGCTGAGCAGGAAGACCAGCTTTGCTAAAAAGTGGGCCAAGCCCTTTCCTCTCCTCCACCTGCATCCCAGCTCACACAGAAGGATTTGACTGAGCTCTCCCTGCATTGTGTCTGAGGGTAGAAACTTTTAAGGGGATGCAGCCTTTGTGGTGGGATTCATCTCATATAATTTTAGTCATTTTATAGTATTTCTACTTTGAGACATAATATTGTTATTAAAGATTCCCTGGTGCTTCCCTAAAGACCAATCTTGTGAGGTTTTGATTTTATGGATTTCTGTCATCTTTGGGAACTGAAATTTGTTTCAGAAAATAAGAAAATTGCCCTACGCAAAAATAGTACCACCTCCAAATCTGGGGACCTGAGTGAGTTAGTTACCTGTGACATCCTTGTTGATTGCAATGTCTTCTGGTCAAATCCAAACCAGGTGGCCATACCCTGTTTTCTTTAAAATGCTCCCTAGAATTTTAATGGAAGGGTCTGAACCTGTAGTTGCACATGTATTTGTGATGGCACAGTAATAATACCCAGCCCTTCCCACTTCCCTCCTATCCCTCTGCCAGGACTTGCTCTGTTCCTCTGGTGGATGATACTTACACATGGCTACAATGCCTAGCCTCTGTATTAAGGCATCTAAATAAATGACCTTAGGTGTGGGAGCCCCAGTGGTTTCATGCAGTTTAGATACTCAGCACCTTTGAAAAATAGGGTTGCAGCTCTAACAGTGTTCATTTGCTATTCCAAGGAGCAGAGGATAGATACACATGCTTTTGGGGTTGCAAGTTGCTGAAATGGGTTATTATTACTTTGTTATACAGATCCAGCGTGCATCAGGCAGTGCTGCTTATTCCTTGGCTTCCCATTTTCTTTTTCTGCTGATAGTTGTGCGTGAATATCAGACTGAAGTGATTGTTGTCCCAGTTCTCCTTGTGGGTTTTTTTGTCATCATGCTAACTGTGATCCTTTGGCTCCACTGTCGAGGCTTGCGAGCAAAGCAGGAGCAATCATCATCATCTGGACACCAAGGTAAACAAAATGAGTTTCAACCAGAGGAAAAGAGTGTTGGTTTCAGTGGCCAGAAGGCAATCCCGTTTTCCCACTGCTTGAGCTGTTAGGCAATAGCACTTACGAAGAGCCTGATGGTATTCAGCAATCCAGTGAACATTAGAAAAACTGGCAACCCTGATTTATCCCATTTGCAGTAGGAATAGTGGAATCTGTAGTATAGATGGATCTGAGAAAATCTACAGCTATAATACCATATAGGCTGATTAGCATACTGTGGTGACATCACTTGAGAGCTGCAAAGTGCGTTTGTGTAACTGCCTTCTAGATGCTACTGCAAGAAGAGTTTCACTGGGGTCATTATGAACGACAGTTGTCTTAATGTAGATCACACCTAATTAATCCATTTTCCATACTGTCATTTAAAAAATTTAATTTCAAGAAGCTTTCTCCCACTTTCTATGGGGACAACAGGAGATAGAACAGGGACTGGTAAAGGAGAAGGGGGAGGTTTGTTGGTACTGCAAACTCATGTTGCTGGGTGGAAATGAAAATACAGTTCTGAACTGATTTGGGGATTGCAGAGGGAAAAGCCTCTTCAGCCTATATAAAGGGAAATAACTAAGAACAAAGATAGGGCCTTTGTGGGAACACCCTGCACGTCAGTTTCGTAACAACTGGTAACTGGTGATAAAAGAAAATAGTCATTGGGAATCAAGTACAAATGTGTCTTATCTGGAAAGTTTACATAGTTAAATATAGTAGAGATCTCCAGGCTCATTCTGCCTTTTCATCAAATAGAGTGGAAAATAAATTCCTTTACCTCCTCAAGTGACAGGATAAGTAAGATACAATAATAGTTCCTTTGTCCTGATTTCTGAAACTGTATGGAGCAAAAATCAAAGAGGATAGAAGCACGGGCATCGCCACCTACTACAAGAATTCATCTGTCTGCTTTTATGCATCATGCGTATTTGTTTTTATCAGTGAATGACAAGAATCAGCAG
>NW_009259318.1:146826-151948 GCF_000687185.1 Egretta garzetta | reverse complement strand
CGGCAGGATTCCAGCACAACAGAGAAACACTATATCCAGCTGCATGAGACTGTGGAAAGCCTGCTAAATTCTGCATCCTTGGCTCTGAAAGAACTGGAGATACCGCGAGAGAAACTCTCTCCAGGCACCTTGCAGCTGATAACACATGGCCGCTATGGGAACATCTACAGAGCACAACTGGAAACTGGGAACCCTGGGGAGACTAGGACTGTAGTATTGAAAGCCTTTCAAGGTAAGGCACATGGGCAGGACCCACTTTGGTACAGATGTCTGTATCGAAGACATGATGCTGGGCAAGAACTTTGTAGTCGTTACTGGGCAAGAACAAGCCGTGTTCAGTATCACAGTAGCTAGTCAGAGTGGTGGTTTGGTAGGAGTGTCTTGGTAGCACTAAAGAAGATTGCCATTTGTCTTGATTTTAAAAGCTACTCACCCTGTTCTTTCCTGCCTCCATTTGGGTTCTTTGTTTGGGTTTGGGGGTTTTTTTGGTGTTTTTTTTTTTGTTCTTTCAGACCTGGCTAGTCCCCAGAAAGTAAAAGATTTCCTGGAAAGGATTAAATTCCATCAAAATCTTGGCCATCATGAGAACCTGGTTGAACTGGTTGGATGCTGTGTAGACCAGCTCCCACTTTATGCAGTCATGGAAGATGTGTCTCTTGGTGACCTGCTGACATTTCTATGGACATGTCGGAAGGTGAGTCAAAAGAAGTGATGACAGAATATCTTCTTAAATTCCTTAGGTACATACCTATCCATAAGTCATAGTTCACAAGTCATAGATGATTCTTTTAATCTCTCCATGCATCCATGTATATCGGCCTAAACTATTTCCATCCCCCAAAGAAGTTCTACACAAGTTTAAACTGGAATGGAATTAGTGGATATCTCGATTCATATGATATGGTTTGGAGAAGCTAACATACTTTTGTAAAGCAAAGTCCTACTTTGTGGAGCATTGGAGTGAGAGTTGATGCAGCTACCTGAATTTCTAAAAAGTTTTAAATAATGTCCCACTTCAAATGCTTTTAAGAAAACAAAGCAGTTATGACACCAGGGAGAAGGTAATTGAATGTCAACTAATTGAATAAAAGGAAACAGAGCATAAAAGTGAAAGGTTGGTACTTGCACCAAGGGAGGTCGCCCATGAAGTTCTGCTAGTATATATGCTAGGACCTGCTGCTGTTTGTTGTATGTATCAATAACCTAGAAAATGGGATGATAGCGAGGCGGTGAAGGTTGCCAGTGATAACAGCCAGTAAAGGCAAGGACTGACTTTGAGGAGTTGCAGAAGGATCTTTCAAGACTGAGAGACTGGCCAATAAAAAGAACAGATGAAATTCAGTATAATTAAAAGTTACATGATGCCCATGTAGAAAAGCAGTCCTAGCTTCACATATGTAATGATAGCCTCATATCTGCCCATTGTTGATGAGGACTGAAATCATGGGTCTGACTGTATGAAAATACACAGTCTGATGAAAATGTTAAGCCAAAAAAGAAACCAAAGATTAAGCATTATTAAGAAAGGCACAACAACAAAACTCTGCCATGTCACTGTATAAATCCATCATTCTCCTGTATCTGGAACACTAAATACAGAAAGATTGCTCACTGTCTCATTCAGCAGAAGGACAAGGTGGTAGCAAATAAAGCTAGTAAGTGCCGTGTTCAAAAAAAACAAATGGAGGTGATTCTTCATGAAATGGGGAGTTCACTAATGGAATTCCTTGGCACTGACTCTTGTGGATTCTGAAACTTTACATGGGTTCAAGACAAGAGTGAATACATTCATGGAACATAACCTTTCAAAGGTTACTGAACATGTTGAAACCATGACCATCTCAGGAAGTCCTTAAGACGAAAGGGGGCTGGAGAAGCACAGGAAAAGCATTGTGTGCCTACCTTACTCTCTTTCTCTCATCTGGGTATCCACCTAGGGTCACTGTTACAGGCAGGGTAGTAAGGGAGATGGACTTCTAGTCTCATACCAGATAACATTCATATGTTATAAATGTGCTTTTCTACTCATCATTCTAATTTATAATAGCTCTCATTCATCTGTATGGATTGTCATTCTCCACTGTCATTCTCCCCATTTCTGTCTAACTTCTTCATCTCTTCTCCACCCTTCAATTTACCCACCAGCTGTCTCTAGTATACTTGTCTTACCCAGCACACCATCCATCCATTCACATCACTCTTCCATGTACCCTTATATTTCAGTCAGTTTATGACCAATTGTGAAATCAGCTGGCAAAGCATAAGATTAGATAGCACTCATTTTATTAGATTAGAATGAAATGTTCCCCAGTACTCCACAGCTAAGGCATTTTTTTGATCCAAGGTCTGCTCTTTTGTTTCTAGGATGTAATGACAATGGATAGTATTCCCTATGACCTCACTGAGAGGCAAGTATATGAAATTGGACAGCAAGTTGCAGCAGCTCTGGTAAGTGTGCTCACATTTGCTGCATTTTTCCTTTCTAGCTTGATTGCAGCACAAGTCTGCATGGTGGCCTAAGTCTTCTTGGCCTCAGAACTGAGGATGTGCTTTGTTAAAACTGAGCCAAATATGCTTGTGTTATTTTGGTGACCACACACCTCTATTCCACAGTGTGGAAGACAGGCATAAACTAAGTGAAAATCTGTAACAATTGAAATTCCTTTTACAATAATCACGGTCTCTTTCTTTTCCAACTTTCTAGGCTTACCTTGAACAGAAGAAGTTGTTCCATGGTGACATTGCTGCCAGAAATGTCCTCCTTCATCACAACTTCACTGCTAAGCTCTGTGGGTTGGGTCTGGCCTATGAAACTCACACATATGGTGCCAACTCAGTCACACAGATTGTGCCAGTCAAGTGGCAGGCTCCAGAGCAGCTCCAGAAGAAACCCCCCAGCATCAAGGCAGACATGTATGATTTGAGTTCGTCTGTCTGTCATGCCTGTCTCTTTCACTCCTTATGTATCATGATATGTCCAGAAGTTCACAGTAAGGCATAGCTATTCTCAGCATAATGCTCTACATTATAGCTTGTACCTTCTCTTCTCATTTCTGCTGGTCATGCCTAGTTGTTTGTGTGTATTTAAGCTAGCTAGCTAGAATGGAAACTTAACATTGCTTTGTTTTCTTTTCTTGCAGATGGTCTTTTGGAATTCTACTGTATGAAATGATTACATTAGGTAAAAAGATTTAATGATAATAAAAAAATATGTAAGGAAGCAGCAAAGACCCCAAATCTCAAATTTCAGAATATAAAGTTGGATCATTTAAATAAGCATCCTGTTTTTTCCAACTTGCAAAGTCTTGACAATTCCTTTTAGACTTTCTGTCAGTGTGAAATGTGGTAGGAAAAAATGGATTTTGGTAGGGAAAGGGAAGCATTCTTATACAGAAGCTGCTATCTGCAACCATTACCTTAATTCCTTTTGCCCTTCCAGGTGCTCCACCATATCCTGATGTGTCACCTTCAGACATCTTGTCATACCTGCAGAGACAGAACATTATGAAGCAGCCCTCAAGCTGCCAGCAAGCCATGTAAGCCACTTTCTTCATGGACAATTGAACCTGAAATTTGCAGAGCTAAATGGAAGTGAGACATACAAAACTAGATCTTAAAGAAGATCTCTAAGTCTAGATTATACAAAACAGTAACTGCTTAGCTGAGGAGACTTGTTCTCACGTGTCTGCCACATCTCCTTACTGGGTTCTGCTGCATGAGACCTTGATTGCCAAAACCTCTCTTTCCTGCTTTTGAAAATTGCTGTTGTTTCTGTTTCCATGTCTGCCCTTGCATTTTGTTGCTCCGCTGCTTCCCTGCAAGGTGCTGGACTATTCTGGAGTAATCTTTCTCCTCTAAGTGGCTGGATTCTCTCTGAAATGAATGAAGCATCCACAGAGAAGATCCAAGGCATTGTATTTCCTCTTATGAAGACATAATTTAATATTCAGGGGATTCTTCTTCCATAAAGAATCTCAGTTGCTGTTTCAAAAGGGAATACCAGGCAATCTTTTTCCCTTTTCCCATACTCACAGTTGACAACCTTACGAACAACTGCATGCCTTTGACCCCATGGGTTATTATGTGATTGAAAATTTCAAAAGGTCATCAAAAGAACTTTATATGAAGCAGAAAAAGAGGAAGTCTTTAGACATTTTGTATATGAGATGACTTGACTGTAGTAAAACTTTGTGTTGGTGCTTTTCATTCCCAGCGCCTCACTTCTCCATGTAACAGGTATGACATCATGAAATCCTGCTGGCAGTGGAATGCAACTAACCGGCCTTCTCCAGCAGACCTGATCCAGTCCCTACAAGCAGCTATGAAGACCAGCAATGACCATGCAGTACTGCAGGTGCCTGAGCTAGTGGTGCCTGAACTCTATGCTAATGTTGCTGGTATTGGTGTGCACAGTCTAGTGACTGAGTACACTGTACTCTGAAGGACCCTTTCACAGGTTGGTAAAGAAGAAGTCTCTGAGTTTGTCCTTTCTAGATGCTTTGCAAGCTCAGAATGAGGTGCCTATGTTGGGAGGGATCCCTTTGTTTTTCAAACGTGTCATATATATCAGGTCTCGCCTCCACACCTGAAACAACAAGCTATTATTATTATTAAATCGACCTGTTGATATCAATCTGTCAGTGGTGCTTTGGGAGTAAAATGTGTTTAGGAAGCTGTAGAAAATGTAATGAGAAACTTGAGTTAAAGGAGTGTATTGAGTTTGTGTGGCAAAGTTTTGGTAGTGGGGTGGTTACAGGGCTGGCTTCTGTGAGAAAATACCAGGATGTCCGATAGAGCCAGTTCCAGCTGGCTCCAAGATGAACTTGCCACTGGCCAAAGCCATCAGCAATGTTGGTAGCACCTCTGTGATAACATATCTAAAAAAGGTAAAACATACTGCACAACAGCATCTGGAAGAGATGAGTGAGAATGTGTGAGAGGAGCAGCCCTGCAGATCCCCAGGCCGGTGCAGCAGGAGGGCAGGAGGGGCTCCAGGCGCCGGAGCAGAGGTTCCCCTGCAGCCCCAGGTGCAGCCCATGGTGGGGCAGGCTGTGCCCCTGCAGCCCAGGGAGGCCCACAGGGGAGCAGATCCCCACCTGCAGCCCAGGGAGGACCCCACGCC
>NW_009259318.1:125636-146782 GCF_000687185.1 Egretta garzetta | reverse complement strand
CACTGGAGCAGGCTCCTGGCAGGGCCTGTGGCCCCGTGGGGAGAGGAGCCCAGGCTGGAGCAGGTTTGCTGGCAGGGCTGGTGACCCCATGGGGGACACAAGCTGGAGCAGTCTGTGCCTGAGGGGCTGCACCCCGTGGGAAGGATGGACCCATGCTGGAGCATTTAGTGAAGAACTGCAGCCTGTGGGAAGGACTCATGTTGGAGATGTTTGTGAAGGACTGTCTGCTATGGGAGGGACTCCACACGGGAGCAGGGGAAGAGTGTGAGGAGGAAGAAGCAGCAGAGACAACGTGAGATGAACTGACTGCAACCCCCAGTGACGGTGCCTTAGTTTTTTTTTTCTTCAATTATTTTGGCACTTTGAGCAATAAAGTTTCTTGTAAAAAAAAAAGTATAAATGCACATTAAAAGAATATTTTTACTGTTCTGTGTGAAGAGTGGATTCAATGTTCACTTGATACCCCTCCAATTAGCATGACCCTTGTATGTGTTTGAAGTCGAAGGACATGCTGACCCACAAAAGACTAATTGCAGTCAGTTATATTCATTAGGTTTCAGTCTTCCATGTAGTTGAATCCCTGATAATTTCAGAACAAGTTGCAGGCCTGCAGCATCCTACAAGGCCAAAATTAGGTGAGTTAGCCATGTAGGATGCAAGGCTGAAAATCAGTGTTGTGAGAAAAGCTAAATGATCGCTCTTCTAAAGGGGAATATTTACCCTGAAGGAAGTCTTCAACCATCACTTTAGATATTAAACATATACAGCTGTAAAAAAGAGCTTAGTTTCTGGTTTCCGTCAAAATTTATTGGTCTTCTTCTAAAGACAGTGTTAAGAAGTTTTCTCTTTTAAATGCAAAATAACATGACTGGAATGGTTGTTTTTCCTATATCGCTTACGCTTTGTAAGAAACTATGTTTCCATCCAGAAATAAAAGTAATGTTAGTCCGTACAGCATGTGTATCACCAGCATATACCGGGACATTGCAAACTCCATGAAAGAGTGCTCAGCTTTCTGACTTTTCATATGGTGTTGGCTAATCACCACCTTAATGTCCGTAACCACTGTTGGTGTAAATCTAGCTCGAAGAACTGAAACATCTTCTTTTCAAAGTCCTAAAGCTGGTATGCATGGTAACATCCTCTTCTCTCTCCCTCATTTGAAAACAGGTTCAAAACTACCTGGTAAATTTAGGTCAAATTTACAGTTACCGGTCAGCTGACGTTACTTTTTTGGTGAATAAACTATTCATTAAAAATACAATTTGCTTGTTTCAAACCCCCCCACCCAAGAATGGGATATTCTCAGAGGTCTTGCCAGTGAAAGGTGGGTGTGTTTTAGGTATGTAACACAACCTCAGAACTGTGAACAGCATCCACAGTGCTGCAGCAGACCTGATGAATAATGCAGAGTGGTTCATAGGGAGCTTTGTTAAACGGAAAGATAAATGTGACAAATGCATCACTGTTCTCAAAGCTCCCTATCTTGTTACATCACAGAAAGCAATGTTCTGGTTTACAGGAATCCTCATATTTCGTTTCTGTTATCAAAGCTCTGATCGAGGGAATCCGTGGGAATTCAGGATGTTGAGCACCTCACAGCCTCTAACAAAAGATCTGCTTTAGTTTCCCCTGAGAGCAACTCTGTGCCAAGACCCTGCTTATGAATTTGTCCACAGAAAGGCATTTTCCTGCTATATGATACGGTCTAAATTTAATTTCCTTTCAATAAAGTGGCTTGATTGTCAATGTGAGCATTCTCGTTCTGGTTTGACTGCCTTTTCCCCAGGTTAGCTTATGTAGGTTTGGAGTATATATTATTATATATATTATGTTTTACAGTGGCATAAAAGGAATTATACATGTGGAGTTACCCTAGTTTAACTACACCTCATGCTAATTAAAGTAGTCTATATAGAAGTCTTTTCCACATGGCAGTCTTCGTTCATGCACGGGTCTAAATTTTTAGGATCGGTGTAGGCTCATGCATGAATTCCTCCATAGTGAAACCACTGAGAGCTCAGTGAAAATTTTTCATAGTTGTTTTGTGGTGAAGCATGGATTCTCAATGAAAGACTTTTTTTTATTTGTTTTATTGGAATATCTCATTCCCATGAAAAATGTTGACTTTTTATTATTATGTTGAAGTTTTCTCCAAGGTGGCAGGGCCATCTGCATGATTCAGTTAGTCCCCACTGGCTTAGTGTGAAGCAGAGGAGCCACAACTCCTGCAGAACTGGTGGAATGGACTTTGCACCTGGACCTTCCCTCTCCGATCTGACAATGTGCTGTCACCGAAAGCATGAGTTTACTCTTTCTTCGAAACAAGCTTCTTACTTTCCACTTGGTGATGCCCTAGGCTTGGGGTGTAAGTCTGCAAGCTTGTTTAGAACAGGCGAGAATTCCTCCATCCGGAACAATTGCAGAGAACCGACACAGCTACTGCATTGATGTCTCCTGTATATTCAAACCAGGGCTCAAGCCCTTATGGTGGTAACATAAATTAAAAATTGCGTAAAATTATTTTTGAAAAAAACCAGAAAGTGGGTAAACACTTTCTATTTGGTGTTTTAGCAGGACAGTGAGAAGTAGCTGAACTCTGTATTACATGAATTAGGATTTACCTGCTTTTACCATCCAATATACCGCTGCTTTCCTCTGCAGACTATCTCCCACCTCGTGGCACCGCCCCTGCAGAGATACTGCCTGTGTACGCTGTACAGCGGGAGGCAAGGCAGACCCTCCAGCTTGGCACGGGAGCTTGGAGCAGTGGCGCCGTGACAGTGAGACCTGGTGCCTGAGCAGATCTGGGCTGCTGAGAGACAGCGAGTATTGGGGTCAGCAGTGGCCACCTCGCCTCACTCTACCCCTCATCTGAGCATGAGTTTGCTCGGCCTCACTTCTGACAGGGCAAGGGAGGGGTAGCTTAGCACCACAGCATGCAAACTGTAAGCATGAGAGTCTTTATTTGACATTGAATGCACCTGCTTGTATAGGGCTGGAGACTGGAAAAGAGTGGGTTGTTTCACGGCCCTTCTCAAATGTAGATGTAGCATGTCTTTCATTACAGATGAAGGTTTACCTCTGCTACCTGCCTTCTGCAGCCATTCGGTCATCTTTTCAGTGGGAGACTGATTTAGCACCAACAGCTATCCTAAGGATGAGGGAGTTCTGTCCAGTGCAGGCAGAGAGAAAAATAAGGTCTAAAAGGTGACAACAGACAGGATGCACCAATACTGAATATTTACGGTGTGGTTTGCCTTCATCATGTTTGGAATTTCCTGAAACCACAGATGAGCCATTAGCTTTTTGAGTCTTTTTGAACTCTCAATAAATCTTTTTCCTGCTACAGTGGGCACGTAGCAAAGGATTCCCATCTAAACACACAGAAGAGAGATACTGCCATGCTCTTACTTGCTCTTCTGTGGTCACAGAATTGCTTTTTGGTGAGGGCTGTGGCTTAGTCATGAGGATGTGAGAGTGCATTTGTCTGTGCTATCTCCTACAGCTTGTGGTTTTATTTATAGCAGGTACTACACCATCAAGAAACAGCAATAATTCACAAACATGCACTCCCCCCAAACTCTCCAAGACACATAAAAGTGACTTTTTTTCACATTAGTTAGTCTCATATTTATAGAATGCTTTAACAGGTCTTTCTACCTACGCTAAAAGGAGGAGGTGGCCCGAGGTTTTCCTCTTGCCCAGTTTTTAACCAGTTCCCACTGTCATCCACTTCTGCAAGAGGCATTTTACTGCTGTAGCTTTGTGTTTTACATTGGAGGTGTTGCTCTTCTGTTCCCATGTCAGCATAGCTTCACACAAAGCATGTTAGAAGCCGTAGCTCAGAAGTTACAAGCTCATTCACCTTGCAAGCTTATTTCCAATTTTTTACCAGTACTTTAGATCTGGTTTACTTTTATGCCATCACCCTGCATATTTTACTCCTTATTTGTCTTTGCTGGAGCAGCCCTTGCTGTCAGAGCTGCTCTGAGGTGGCCATCCTAATAACAAGGATCAGTCATGCAGTCGCTCCTGTGAAGGCAGGGTAAGTTTCTCAGATGTCAGACCAAATGGATGTCAGAAAAATCCTTGTTATAGGGTTACGGGTGCCTTTGCTTCACACAGGTTCATAAAGGATGCCAGCATGGTTTCTGGTGTAAGACACAAGCAGCAATGTGACAAAACTCAGCACTGCACCACATGACACATATCTGTAGCTCCTGCATCCCGCACAGTCTCCTTCAAAGCTGAAGCAAAAATTGCCGGAGTCTCACAACTCACGGACTTTCTTCCTTCTTACTTCCCTCTTGCATTTGACAAATGTTTCTCACCCAGCACTGCTTTTTTCCTGTTCCTGTTGGAGGCACAGATTTGAAGTTCATTCTGGACTTATTTCTGAGCTCTTAAGACTGTCAGCTTGCAGATCATGAAGTGAGAGTGGAGAGGCTTAGCTCTCGCTGGGCAAGTGTTATTTAAGCTGAAAACTCTTCTTCCCTGCTGCTGTTTTACATAGCAGTGCCGGATGCTTTTCTCAGGTGTCTATGTTAGAGATTTTGTGTATTGGAAATACCTCTGTTGTGGTGTTTGCAGATGCTGTCGTGTCGGACACGGAAGCATGCCTGGAGAGTGCCCCAGCCTGTGCACAGACACGCAACCTCTTGTCTCTCTGTTCAATCTTGAGTGCAAATTTAAAAAGAAAAAGAAAGATAAATAGGAAATTTGTCTTCTTGTCATATGTGGTTTAACTTGGTCAATGCAAAAATCTCTTACAACCTAACCAACTCACTTCACCCTCTCCTTCCCTTCTTCACTCTCTGCCTCAATTATAGTAACTTCTGACTTTGGGAAACTTACAGCAGCCCCATGGTGTGAGGAAGCAGTGTATAACAATGCTGGGCTCAAGCCACAACACTACCAACAGGGCATGTCATGAAATATTTATATCCCGTTTAGATTAGAATTTAAATTTGTGCAAATGAGTCAAGGAATGATTTCTGTACAGATTCTAAATTTGAAGCTTTTCTTCTTGGAGCAGTTTTTGGTAGAAGTAAGGATGTCAGCATCCAGGGTTTAAGAGCAAAAGAACTGTTAAAGCTTGTGCTGGTTTTGGCTGGGATAGAGTTAATTTTCTTCATAGTAGCTGGTATAGGGCTATGTTTTGGATTTATGCTGGAAACGATGTTGATAACAAAGGGATGTTTTAGTTATTGCTGAGCCAAGGCCTTTTCTGCTCCTCACCCCACACCCACCAGCAAGTGGGCTGGGGGTGCACAAGAAGTTGGGAGGGGACCTAGCTGGGACAGCTGACCCCAACTGACCAAAGGGATATCCCACAATGTATGACACCATGCTCAGCATATAAACCAGAAAGAAGGGGGACATTCAGAGTGATGGCATTTGTCTTCCCAAGTCACCGTTACGCGAGATGGAGCCCTGCTTTCCTGGAGATGGCTGAACACCTGCCTGCCCATGGGAAGTAGGGAATGAATTCCTTGCTTTGCTTTGCTTGCGTGCGCAGCTTTTGCTTTACCTATTAAACTGCCTTTATCTCAACCCACGAGTTTTCTCACTTTTCTCTCCCCCATCTCACTGGGGCAGGGTGGGGAGTGAGTGAGCAGCTGTGGTGCTTAGTTGCCAGCTGGGGCTAAACTATGACAAAGAGGAAGCAAAGAGCACAGGTAGGATTAAAGAAGTTGAGGAGAAGCTCATGGCAGGGGAAGAAGCTGCTATGACTTCTTGCTGCCATAGGATGATCCTTGTCTACATCCAGTAGCTTCCAAAGGTGCTGGATCTGCTTATCAGGAAGCTTGTTCATGTGCTAGGTGGTATTAAGACGATAGTAGAAGACCAAGCCCTGTTTTAAGACCCATGCTGCACCTTTCTTCCTGCTTTCTGCCAGTCACTGCAGACTTATTCTTTCCTTTTTTTTTCAAAAATAACACAATGCATGTTTACTCTGTGATGCATTCCCTCCTGGAAAGACATCTAGAGCTCTTCTGCGCAGTGCACAAGGAGAATTTGATATGTCAGAATAGGACCTGGAAGAGTTCATCAGTGTAGTACAGTAATCTCGAGGTAGTCAAGCTAAGACTGTGTTGAATTTGCTGAAAAATCAGTGATTTTGAGCATGGTTGCCTGGTCTGAGGCTGTAGAGCAGTACCTGCATTGGAATTGTTTTTCCTGCTAGTTGTAAACCAGGGCGTTATATGGAAAATTCTCTCTCTTGGTTCTTGCTTGTTAACAGCTGGCTGCTTTGTCTGTTTGTGCTAGTGCGTGTTAGGATATTTTGTCTTCAGGGCAACGTTTGCTATGATAGGACTAACTCCTCCAGGAGTATTCAGAGTACAAAGAGGTGTTAGTGTGATTCATATCAATTAAACCAACTTTTGTTTGCAGGAGCTGCTGAATGCAAACATAATTACCTCTCCAGTGAGAGGAGCTGTACGTTTCTTGAGACTCAGGGCACTTCCAGAGTTATGTGGCTACAGTACAGCCATGTGATTACTCAGTGAGCTGCTTTACATGGCAAATGTAAGGACAAAAGTGTTTGAAAGAGCTCTCTTCTGTGGAATTCTGTGAACTAAGTCAGAAGAAATTAAACTAGAAAAATAATCCCATAGCTGACAGTTCATTTTTTGCCAGGCACCACACTGTAATTCCAATGTAGGTTATCTTGTTGGCTGTAACAGAGCCTGCATTTCACTCCAGAGGTAAAGCTGCCAAGTTACCTCACATTGGCCAAAGCGCTTGCCTGCACTGGGATCCTGCCCTGTAGCTGGGGTTCCTGGTGGTGGTGCCAGGGAGGATTGCTGGACGACTGGCACACTGGAAGCAGGTCTGGATTGTGGTTATGGATGATGTAACCAGAACCAAATTTGTCTTTTCAGCCATGGTTGGCATCATTTTGGCAGAAGCTGGGACCTAAAATGAAGCACCATTTGTGAAAAAGAAGGGGGTCATGATGCCAGGCGATTGCTTCCTGTCCAGCCTTGTCATCCAGGCTGGCAGAGCGTGAGCGTGCATGCTGAGGAACTCCAGATGGTCTGTTTGTGGCCTGTAGGCATCTGTTGTTTTGTTTTTGTTTGAAGTGGGATTGCTCAGTGCTTGCCTTGTTCCTGACAACAGCAAGACACACATCTGATAGTCCTGCCGTTATAACCTACCTGCAACATAGCTGTGGTGCGTGTCCCCAAGCACGCTTATCAGGGCTGTAGTCTTCTTGCAGCACCAGCTGCCCACCTCCGACCTTGAGTTACATCTTTTTTCTGCTCCAGAGGACAGGTCTAGGAAAATGTAAGGCATGAGATAGTGAGAGGGTTGCTTTGCTTCACTCAGGACTTGGGAGTTTTGTGGCAGTGCTATCAAAGGTATGTTTTGTGACCAGGCAAGAATATACGATGCTTTCATTTGCATCTTTCTGCGGACACATTAACTCAAAATCTTAATGCTCATGTTAATAGTAGGCAGAGGATGTCTGTGGCTACTGCAGTTCATCATCAAAACCAAAATGAGAGAAAGGAAAACCCTAAAATGAGAAACAGAAGATCATGGGAACACAGCACAGAATTTCACATCAAAGTCAGTATTTGCATGGCTTCTGCTAGCAGCTGTGTTGTGAGCACATTTTGAAAATTCATGATTACCAGCTGGTTTTCCACCCCATACACGTGCGTGCAGCCTTGAAAACTCTTGCAAATTACTTGCAGATCATGATGATTTATGCAGCATGCAATATGGAGGTGTTAAAAACTTGAGTATAGGAAACACTGGAACAGGTTGCCCAGCGAGGTAGTGGAGGCCCCATCCCTGGAAACATTCAAGGCCAAGTTGGACAGGGCTCTGAGCAGCCTGATCTAGTTAGTGGTGTCCCTGCTCACAGCAGGGGGGTTGAACTAGATGACCTCTAGGGGTCCCTTCCAACCCAAAGCATTCTATAATTCTATGATTCTTTGATAGTTATATGGAAGCTTCTCTGCAAGATTTTGGAATTGGTAACAATATCTGAGAATAAGCTGAGGCCTGAAGGCAGTAGGCATCATAACCCTGAGAACAATCATGGTCAGGACAATGTTTATTCACTGTGTTACACCAAGGGAGGTTCCTGCGTGATGCTGACTTAATGCCCCTGTTGTTTTCTGCCCAGCCTGAAGCACACACTGCATGCAAGACAGTAAATGCAAACCAACCACTCACCAGGGTTTTTTTCACTTATGCAGATATGTTTTTATATGGTGAGGGCAGCCACATCTGGGTTCTGGTCTTTAACCAAACCCAATGTTTCAGAAACAATAAAGAAAACCCCGGTGTTGAATGTCCTAGCGTAGGAGCCAGACTACCAGAGCACAACTCTGGAAATTGGTCTCTCCCCTCTTCCTGCTGTCCCAGCTCAGCTCTGAACCTGGGAAAAATTTGGGTTTCAAGTTTTATTATAACAGAGGCAGTACTGCAAAAATTTCTTAGGAAATTCACAACCCGCTTCAAGGTTTAGAACTGACCACATCAAATTACACCGCGAGTCTCAGACTTCTCTTGCAGGCTTCTTCCTTGATGTGAATAGCCATAGAGGCGATGTGTTTACAGGGGCAAAAATACTAAACAGAAGATGTCTGCTGAAATACCAACAGAGAGCATGCCTGCCAGCCTGGGAGCGAGGCCTGGGAACCAGAAACATCCTTGAGAAGCGCAGCTGGCAACTTTGAAGTGCAGCTGGGTACCTAGGAACCGGGGGCAGCCTGAGATACCATCAACAAGCGCAACAACAAGGGAGTCTAACAGCAACTTATCGTCTGGAAAGGTGAAAAATAGTCTGGCAAAAGGGGAAAATAGCCTGAGAAAGCAAATATCGGTAACTGCCATTGGTTGTTCTAGCTGCAAGAACAGGAAAACAGTCTGCAAAAATAAAAACTGGTCTGAGAGAACAGAAAACATCATCATCTATTGGCTGCCCCAAGTGAAAAACAGAAGTTAGCTCCAACTGGTGTTGTCCTACGCTCATTTACATCTCTGTGATATAAAAATTACTTATATTTGGTACAAAATGGAGCCTCTGTCTCTGCAACCTTTCCATGCTGCACATACTTTTCCTTTTCCTAAGCAGGTTGAACTGTCTGCATGAACTCTTCTACAAGATCTCCTAGACAAATTATTGGGCCATCACTGGGGACACGTGGTTGACTTCCAGCTCTGTGACATGGATCATCTTTGAAGTGAGCCTCTGTCTGTTGTTGTATTGGGCCCACTTGTGGGCCCACTTCTGGGGTCAGTTTGATTTGGTCCCACTTCTGGGATTGGTTTGATGTCCTTGGTACCATTAATATTATGAACATACCTTTATATGCATACAAGTAATCTACCATAAGGATATTTGCTGTTTTGGTAAGTTTGCTGTACTAGTGATAAGTCCATAGCAACCTGAAATCTTATGTGTATACTTGATTGCCACTATGCCTGATCGCTGCTATGCTATTGATTGCTGATAATAATTTGCAATAACCTGAGAGATACATATATATTCACTTCATTAATCATAGGTTTACTTGCTAGTGGTGATTTGCAGTGATCTGTAATAAAGTAGAGAAATCTAGAGGATAAAGTCTCTGTGCGCTTATGTATTACAGAATCCTGCGAACCCGTGTTGGCGACTCTCTACATCCCACAGGCCTGGCAACCCCTTAGGTTGTGACATTAATTGGTGTCAGAAGTGGGATTCTATGAAATGGACAGATGCTTGGGAGGAGGCAGTAGAAAGACAGTGAAGATTGCAAGAAGATAAGGATGGAAAACATGTAGGTGGGATAAGAATTGTGTAGCTAAAAAGTGTCTTAATTGAGAAATGCAGTGAGCAGAATTTCAGAGGTGGCAGGAGAGTCATAAATGTAAAGCAAAGGCAGGCAAGGGTCCTTCGTAGGGCTTCTCACGGCAGTGTTAGTGGCTGCAGGTGCTTTATTTAAAGCCACGAGGCAGGAAGCTCAAAATACTTTATAGTGAGCTAGAGCAGCTGCTCTTGAATCTCATAGTCATAATAAGAGCCGATTGCTCTGACAATTAGAAACTAACCTCAGACCTCTGCCTTTACAACAGCCAGAGCAAGAGCATACGTGCCCATTCTCAGGGAATGGGATTGCTGAAAGAACAAATGCATTGAAAATTGATAATGAAGAAGACGGTTTTGACCCTGAGAGTGGGTCTTCCACCCCCACTTCATTACCTGAGCACCATACGGGTAAGACAGCCTCCTTGTACCCTGTCATTAAGGCCTCCATGGTACAATTCCTGGCTCCTGCAGGAGACAGAAGTGCCCCCCCAGCTCAGGTCACAACAACCACTACAAATTTTAATGCAGAACAGGTAAGGCAGATGTCCTTACAGTATGGCAAAAAGCTGAATGAAGACTGGATAGGCATATTCCTGGGAGAATGAATAAGAAAATCTTCCACCTGCTTTCCTGATCCTACTATTGGGAAACAAAAAGACAAAATCCCAATGTCCACCCCAGGGAGTTCTATCAATATGTCCCAAGTGGCCGAAATTTTTTGAATTAATACTAGTGAAAGCCCTTGTATATCACTAACAGTAATTGATCTATATTCTTTCTCTTTTCATGGATATCGATGATTAAATCTGAGGATGCCTCTAGTTTAATTAAAAAACCTCGAGAAGTGTTTCTATAAGAGGGATGCAGGAAAATGACAGGAGCTCACCGAGGCCAGGATAAAATTGGTTTTGCCCCATGGAAGAATACTGAGACCTCTAGTGGCAGTAGGACCCTTAAGTATATTAGGTATGGATATATTAAAATCTCAGACTACTAAGACTCCTTTAGGCACCTGGGTGCCAAACCATCAAACTCAGGTTTCTGTAATTCCTATGGACAAAATACCAGCTGGAGGGTCTACTACTTTTCTATTACAGGCTGCACCTAAATTACCTAGAAGTACCTTAATCCCTGTATGACAAGGTCATACTCGCCCTGAAGCCTCACAAGGCGTAACTGGTCTCATTCAGGATTTAGAATTACAAGGTGTTTTTCAGAAAGCTCGTTCCTCATATGCCTCCCCTACGTGGCCTGTCCATAAACTTTATGACACCTGGTATTTGACGGTAGATTATCATAATTGAACGAAAATATTGAATTATTTGAATGAAGAGCAGCCCTTACATGCTGCTGTCCCTTCTATTACAAATCTTACTTTTGCTACAGAACAAGAGACTCATCCTTGGATAACTTCAGGTGTAAATGATTATCATCAGTTACCTATTGGACAAACTGTCCAGGTGAATCACCCACAAAAAGAAAGTTTTCCATGTGCATTTACAAACACCTCTTCAAAGTACCATGTGGAAGATGCTAAATCACCAGGGTAACAAGCATCTCATTTCTGAGTTCAGGGTATCCAAGTTACCTAATACCCAAATGCTTTTTTTTCTTTCAGGTTGCCCTGCCTGCAACATCAGCAACCAGGAACTCAGATTAATTCCTTGGATTTTGGTCTACCTTATTCATCCTACTGATTGGCAATTTCACATGAAATGAAATAACATTGTGAGCAGTCTTCCCTCAATTTTTCTTCTTTCTTATTTATAATTGTTATTTGATATACACCATGATTGGGTCATATCTCGTAATTACAGTAGTGCTTGTTCCCTTTTTCCAGGGATGGGATAGCGATCGCATTGTTCAGTTTATGAATACAATCTCTCAAGAGGGCAATGAATCGGACCATTGCCATTGTTTACACCACCCTCGAGAACTAGATGCCAAATTTTGGTGGTTAGCAGAACCTGTCCCTGAAGCATCTTGGTGTCCACCTAATTTGGCATATTTACTTCCCAGTACTCCAGGTTATTAACAGCAACCTTTTAAGGCACATTCATATGATAAGGCCCCATGGTGTATTATGATGCCCCGTAGCATAAGTTCAATTTGGGTGGGGAATACAAACAGTTGTAATTACATCTTATATTACAATCGCACCCAAGCATGATTTCAATTTAAATGTGATGGAACACAAGCTTGTACTGATTCTAATCTGGAAACATCATGGATCTGTAATAATGAATCAGCAGTTACCAAGAAAGGTGTTTTTAATGGTTTGGAACTCTGGAATCTTACACTGAATGCTAATGACACAAAATATTAAAGACACTGTAATTTCACCGGTCCTAATTCCACATGCTATAGTCTACGGGGCAATGGTGGGCTGAGTACTGGTAATAGTTGGGATGCCCAAACAATGTGCCTGGCTATATAGGTGGTAACCCCTCTTGGACAATCCAGTTAAGTCAAAGGCACTTAATGAAATTCAATTGTTCTACTAACTCATGGCGTTCATTCTGCAAACATCGCAATGACTTGAGACAGGGCTGCTGGCCCACCAGTGTCACATCTGGATGGTTCTGGCTTTGCGACGCTAATGCCTGCAAAAGCCCGCTCCCACAGTGGGCAGGCACTTGTACCATGGCACCTATCAGTTGTTTTGCAGCCCAGTCTAAAAATTTAACCTTTAACTTTCAACACAACCATTACCCTGTATGTCATAAATGTGGCGTGTCTAACACCACTGGTAACAAGACCAACCACATTTCATGAATTTGTATATGTGCACTGTTTTCAGGGAGGAAGCTTTCTTGTCACATCTTTAAACCAGGCCCCAGGGAGGCAGTAGCTGTTGCAGCTGTTCTGGATTGCTGCTATTCTTAATTGATTCTCTATTGATTGCTAGTAAAAATTTGTAATAGCTTGATATATAAATATAAAAATATTAACTTTATTAATTATAGGTGTACTTTCTGGTGGTGATTTGTGGTAATCTGCAATAAAGCAGAGAAATCTAGAGGACAAAGCCTTTGTGTCCTCGTGTATTACAGAATCCTGCAAACCCGTGTTTGCAATCTCTACACACTCACAGGCCGGGTAACCCTTTAGGTTGTGACATTCCTGATTCTGCTTTGGCCCAGCTGAGTAAATTCTTTTTGCATGAAAATACATTACTGCTGTCAGAAAAAAAGGCTTTTACTTCTTAAGCAAGAAAACAGGGGAAAAAAGATGGGGCAGTCCCATTTTTTTAATGAGAGAAATGTTGTCTTACAACTTTTAGTTTAACAAGTGTTATTTTACCAATAAGAGGAAGAAAATTTAGCTTGATGCTGCCAAAATAATCATACCTGACATGGCACAGGGAAAGCCAGCAACTTATATATTGATGTACATTGTCCAAAGCTGTTATGCTTCTTCATTATCTTTGAGAGCAGGGTTTTCAACAAAAGAAGGGGAGAGTGTTTGCAGGGTGTGTGTGGGTGGGGAGGTTACACCACAAGAAAGACCCTTAGCAGGCTGATCTTCTAATGCATTTGATCTTTTAATATGTTTAATCTTTTAATATATCCACACAATACCATCCAACACAGGAGGAGACCCTCACTGCTGCCTCCCAGATGCAGGCACGGAACTGCTGACTCCAAGATCCAAATTCAGTGGTTGCAGTATGAGCAGCAGAGGGAAGGAAGGAGGAATTGCCTGTCCTGATGTCTGCCTTTCTTCTTGCTTACCTCTTCGTGTGTGACAGTTTCAGAAAAAAACCCAACAATATAGCATTTCACATTCATAAAAGTCTCTGTTCCTGTCTAGAGCAGTGCAGATGAAAACTTCACTACCAGACAGAGGTGTCTTCATTTATTTATTATTTACTATTTATTATAATCCTCACAACGCTATTTCTCTCTGTGTCTCCATGTCTCCTTCTGTCCCGTGCCCCAGCACACACTCACACACGCGTGCACAGCCTCAGGAGCCACGCAGGTGCAGTCCCGAACGGGGAGGGGACACCCCAGCGAGAAACCAACCAGCCAATGCCGTATGCCTTTAAAAGAAGTGAACCACATAATTTGGTTACAGATGACACCACAGTTAAAATCATGTTGAAAGTTTAAGTGTGACACCTTAAAAAGTCTAAGTGTTAAGCAGGCAAGTAAAGGAAGTGACAAGACGTAAAAAGAGAGCCTTAGAAGGTAGAAGTCATTATGAACCCCTCTGGCAGAACGCATATAGGAAATAAATAACGCCGCCTTTCCAAACTGAGCTCTTCGGGGTGGGAAGCTGCAGCGAGACTGCGCGTAGGGCCAGGGGGGCAGTGCCTGCGGTGCAACCCCAGCCCCCGCTGCCCCGATGGAGGGCTGGTGCCTGCGGCTGCGCTTGCTCTCCGAGGGCAGCTTGGAGCTTGCCAGGGATCTGCACACGCACAGCCCACGCACCCCGGCCGGGGAAGTCACACGCACGCTCCTGCCAGCGCCCCGCACACGGGCTGCCTCGCCCGCCCCAGCGCCTGGCACCACCGCCCGGGGTCCCGCACCCCCCTCTGACTCCATAGCCGGCACCACGTCCAGTCGCAGGGTGTCCCCGGCTGTGGGCACCTCATCCTTACAGCACTGAGACGCAGGGGGCAGGGAGTGAGACTGCAGGGACAGACAGCGAGGGAAGGGTTTAATGAGGACTCGGGACTGCCTGCGGTGATCAGGTGCAGGGCTGGGTCAGACAAGTGCTTACACGCCATCAGCAGCTGCTCACGCATGGCCCATCCCCTCCTCTCTGTGCACCCCCCTTCCCCTAAATGTTCCTCAACAAATTTTGCACAGTCCCACGGGCCTCCCTCAAATATCCCAGATCCCCTGTTCCTCTTCCCAACACCTTCTTAGCACTTACAAAGCCCAGGTCGGCCCTCTCCAAAGCTGTGCCTGGAGTTTCTTGATGAACCATCAATTAGTGGCTGAAGACTTTTGGTCTTTGCTGCCACCTCTGTTATTTTATGTACACCAGGTTTGTGTCTCCATGGATTTCTGTTTAACCACTTCCTACTTATTATCCCCTTTTGCACTGAAAGCGTTCTTGATTGGATGACGTTAATGAAGCAGAGGCTTTCATCTTCTACATACCCACACAACAGGTTTATACTGGAATGTGTGATACTTTCTGTCCTAAGGTCTCCAAATGCCTGAACTGGAACAGCAAAAAAATCCCTTGTGAGACAGGACTTTTCTCTCTTTAGTGATGGGAAATAGAGAGCCCAGGATGTGACTGACTAACTGAAAGTTTCACGGTGGGCTCCGGGCATAGCAAGCCCCACTGCCAGACCTCCTGTGTCCCAGGATGGGTCTTCCCTGACACACGGTCATGAAGTCCAGCTGCAGCTTATCTAACCCCATACTTGTGGTGGTGCATCCTCCCCCCACCCCCACCCCCACCCTTGCTCTTTTTTTTGCTGTATCGCTTTAAGATTTCAGAAACTCCTATCGGATCTTGGCCTTGGTGTAAGGAGTCTGACGATTAGGTGGCACTGTCCGGACCAGGAACTCCTACATGGCTAAGGCGGGGAGTGAGCACGGGAACAATCAGTTACCCCTGATAGCCTTGGAACATAACTTATCTGAATCGTAGCCCGAGTGGCGCGGTACCACCGTTACTGGAATGCCAGTGGTTACCAACCTGATTGTGGATGACTAAAGCCAATCATCTCACAACCCTATAAACAGCACAGTCCTAAGTGAGGCCCTTTGAGCTCTCCTGGACTGCAGCAGGCTGCAGCCAGCATCTCCCTCTGAGTGGGATGCCTCTCAGAGCTAGCAAACTCTTAAGTTTGCTAAGACCAGAGGTCCATCGTTCAAGACTGACAGTGGAGCCTGGGCTGAAACCCTTCACTCCTTGAGGCTCAACCCGCGTGAACCCATTTAAGTAGTTCGTAGTTGTATGACTTAATTACAAAGTGAATCTTATACTGCTACTATATATATATACACACATATAGATATAAACCTTAGATATAAACCGTTGACCAAGTCTGAGACTAAGATTAGACCTAGCCGCACCTAGACTCCTCTCTGAGAGGAGGTTTAGAAAGCAAGGGGGTCTATTCTGAACCTCGTGACTCAACGGGAGAATTTCCCCTTACCCTTAGATATAAACCGTTGACCAAGTCTGAGACTAAGACTGGACCTAGCCGCACCTAGACTCCTCTCTGAGAAGGAGTTTAGAAAGCAAGGGGGTCTATTCTGAACCTCGTGACTCAACGGGAGGTTCCTCCTTATCCCCTGCACCCACGATCTCTCTGTGAATCATTCTCACTCGAGTGTAACTTACTTTTCCTTTGTGTACTTCTTCCATGCAGTAATAGAGTAAACCTTGCCACCTTTGAATTTTTAACTAAGTTGTTTTTCTGATTAATTTTATGAAATCACTTTGTAAATCGACTGATGATTGAGTGCTATTAAAATGTCACAATCAAATCCTGTGATTTTCCACAAATAAATCTTAAACTACTACTAAATCAAATTGTGTAAAGTCACTCAATTAGTTGGTCAGATCCTGAATCAGCATTCGTGAAAAATTAGTGTAGTTGGCAGGATGGCAAGTAGTATCACTGATTACTTAGAAATGCATGGAATAAGTCCAAGATCCAAATTCTCAGAAGAATGGGCCTGTGATAATGGGTATGATTGGGAAGCTGTGGAAAAACAGCTAAAGGTAGCCAGGAGAAATATTGAAAATGGTAAAGGAAAGGGAGTCATTTACAAAATGCTGGGCACCTGCCTAGAAGCTGACTGTGAAGATAGGAAAAAGCTTAATAAAAGGGAGCAACACCTAAAGGATGAAATAGAAGGCAGAAAAGCAACCGAATTAATACTGTCCCTACAAACTGAACAGCTATAGAAACAGCTACAGAAAGAAAAGGAGGAAAAACAAAAATTGGCAGAAAAGGTTGAGATTATGCTTATGCAAGCTCCCAATCCCTTGACATTGTTCAAATTAAGAAATTAATTGTATCTCCTGAAGAATGGGATGGAAACATATGGGGTGATGCTGAAGATAATGAATCGGGGAACAATGAGTCTTTATCTCCTCTAAATCCCCCTACATATGTAAATAGGCCTGTTATGAAAACAGAAGAAACTACTGGGCCTTGGAGCAGAGCAGGAGATCGTACCTGAAAAATGACCCCATTTGATTCAATTCAAATGGCTAACCTACAAGAATGCTATGGCAGTAAGCCAGGTGAAACTGAAACTGAATATTTATGGAGGGTCTAACTGGGGGAGACAGAATTTTTCTAAACGTCAATGAAACCCATGGATTTTGGGGCCCTGGTGTCTTTTTGAATGCTGGCCCAAGCCTCCAAATGATCCCCACTCGATAACAAGTAGCACAGCATACTGGCCTGGTGGAATTGATATATTAGAAAGAGGAATACCTTTAGTAATACCTATTAAATCCCTAAATGAACTTTCCACAGCTATTACAAAAGCTGTCTGTATCCAGGCCATGCATGAGCATGCATGTTCCTGTATCGGCAATTGTGGATTATAATATGTTAAAGCCTTTAATTAAGGGAGCCCCTGCTGTACTCAAGCCCTACCTCACTGCAAAATGAGATGAAATTAGGAGAGACGCAGAATTCAATGCCCTATTAGACATGAGGGACTTTGCTAACAATCAGGAAGAGGCTCTAGTATGCAGAGATCTCTCCACCTGGGCAACACTGATGCACGGCATCAAATTACAGGCAAGACATGGGATGGAATGATCCATCTGTTGAAACCAAAAATAACATTCATAACATCAGACAAATTAAACAAACACCCAAAAATAGTTCCCAGGAACCAAACCCCATTGATCATCTGCCCAGGATTCAGAGGTGGAGAGAACTATGTCATCAGGCATTGACATTAGGCATTCCAAGAGCTGTAATTCAGAGGCAACCTGACAGCATTATCCAAGATCTAATTCATGCATTTCAAAGACACGATCAGAGAGAAAACATTCCCAACACTCAGATACCATCACCAGCCATGAGAGGGGTGATAATCCTTTCCTCCCTCAAAATCTGAGATCAAAAAACGAATAGTGCCCGGACAACAATTGGGTCTGTGTCCAGCAAGTGGAATCCTATCAATGGATAAATAATGATGGCCCATATATTTTAATCCCAGTTGGTCCTCAACAATTAGTACAATTCCTAATAGATACTGGAGCACAAATTTCAATATTGACACAACAAGATGCTGAGAAGCCGACTAGCTGGATATATGACCCAGATGGCAAAGAGTTAAAATTACTGGAGTTAACGGAGCAAGTGCTATTTGTCAAACTGCAAAAGTTAATTTATGGCTCCTGGGTGAAAAACGCATGCTGTCTACCCACTTTGCAGTGAAAAATCATAATGAAAATATTTTGGGCTTTGATGTTTTGAATGGCTGAACCTGGCGTCTCTCAGACGGTAGTATATGGTCCTTCAGTTCAAACATTAACCCCAACAAAAATCAGGAGGCTACAGTGCATTTACTCCGTTCAGCCCCTGCACTCAAAAGTTACTCATGTACCACAATACCTGATTTCTGCTGCGGCATGAGATGGAATTTCTGAAGTCGTAGCTGATTTAAAAAACTGACAAATTATCTCCAGAACTCACTCCCCATTCAATTCACCACTCTGGCCAGTCCGAAAGCCAGATGGGAGATGGCGTCTGACAATTGATTATAGGCGCCTAAATGCCAACACAGCTCCACTAGCAGCTGCAGTTCCTAATACTGCAAACTTAACAGCCACTCTACAAGCAGCTGCACACCCATGGATGGCAGCACTAGATGTGAAAGATTTGTTCTTTATGGTCCCCCTGCAGGAGGAGGATAAAGAGAAATTTGCTTTTACTTGGGAAGGAATACGATATATCTTTAACGGACTCCCATAGGGATACAAACACTCACCTACAATTGCTCATGCTGCGCTTGCTGAACTGTTGCAGCCACACTTCCTCAGAATGTGAAACCATATACCAATATATAGATGATATTCTAATAGGAGGAAATTCCCCTGAGGTGGTAGGGGAAACAGCAGCAGTGGTGTGACAAGCATTACATAACGCAGAAGTTGAAATCCCACCTGAGAAGTGTCAGAAACCAAGCAGAGAGGCAAAGTTTTTGGGTACTTGGTGGATTGCAGGTAGTGCAACAATCCCACCCGACACCTGAACTGAAATAGAACAGTCACAGGTGCCCCAGTCGAGGAAAGAATTACAACAGCGTATGGGTACTATAGGATACTGGAGAAAACATGTATCTGGATTTTCTATCACTGCTCATCCACTTTATTCACTTTTACAAAAAGGAAAACTGTGGAAATGGAATCTAGAACGTGAAGAGGCAGTTAAAACTCTAATACAGGAATTAAAACAATATCAATCATTGGGACTCATACACCCCCACGACCCTATTTTAGCAGAATGGTGTTTTGCTGAGCATGGTACTTACTGTAACCTATTCCAAATTGGCTCAGATAGACCAAAAAGACCTTTACTATTCAGCTCAACCACATTTAAAGAGACAGAACAGAGATATTCCAAGTGAGAAAAGGGACTTTTATCTTTAGTCCAGGCAGTGAAACAAGCTGGAAAAATACACCAGGGACAGCCTGTACAAACCAGAGGTCCACCTAATTTGTTAGAAGCAATCCTAAAGTGAACTGCTTCCCCTGAGGGAGTTGCACAAAAACCTACAGTCAGAAAGTGGCATGCCTACTTGACAGGGATTGAAGAGGAAATGAAGTTAACTGAAGGACATACTAAGGTCTCCAAATGATGATATGGACCCATTGGAAGCCCTGTTAGCTGAGCATTCTTTACTGAGGCCAAGCCTAATACTCCCTCTGCTGATGAAAGAAAATATCTAATAGCATTCTAACCAGGACAATCAGTTATGGTAAATTTACCACATATTGGAAATGTGCCCATGACTCCGACTAAACCTCGTGGCACACTTGCTTGGGAAGCTATTCATACAGGATAACTACTAGGTGGATTTATCCTGTATCATATAAGGGGTAACCTGTTTGGCCTTCCCCACCAAAAACTTCTTTTTTTTTTTATTTTAGGAAAGAAGAAAAATGAATGTATATCAATGACATCAACAGCGTTACCCAAACCCAATCTCATTTCTTCTCTTAATCAAAATAAGTATACTCCTTTCAGTCCAGACACGCAAGCCTTGGACAGTTCAGACTGTTGAGGTTTAACCTGCCAGGCAGCTGAACACTGCACAGCCAGTCGCTCGCTCCCCCCCCTCAGTGGGAGAATTGGGAAAAAAGTAAAACATGTAGGTTGAGGTGATGACAGTTTCATAAAACAGCAAAGGAAAAGAATAACAATAATAATAAAAGATACAGAATATACAAAACAAGTGATGCACGATGCAATTGTTCACCACCCGCTGATCGATGCCCAGCCCATCACGAGCAGCGACTGCTGCCCCTCGAGCAACTCCCCCCTGAGCATGACGTTGTATGGTCTGGAATAGCCCTTTGGCCCATTCGGGTCAGCTGTCCTGGCTGTGCCCCCTCCCAGCTTCTTGTGCACCTGGCAGAGCATGGGAAGCTGAAAAAGTCCTTGACTAATATAAACGTTACTCAGCAACAACTAAAACATCAGTGTGTTATCAACACTGTTCTCATACTAAATCCAAAACACAGCGCTATGCCAGCTACAAGGAAGAAAATTAACTCTATCGCAGCTGAAACCAGGACACAGATGCAAGATCTTTGGGACTACGCAGTATTAAATTATACTGGACATGTTGGAATCTCATCAAAAGATGAGGCAAACCTGAGTCTTGCTATTTTGGTCATACGTGAAAATGAAGCACACCTGAAAGATGAATGGAAATGGGAAACACCATATACCAAAGAATTGAAATATCCCACAATAATAATGACATCAACCAAACCTTATCCCTTCAGGCCACACCAGGAGAAGAAATGAAGATAGGGTGCAGAGCAATCAATAAATCTACCCATGAAAAACCCACTGAAATAAAAAAATACTATACCAATTTTTCTGAACCAAAAACCAATGAGAAATCTTCCCACAACATACCAGAACTAGACTGTTGGTACAATTTCACTTTTACAAAATCTGTATTTGCATTCTGCCTCTTGGGCAAACATAGTGTAGAATTATTGTTTGATTTTATGATCACTGAGCGTAAAATGTGGAATTAATGGGTTGGCCATGGGTTATAGAATCATAGAATCGTTTAGGTTGGAAAAGACCTTTAAGATCATCAAGTCCAACCGTTAACCTAACCCTGCCATCCCACCACTAAACCAT
>NW_009259318.1:119627-125470 GCF_000687185.1 Egretta garzetta | reverse complement strand
GGGAGAAGAGACCAACCCCCACCTCGCTACAGCCTCCTTTCAGGCAGTTGTAGAGAGTGATAAGGTCTTCCCTCAGCCTTCTCTTCTCCAGACTAAACAACCCCAGTTCCCTCAGCCGCTCGTCGTAAGACTTGTGCTCCAGACCCCTCACCAGCTTCATTGCCCTTCTCTGGACATGCTCCAGCGCCTCAATGTCCTCTGAAAACTGAACACAGCATTCAAGGTGCGGCCTCACCAGCACTGAGTACAGGGGCATGATCATTTCCCTACTCCTGCTGGCCACGCTATTTCTGATACAAGCCAGCATGCTGTTAGCCTTCTTGGCCACCCGGGAACACTGCTGGCTTATATTCAGTTGGCTGTTGATGAGTACCCCCGGATCCCTCTCTGCCAAGCAGCTTTCCAGCCACTCATCCCCCAGCCTGTAGCGTTGCATGGGGTTGTTGTGACCCAAGCGCAGGACCTGGCACTTGGCCTTGTTAAACCTCATACAGTTGACCTTGGCCCATTGATCCAACCTGTCCAGATCCCTCTGCAGAGCCTTTCTACCCTTGAGCAGATCAACACTTCCACCCAGCTTAGTGTCATTTGTGAACTTACTGAGGGTGCATTCAATCCCCTCGTCCAGATCATTGATAAAGATACTAAGCAAGACCGGCCCTAGAACTGAGCCCTGGGGAACACCGCTTGTGACCGGTGCCAACTGGATTGAGCTCTGTTCACAGATCTCTGGGGCTGGCCATCCAGCCAGTTTTTTACCCAGCGAAGAGTGTACCTGTCTAAGCCATGAGCTGTCAGCTTCTCTAGGAGAATGCTGTGGGAGACAGTGTCAAAGGCCTTGCTGAAGTCCAGGTAGACAACATCCACATCCACTAGGTGGGTCACCTGGTTATAGGAGGAAATCAGGTAGGTCAGGCAGGATGTGCCTTTCATGAACCCATGTTGGCTGTGCCTGATCCCCTGATTGTCCTGCACATGCCTGGTGAGCGCACTCAGGATGAACCACTCCATAATCTTCCCTGGTACTGATGTCAGGCTGACAGACCTGTAGTTCCCCGGATCCTCCTTCCGGCCCTTCTTGTAGATAGGAGTCACGTTGGCAAGCCTCAGTTATCTGGGACCTCCCCTATTAACCAGGACTGCTGATAAATTATGGAGAGTGGCTTGGCAAGCTCCTCCCTGGCATAGCAGGTCAAAAACTGCTTCCTCCTGGATTATGGGGAGTTTATTCTGCTCTCCATCCCTGTCTTCCAGCTCAGAGGACTGAGTACCCTGGGGATAACTGGTCAGACTACTAAAAACTGAGGCAAAGAAGGCATTAAGCCTTTTCCTCATCATAGAATCATACAATCATAGAATGTTTTGGGTTGGAAGGGACCTTTAGAGGTCATCTAGTCTGACCGCCTGCAGTGAGCAGGGACATCTTTAATTAGATCAGGCTGCTCAGAGCCCCGTCCAACCTGGCCTGGAATGTTCCCAGGGATGGGGCCTCCATTACCTCCCTGGACAACCTGTTCCAGTGTTTTACCACCCTCACTGTAAAGAATTTCTTCCTTATATCCAGTCTAAACCTACCCTGCTTCAGTTTAAAACCATTACCCCTTATCCTGTCACAACAGGCCCTGCTAAAATGATTGTCCCTGTCTTTCCTATAGGCTCCCTTTAAGTACTGAAGGGCTGCAATCTGGTCTCCCTGCAGCCTTCTCTTCTCCAGGCTGAACAACCCCAACTCTCTCAGCCTTTCCTCACAGGAGAGGTGCTCCACACCTCAGATCATTTCTGTGGCCCTCCTCTGGACCCACTCCAACAGGTCCAGGTCTTTCCTGGGCTGAGGGCTCCAGAGCTGGATGCAGTACTCCAGGTGAGGTCTCACCAGAGCAGAGTAGAGGGGCAGAATCACCTACCTCAACCTGCTGGCCATGCTTCTCCTGATGCAGCCCAGAGTACAGTTGGCCTTCTGGGCTGCCAGCGCACATTGCCGGCTCATGTCCAGCTTTTCATCCATCAGTACCCCCAAGTCCCTCTCAGCAGGCCTGCTCTCCATCCTTTCTTCCCCCAGCCTGTATTGATACTGCGGGTTGCCCCGACCCAGGTGCAGGACCTTGAACTTGGCCTTGTTGAACCTCATGAGATTCACACAGGCCCACCTCTCCAGCTTGTCCAGGTCTCTTCGGATGACATCCCGTCCTTCTGGCATGTCAACTGCACCACTCAGCTTGGTGTCATCTGCAAACTTGCTGAGGGTGCACTTGATCTCGCTGTCTATGCCATTGATGAATATATTAAACAGCACCGGTCCCAGTATGGACCCTTGAGGGACACCACTCATCACCGGTCTCCATCCAGACATCAAGCTGTTGACCACTACCCTCTGGATGTGACCATCCAACCAATTCCTTATCCACCAAACAGTCCACCCATCAAATCCATAGCTCTCCAATTTAGACAGAAGGATGTTGTGGGGGACCGTGTCAAAGGCTTTGCAGAAGTCCAGATAGATGACGTCCATTGGTTTTCCTTTGTCCACTGTTGTTGTCACACCATCATAGAAAGCCACTAGGTTCATCAGGCAGGACTTGCCCTTGGTGAAGCCATGCTGGCTATCTCAAATTATCTCCCTGGCCTCCACGTGCCTTAGCATAGCTTCTAGGAGGATCTGTTCCATGATCTTCCCAGGCACAGAGGTGAGGCTGGCAGGTCGGTAGTTCCCGGGGTTTTCTTTTTGACCCTTTTTGAAAATGGGCACAATGTTTCCCTTCTTCTAGTCCCCAGAGACTTCACCTGACTGCCATGACTTGGCAACTACACCAGCCAATTCCCTCAGGACTCTGGGATGCATCTCATCAGGTCCCATGGACTTATGTATGTTCAGGTTCCTCAGGTGGTCATGAACCTGATCTTCTCTTACAGTGGGAGGGATTTTACCCTCCTGGTCCCCCTCATGCAGTCCATCAACTCAGGAGGGGTGAGGAAAGGTTGCTAGTGAAGACTGAAGCAAAAAGTTTGTTGAGTACCTCAGCCTTCTCATCTGCTGTTACCAGTTTGCCGGTCTCGCTCATCAGTGGGGATACGCTTTCTCTAACCACCCTTTTCCATCTGATATACCTGTAGAAGCCCTTCTTGTTATTCTTCACATCCCTTGCCAAGTTTAGCTCGAGCTGCGCCTTGGCCTTCCTGACCCCATCCCTACACAACCAGGCAGCGTGCCTATACTCTTCCCAGGATGCCTGTCCCTGCTTCCACTGCCTGTGCAGTTCCCTCTTCCTCCTTAGTTTGACCAGCATCTCTTGTCTCAACCATGCCAGTCTCTTCCCTTCTTTGCCCGATTTCTTACACCTGGGGATTGAGAGCTCTTGCGCTCTGTGGATCACTTCCTTAAAGATCTGCCAGCTCTGTTCTGTTCCCCTGTCCCTGAGGACCATTTCCCAGGGAGTCCTTTTGACTAACTCCTTGAAAAGCTGGAATTTTGCCTTCCTAAAATTTAGGGACCTGACTACACTCTTTGCTATTCCCATTTCCCTCGGGAGAATGAGCTCCACCAGTGCATGATCACTGCAGCCCAGGCTGCCTCTGATCTTGACATCTCTGATAAGCTCACTTGCATTGGTGACCAGCAGGTCCAGTATCGCATCCCCTTGGGCAGGGGTGTCTATTACCTGGCTTAAGAAGTTGTCCTCAATGCATTCTAGGAATCTGCTGGATTGCCTACAGCTTGCTGTGTTACTTTTCCAGCAGATGTCAGGGTGGTTTAAGTCCCCCAGCAGGACGAGAGCCTGCGAGCACGAAGCCTCCTGGAGTTGGAGGAAGAACACTTCATCAGTAGGCTCCTCTTGATCCAGCGGCCTGAAGCAGACACCAACCACTAGGTTCCCTTTGTTGCCTCTGTCTCTGATTCTCACCCATAAGTTCTCGAATAGCTCGTGGCTATTCTTCAGGGACAGCTCTTTACACTGTATTGATTTCTTGGTGTAAAGGGCAACGCCTCTGCCCCTCCTTCCTCACCTATCCCTTCTGAACAGCCTGTAGCCATCAATAGCTACATTCCAGTTATGGGATTCACCCCACCAAGTTTCAGTAATGGCAATTGGGTCATAGTGTTCTAGCAGCACAGTAGCTTCCAGCTCCTCCTGTTTGTTTCCCATGCTGCGTGCATTTGTGTAGAGGCATTTCATCTGAGCTGTTGGCCATGTTACCTTCTTAGTGGAACACCCCTTGTTTCCCTTGAAGTGTTTCACAGACGTTTCTTTGTTGGCTCCTGCTACCTTAGGGGCCCCCAGTTCATCTCCACAAGGCTTTGACTGTGCTGCAGTGTCCCCGGCATGCTGCTGGGCAACAGGTTGAGGGCTCATATAGCCCCCCATCCCTCTAACCATTGCATATCATCCCCTAGCCTGTCGCTGGCAAGCCTGATACGTTCCCCCTCCCCCTTCACATCTAGTTTAAAGCCCTGTCAATGAGCCCCGCAAGCTCCTGATCAAATCTCCTTTGAGAAAGCTGGCTCCCATTTGACACCAGCAAGCCTGGTGCTGTGTAGGCCATCCCATGATCAAAGAACCCAAAGTTGTGGTGGTGACACCAGTCATGGAGCCACGTGTTAATGGATTGAGTCTGCCTGTTCCTTCCAGTATCATTGCGCACCACTGGAAGGAGGGAAGAAAAAATAACCTGTGCCTCAAATTTCTTCACTAACCATCCCAAGGCCTTGAACTCTCTTTTAATCACCCTTGGGCTATATACTGCAACTTCATCATCATGTGGAAGAGCAGTAATGGATAGTAGTCCAAGGGTTGTACTAGGCTAGGAAGTTTCCTAGTGGTATCTCTAACCCGGGCTCCTGGGAGGCAGCACTCTTCCCTATGAGGAGGGTCTGCCCGGCATATTGGACACTTTGTTCTCCTCAGAAGGGAGTGTCCTACAACTATGACACATCTTTTCATCCTTGTGGAGGTGGTAGTAACATGGAGGGGAAGTCTTTCTGGTCTTCGTGACTCGTCTGCTGTAGATGGATCAACACCTACATCATCCACTGCCTGGTCTTCCACATCTACAGCCTCATACCTATTGTGCAGAGGCACCTGGGGAGATTTGGTGAGCAAGGAAAGGGTTTTCTTCCTGCCCCAATTGTGGACTTGTTGCCATTCGCTGCTTCCCATTAAGACCTTGCCTTCATCCTGATGGGGGGAGGATACAGGTTCCCTTTGATCCCGGGCCTTTTTCTGGTGGCTGTTCCTGTGCAGGTTTCTGGGATGTCAGAGCATGTCCACCAGTCTCTTGCTCAGCCTCCCTGATGCTCCGTAGCCTATCTACTTCCTCTCTTAGCTCTGCCACCAGGCCAAGTAGATAGTCCACCTGACCACACCTTACACAGCTGTTCCCTTACTGTCATCTGTTTCCAGCACTAGCTGGTGACACTCCCTGCAGCCAGAGACCTGGACAGCTGTGTGCTTTCCAAGGACCTCAGTCTGGGTTGATGCATCCTTTCTGACCAGCACCGAGGATGTAGCCTTCTGGCGGGGGTGTGCCATGGCTAGGCTTCCTCTCACCAGCTGAGATTACTGAACATACTTCTTGAGTTGGGGGAGAGACTTTGCCTTCTCTGCATGCCCTGCCTGTGCAAACTGCCGTGCAAACTGCCGTGCCACACCCTTCGGACGTGCCACACCCTGTTTGTCCACCTGTGTTCGCTGCGCTCCTGGTGGCCATGTTCCCTCTCTCATCCAACAGAAGATGGAGATTCTCCCTGGCTCTCTTTTTGCTGTTAATGTATTTGTAAAAACTTTTTTTATTACCTCTTACAACAGTGGCCAGGTTGAGTTCTAGCTGGACTTTTGCCTTTCTAATTG
>NW_009259318.1:97389-119566 GCF_000687185.1 Egretta garzetta | reverse complement strand
GACAGGCGGGGATAGAATGAGATGGAAAGGAAAGAAAACTCGTGGGTCAAGATAAAGGCAGTTTACTAAAAAAGCAAAAACAAAGGCCGTGCGCAGTAGCAAAAGGAAAGCAAGATTTTATTCTCTACTTCCCATTAGCAGGCAATGTCCAGCCACTTCCTGGGAAGTAGGGCTTCAGTACGCATAGTTATTCCTCCTGAAGACAAAACATCACAAAAGACGAATGCCCCCCCTCCTCTTCCTTTTCCCTTAGTTTTTATATCTGATCTGATGTCATATGGTATGGAATATCCCTTTGGTTGGTTTGGGTCAGGTGTCTTGGCTACATCCCCTCCCAAGATCTTGCCCCCTTCCAACCCACTGGTGTGGGGAGGAATGTTGGAGACACAGCGTTGATGCTGTTTGAGCACCACTCAGCAGTAGCCAAAACATTGGTATGTTACCACATTTTCTTGTGTATTATCACGCTTTCTACATACCAACAGAAAGCACAGCACTATGCAGCTTGACCCAATATACTAATTTCCTCTCTACATCTCCTAACAAGATCCCTGTACTCTCCTTGAGTTGCCTGCCCCTTCTTCAAAAACTGGTAAACTCTCCTTTTTTTCCTGAGTCCCAGAAAAAGATCCCTGTTCAGCCAGGCTGTTCAACTTCCCCACTGATTTGTCAGCTCCTGCACCTTTAAGACATCCTTCTTGAAGAATGACTAGCCTTTCTGGACTCCTTTGCCCTTCAGGACTGTCTCCCAAGGGACTCTATCAACCAGTGTTCTGAACAGGCCAAAGTCTGCCCTCCGGAGGTCCATGGTGGTGGTTTTGCTGACCCCCCTCCTTACTTCACCAAGAATCAAAAACTCTATCATTTCGTGGTCGCTAAGGCCAAGAAGGCCTTGACCACCACTTCTCCCACCAGTCCTTCTCTGTTAGTAAATAGCAGGTCAAGCAAGGCACCTCCCCTGGTAGGCTCACTTAACCAGCTGTGTCAGGAAGTTGTCTTCCACACACTCCAGGAACCTCCTAGACTGTTTCCTCTCTGCTGTGTTGTATTTCCAGCAGATGTCCAGTAAGTTGAAGTCCCCCACAAGAACAAGGGCTCGCGATTGAGAGACTTCTGCCAGCCACTTGTAGAATACTTCATCTACCTCTTCATCCTGGCTGGGTGGTCTATAACAGAGTCCCAGCAGGATATCTGCCTTGTTGGCCTTCCCCCTCATCATCACCCACAAGCACTCGGCCTCATCATCACAATCATCAAGCTCTGTACAATCAAAACACTCCCTAACATAGAGCCAGCCCACTGCCTCTTCTTCCTTGCCTATCCCTTCTGAAGAGCTTAGAGCCATCCATTGCAGCACTCCAGTCATGAGAGGCATCCCACCATGTTTCATCTGAGTTTTCCTGCTCCTTTCAGTGTTCCTCCCTGCCACTGATGGGATTGAGAAAAACACTACTATCTTGACATCACCAATTAGCTCACTTGCATTGGTGACCAACATGATCCTTCAGACTTGAATTATATGAGCTGTTATGTTCTTCAATATTTTGTGCAAACCTTTATAAGCCTTAAAATGACTAAGCAACTTTTGCAATAATGTATGATTGTCCAAAAGGCCTATGTTTTTTTTTTTTAATTTTTATGTGATAGTTTTTAACAAGATGTTGTGGGTTTTTTTTTCTAGGATTGTTTTGTCCTCAAAGCAAAACTGTGCATGCCTGTTTTATCGTAATTCAGGAGTTTACAGTGAGAATTGTTATGAGAAACATCCCTGGATCTGTGAGAAGGCAGCAGTCCAGCTGATGTAAAAAGATTATCAGCAGAAAAAAGAACTGGAAGAGTACGAAGAAGATTCTGATGTTCACATTTTTCAAAGAAGAGGTGTAAAATAGTGTTTAATACAAATTCAGAGCAGAGTCCATCCTTTTTTCCTAGCGTATTCACAAAAATACAAATATGGAAAAGAGACAGAAAGCCTTTGCAGATAAAAAGAACAAGCAGTAACAAATATCTACAAATCAGATATTAGTCTCATTGTTCTAGTTCAGAAACCTTAATGTTGCTGACAATCTTAAGCATTACTGACAGCCAAATAAATCAGAGGTGTAAAGGCCTGTGGGACCACTTCCTGTCGCTCTGATTGGAATTTCATATATATCCATTTCTACCAAGACTCTCTCTTTAGTCCATTTGATCTTACTCAGATGATGGGTCTTCTCTCCCTTCTGTTTGTGAAGATATGCTAACCTGCAATAACTCTTAACTACTTCCAGCCCTCTCTTCAGCACATTCACTTTCAGTTATTCTATATTCCTCTAAAACTCCAAGGCAAGCTCTCCTCTCCTTTACTACTCAAAGACATGTAGCTCCCTTGTTCACTGCTTGGTAGTGAAACATCACTTGGCATCCTCATCTTCTTCTTGATTGGGTATAATATATGAATTTTAGATATGTTGAAATTTTACTTCCAGGTAATGATGCTTTTCCTTTACATGCAATAATGTGATCTTCTGAGAATGCCCAGAAGCCAATGTTAAATGAGTTTTAATAAACAATATGCTATTATCATAATCACCATTGCAGTTATGAAGGGAGAATGGCAATAATGATTGGACTTTTCCAAGAATGCCATCTGAGGGCCATTCCTCTTCATCTAATACAGAATATGTCCATCCCTTTACCTAATGCATCTCATCATATGAAAAGACGGAAATGTGGCATGAATGGCTGCACATTGAATGAATGTGGCATGAATGGCTGCACTGATAGCTGGAATGTTGTGATGGTATTCAGAAAAGTATTTATTGCTGAATGGGGAACTGAATTTTCCAATGTACTGGAAACCACATATTTTTGGTATTATATATTAACTGTCCTTTGGAATGGATGATTTTCTAAATCTAGGTAACTGTATCTGGTGTACCTTGTTCAGGATCCTGAGGAGAGGGAGGTAGGTATAAAGCAAGTTCACAACCCTGGACTTCAGGAGAGCAGACTTTGGCCTCTTCAAAGATCTGCTCAAAAGAGTCCCATGGAATAAGGCCCTGGAGGGAAGAGGGGCCCAGGAAAGTTGGTTAATATTTGAGGATTGCCTCCTCCAAACTCAAGAGTGGTCTGTCCCAATGAGTAGGAAGTCAGAAAGGAATGCCAGCAGGCCTAAAAAAGATTTTCCCCATCTTTCCTATAGGCCCCCTTTAGGTATTGAAAGGCCATAATCAGGTCTCCCCGCAGCCTTCTCTTCTCCAGGCTGAACAACCCCAACTCTCTCAGCCTGTCCTCATAGGAGAGGTGCTCCAGCCCTCGGATCATTTTTATGGCCCTCCTCTGGACCCGCTCCAACAGTTCCATGTCCTTCTTGTGCTGAGGGCTCCAGAACTGGATGAAGTACTCCAGGTGAGGTCTCACCACAGCAGAGTACAGGAGCAAGAATCACCTCCCTCGACCTGCTGGCTGCACTTCTCCTGATGCAGCCCAGAGTATGGTTGGCCTTCTGGGCTGCCAGCGCACATTGGCGGCTCATGTCCAGCTTTTCATCCACTAGTACCCCCAGATATTAAACAAGACTGGCCCTAGAACAGAGCCCTGGGGGACACTGCTTGTGACCGGCCACCAGCTGGATTTAACTCCATTTACTATGACTCTTTGGGCTCGGCTATCCAGCCAGTTTTTAACCCAGCGAAGAGTACAACCATCTAGGCCATGAACCGCCAGCTTCTCCAGGAGAATGCAGGGAATCCTGCTGCACAGTGGCTTCCAGCTCCTCATGTTTGTTGCCCATTCTGCATGCATTGGTGTAGATGCACTTGAGCTAGGCTATTGATTTCACCCCCAACATTGGGGTGCCACCCCCAGGCTCTTCTCTAGTGAGCCTGGTTATATCCCCTCCCCCCTTCAAACCTAGCTTAAAGCCCTCTCAATGAGCCCCACCAGCTCTTGAGTGAGGATCCTTTCCCCTCTTTAAGAAAGCTGAACGCCATCTGTTGGCAACAGGCATGGTGCCGTGTAAACCTCCCCATTATTGAAAAGCACAAAATTCCTCCCATGGCACCAGACTTTGAGTCATGTGTTAAAAATCATCTGAGTTTTCCTGCTCCTTTCAGTGTTCCTCCCTGCCGCTGACGGGATTGAGGAAAACACTACCTGCACTCCTGATCCTTCAACCAATTTCCCCAGTGCCCTGGAATCTCTTTTGATCAGTTTGGAACTTCTGCAACCTTGTCACTGCCAGCCTGTACAATCAGTAGTGGGTAATAATCAGAGGGACGTACCAGACCAGCGAGTTTCTTAGTAATGTCCCTAACCCAGGCCCCAGGGAGGCAGCAGACTTCCCTGTGGGATGGGTCCGGTCGGCATATCAGGCCCTCTGTTCCCTTCAGAAGGGAATCACCTACAACAATTACCCTCTTTTTTGTCTTAACAGAAGTGGTCCTAATGTGTGGGGGTGACCAAGTCACCCTAGGAAACCCCCTGGATGGACCTTCACCCACATCCTCATTTGCCTGGCCCTCAAGTACTGGAGCCCCATATCTGTTGTGTTCCATCTCTTAGGTCCCCTCCTTCTGCTTGGTGGCAAGAGGGCAGGGGATCCTCTGCTTCTTGTGGAGCCTCCCTCTGCTGCCTTGGCCCGAGGGATGGTAGGGCACAGCTCCACCAGTCTATCTCCATCTCACACTCCCTAATGCTCCTAACCTTCCCACTTCCTCCTTCAGCTCTGCCACCAGGCAGAGCAGATCACCCACCTGGTCACAGCGGAGACAGCCGGTGTCCTTGCCACCCTGCGGTATGGGTGACAGGCTCGGGCACTCCCCGCAGCCGGAGGCCTGGGCAGCTGCACGTTCCTGTCTGTGTGGGGACCCTGCCTGGGTCGCCACATTCCTTCTGGCAACGGCTTGCTGGCATGTGGGGCTGCCGCCACTCCCGCCCCCGCCCACGCGGAGCCAGAGCTGCCGCTCCTCAGGAGCCCGTTCTTCCCCACACGGGGAGGGGCAGAAATCATGTCTGTGTGTATGCGTGCGTGAACCCATTTAAGTAGTTTATAGGTGTATGACTCAGTTATAAAGTTAATCCTATACTGCTACTAGATATATAGATATATATATTACCCTTAGATATAAACTGTAGACCAAGTCTGAGACTAAGATTTGACCTAGCCGCACCCGGACCACTCTCTGAAAAGGGGTTTAGAAAGCAAGGGGGTCTATTCTGAACCTCGTGACTCAACGGGAGGGTCCTCCTTATCCCCTGCACCCACGATCTCTCTGTGAATCATTCTCACTCGAGTGTAACTTACTTTTACTTTGTGTATTTCTTCCATGCAGTAATAAAGTGAACCTTGCCATCTTTGAATCTTTAAGTTGTTTTTCTGATTAATTTTATGAAATCACTTTGTAAATCGACTGATGATTGAGTGCTATTAAAATGTCACAATCAAATCCTGTGATTTTCCACAAATAAATCTTAAACTACTACTAAATCAAATTGTGTAAAGTCACTCAATTAGTTGGTCAGATCCTAAATCAGCATTCATGAAAAATTGGCATCCTTGGCAGGATCCTAAATCAGCATTTGTGATAATACTTCACCAGCTTTTCTATGCAGATTTCATAGGAGACAGTGTCAAAGGTCTTAGTACAAGACAAAACCCTCAGCTCTTCCTTCATCCATCAAACCAGTCACCTCATTGTAGAAGGCTAGCAGGTTGGTTGTGCACCCTTCATAAATCCATGTTGCCTACTCCTTACCCTCCTCTTGTCCTTCCACGTGTCTGGAAATTGCTCCATCCGCTTCCCAGGAGCTGATGTGAGGCTGACTGGCCTGTAGTTGCCGGCATCCTCCTCTTGCCTTTCTTGAAGACAGGAGTGACATTTGCTTTCTTCCAGTCCTCAGGAACATATCCCAGTTGCCATTACCTTTCAAAAATAGCCAAGAGTGCCCTTGCACATCAGTGGAAATGGTTATAATACAAGCACTTTTACCCAATATGGAGTCCAGGGCAGCTAGATATGTTTTGAACAAATTGTAAGAAGGTACAAGCCTCAGTACTAATCTACAGGAGTGAGAATCCCATTTATCTAGTGGAGGTTCATGAGGTGTCTCCCATAACAAGAAAAAAATTATATTATTTATATGTAATGACTAATTAGCATTTGCTACAGTGTAAATTCTTAGTGCAGAAATAATGTGTAGAGTATACAATAAATTCAGGTTCAGTAAATATTTATCACCAGGGAGATCCTGGGTATTGAACAGGACAGAATGAAACTTAGCATGACAAGACAAATCAAATATGAGCTTGCAGTAGGATATTTGACAACACATATCCAAGTAGCCTCTTATGAGGTGGAAAACCATGCCTCTTTTTCAAGCTCTTCAGACACAAACTTGTCAAAGAGTCTATGCCAATTAAAGATATCTTTAAAGCATGCTAGGACAGAGCTCCATCGTCTAAACACTGATGGCTGGATGAATTGACAGTCGCTCTAGAGTAAGTCAATTTTCTGTTATACTCTTTCACCTATGTTCATATTATAGAACACATCAGGAGAAAAAATCCCGTGGTTTTGCCATGCATTACACTCAGTCTCTCTGAATCCCTTCAGGGCTGTGGTGTGCAGTGAAGGAGGCTGGGGCTGGAAAGTAATGGTTTCTCTCTGGTATGTGTCCTCCACAAGCTGCAGTCCCTCAGGCATGTCCCTGTTCTGGCATGGAGCTTCTCCTTCCAAGGGTGCATCTCCAGCCATGTCCCCAGCAATGTCTTCTTCCATATTTCTCCTCACATATCTCTTCCCCCTTGTGAGTGCTGCTCTTTCTTAAATCTATTTGGGCAGGGGTGCCATGTGCTCTGCCATGGATCTTCTGACTGGCTCTGACAGGCTGAGGTTTCAGGAGCACCACGCGCTGTTCACATCCATTTCAGAGTTGGCTGGAAGTAGCTTGTGACTGGCATGGGGCAGCTCACTGACTCCTCCCACACAGGGCAGCCCTGCAGCCCCCTGTTACAGAAACCCTGCCAGCTCTGCTCAGTATAGTATTGTTGCCCCGAGTCTATGGTGCCACTCACGGTTGCACTGGAGTTTTTGGTTGGGGGGTGTGTCTTCTGCAGAGAGAGTGTGTGTGTGTGCATGTGCACATTTCATATCTAGAAATTGCCAGCCATCCACTAACACCATCTCCCTTAGATAAATCTTAGATCTTAAGTCACTGAGCAATGTTCTTTTCTTGTGGCTACCTCACCCTGAATTGCCCAGCACACCTTACTTTCCTTTTAAATCTTTTTCTTTATTGTCTTGCTCAAGAACATGCTGCTAGACCGGGTGGCATGTTCAGACCCTCTCTGGGAGACAGAGTCTGAACAGGAATTCTTTGCAGGGAGGTACCTTCAAGGAGATGTTTTGTAGTCTGGACAACCCAACACCAGCTGCAGAAAGAGAAGAACATGTCCATGCTGTGGGAGCAACCAACCTGCAACACCTGAGTCAAGAGAAGTGTCAGTGCGCTACAGCAAGTTGCAGCTTATGCTACCTGGGATGTACTACTTGGATGTGTTTTCTGCTTTCTGGAAAAATATGAGAATATTACAGTAAAAGAATATGCTAAAATATGAATCTGCCTTAGCAGCTTTGTGATTTTTCCAGAGCTCAGAAGTTGGTCTAAATATGCACTTGGTTGTGCCTTCTGGAAGAGTCGAAGTTTTAATAAAATGTATTTTTCCCTGTGGTTGAGTTGGGGAAATGCAGTTTTCTTACAGGACATCCTCAAGGCAAAATAAGCTGAAATATTTTACAAGAAGCAAAAATATCTTAGTCACTGCAGTGTTGTTAACTTAATGTTGCCTCTGCATTTTATTAGGTAGCCGTAGGGCCCTCAGTCTCTACCACTGGATAAGCGCTTTCTCATCTTCTTAGGACAAGACACCGTATGACGATTTTCTCTAACAGCAAAGCACTTGTAACACTCATCTCCCTAATATCCACAGCAAATGTGTGAGACATTAAGATGCTCATTTCTTTTTATGTTTTTGTTATCCCAAAAAGATAACATTTCCAAAAGTGTTTTATGTCTGATTTTTATTTAGACAACCACAGCTGCACATAGCTATATAGTTTCAAAAACATCACCATTTCTTTCTGCTTTGTCATGTGACTATGTCTTTAAAAATACTGCAAAACAAAATATCACTGAAAGTCTATGGCTACAGTGTTGTGTTTATTTCAGCATTTTTCAAGTGTGGGACATCAGCTGTGAAGATCTAGAGCTAAATGCCTAAATTATTTTCAAAATTACATTTAGGCTTCTAAATCATTTGAATCCTTTTGCAAATTTTATAAAACCTCTTCATAACAGAATAGAAGAACAGATACTAAATACTTGCAAGTTGCCAGAAAATCCAACAAAATACGAATGACAAGAAGAAAATGCACATTTTTTTCCAGGCTTGCACTGTGATTTGTTTTTTGTTCCAGAGAAAGAAGGCACTGATAAATGTATCAATGAGCTTTGAAGAGAGCTGTTGCTCAAAGGCAATTCAGCAGTGTTTCCTTGGCAGTATGTCAAGAGAGGGAGCCACCTTCTTGTTGCTGGTTCTGGCAAAGAAATCAGAGCTTTTCCAGTCCACAAATGGCAGAACATGAAAATGTTACAATGCCGTGTTCCCAAAGATGATGATGGGTTTCTTTCATTAATGAAAGATAATATGAATATACAGAATCCGCATTTCAAATTTTACTGTGTAATGAGTATAATCCTGTTATTAGAAGTGCTAGAGATCAGGAGGACTAGGCTTTTTTTTCTAACTCTGCTTCTAATCCGTTTTGTGGCCTTGAGGCAAGCCAGTCCACACGTCCACACCTCAGTTTCTCCAGAAGCAGGCTGGAGACAATAAGACCTACCCCACTGAGCCGCTGTGAGGCTGAATAGATCAGTATTTTTGAAAGGACTGAGACTGTCATATAGAACTTGTTATATAAGTGTGAAGTAATAAAATGCAAACTACTGGTATAAGATCAGACCTGTCACTGCTCATTTTCTGTTGTATACCCCTTGGAACAAATGAACTGTGAGTGAGACCTGAAATATTCTGACGTTACATCTGAACAACCACAGTAAAAGGGAAAAATACTTATTTCAGCTTCTAATCTGTATTAGCATCTTCTCCATCATTTTTATATATGTTCTTGCATAGTGCATTGCAGCTTGACTCCTGCCTTTCTTGGCTCTCATTCTAAAAGGCTTGTTTTGCCCATTCTCTTCTAGTTGTTCTCTCCTAAATATTTGACCCTATTGCCCTTCATATCTGCATGGTGATACCACTCCTTTAACTACATGCTTACTTTGCTCTTGGGCTCAGAATAGCTCTTAAGAAAAAGGACCACCCCTGTGATAACTGCTCACTCCCTTGCCCTGCCACAGATTTCCTGTGTGATGTCAGGCAAAGCCATTTAATCCATCCCGCACACCTGTCCCCCCCACAGTCAAAGAGGTTAATTGGCAGCACCAAGGTAGCTGGGATGGCTGCTGTAATGAGTATGCACAAAAGGACTAGATAGGGAGATGGGTAGGTAAATAACCACGGTTTCACCAGATACTCAGCTCTGTGAATGAGCCATACATGCAGCTGCAGTTCTATGGGTAGTGACGGCAGTCCGAATGCACAGGTACCTGCTGGAGCTGCCACACACCTGATCTAGGAGGAGCCTTTTCTGCAATACCTTTGGCATTAGTTTAAGCTGTCTGCATCTTTTCAGTCCTGCCTTGGAGCTACTGCGTTATTCCAGTGCTGGGCTTCCCACGCAGTTCTGCCGGGTTCACTGATCTCCTGCAGCCGTTTCACTAGTCTGTTCTTGCTCTCCTCCCACGCCTTGCTCTGCCAGTCTACTACCTTCATCTGCGCTCCACAGACTGCTGATACTCCAGTTTTACCTCCCTCCTGTTCTCCCAATCCAATCCAGTCCTAGTCAGAAGGGTCCTGCTTTTCCAGACTCTAATTTTCACCTTCAATTGCAAAGGATAGAAGAAAGAGGGACCGCTGTTTCTTCAGCTCTGAAATATGGCTGAGGTAGTGGGCTGCTTTCCTCCAAGGTTTCCTATGACCTGATGCTTTCTTGGCATCCTTAGATGCACTCCATAGATAAGAGGCAGTTCAGTGGGTTTAGACTGCAGTACCTTTTCTGAGTGCTCCAGGTTCCTTTCTCACTCCTATTTTTACCCTTGCAAACTTTTCTGTAATCACCTGAAGCCCATGACCGTGTGTTATTACCCTGTGCATTTTTTCCATCCTGTGTTTCCCTGTTGATTTCCACTTCTCAGTGGCCATTTTTGCCACATGGTTGTTGGCTCCTGTTGCACTGAATACATGCTAGCGCACAACATATGTTTGTCTATCGTCCCAAGGGCTGGGTGAAAACCAGCATGCACAGGTGCATATTTTGCTGTATTTCTTTCATGATTGCCCGGATATATTTGATGGAGTGGCTGTAATTCAGGCCTGTAAAGTGTCATATTCGGTGTGTGCATGCATTTTCCCTTCCTTTCCACAGTGTTTTTCATACGTGCTGTCTATGTGGGGAATCGAACTATATTCTAAGTGTGCAGTGTGTATCACTCTCTCCATTACAACCCTTCCGCTTACATGTGCTCCAGGTGAACACTGTCAGACTGGTATGTTTTGCATATTTGCTGCGATACAGGGCTTGGTATAGGAAGCAGTGTATCCTGGGAATGCATACAAATTCACTGTGGTATGGGGTACAACTGAAGACACAGAGTGGATTTTGACATGGTAATATTCATGACGTGGCCAGTGCAGCATGTGAAGATGTATGTGTGTTTAATGTAGTGTGAGGTGTGGTGGAAAAGGTGCATATGTATGTGTACAAGTGTGTCTGGGGTGACCATGGTGTGGCATTTCTGGTGTAAGGTGCAGGACATAGAATCAGATCAGTTTTTCCTTCAGCTAATAATCCAGCACATTCAACCTTCATGCATTTCTAGGAATGCTCTCACTTGAAAATGAGGATCTTTGTTATCCTGCTGCTTCCATATATCACTATTTATAGCATTTATTAACAATTTTTAATTCCCATAGAACAATACAATATCCAGATGACATTGGCCAGGGTGCAAAACCAGGGAGAATCAGACCCTTACTTCACAGAAAGGTGCTGCAAGATGCAGCTTTTTCAGGAGAATATTAACTAATTCCTGTAACACATGTAACCCAGGCATGAGCTGTGCTTTGGGACACATGCAAGCTTCCAGGAACACAAATACCATGGCACTTGCAACATCCTCCTAAAAATTGGCAGCGCAAGCTGGGGCAGCTGCTGTTCATGGTCAGTCACGCTCTGCCTGGGTCAGTCCTGCGAGTGCCCTGCCAGCAACGAGCTCTCCAGTCACACACTCTATGGCTCATCCTGGGGGAGCATTTATCCAAGACTGAGAGACAGGAATGAGCTGCAGTTCCTCCCTCCGGTAGTCTTATTTCTGTTTTAATCAGTGTCATCTCAGACACAACTGTTTTATGGAAGTGAAAATATCAGTCTTCCTTTGGCATAATTTGGGACCTGTTATGTTAGTCCATGTATCCTTCATGGTGATGTTGTGGTGCCCCAGGCCATCTTTTCCTCAGGTACGCTCTGCTCCAGGAGAATGTTTTCTTCCAAAGCAAGCATCAGGATGACCGGAGAGAGGATCCCGGGTGCCGTGACAGTGACCAAGGCAGAGTATTAATTACTTAACCTCTCTTAACCAGCTGAGCCCCTAGTTTTCCTGCAGGCCTTGCTCCAGTCCCATTTCCACAACCCACAGAATAAAGGTGACAGCCTTTGAGCACAGGCTAACATTGCACATATGGACCAGGCAAACCATATTCAGCAAATGCACCCCCGCCTGCTGTTTCTCTCAGTGATGGCACTGACATGCACAGGCAAAGTAGCGTGGCAGGTACAAACATCACTTATGTGCCATTTTCCTAGGAAAGGGGTGAGAGGGGGGGTGAGAGGCCTGCTTGGGTGTGGATACAACTCTATAGCCGTTTTCTACTTGAGCCAGCAGACAATACCACAACCTAGGCAGCAAAACGTGCGCTGTGCTTGAAGCTGAAATTCAAATTATTTCAGCTGATAGTGTAAGCTTTCAGCTGATCTCTGCCCACCTGGCTGGAGTCACAGCACCCTTCTGCCATACAGGGGGAGCTTGTTTTAGTCACGATGGTGGATATGAGCACAGAAACTGCTGCTACAGGTAGGCTCCGAGTTTACACGGTGCAGGATGAGTTACTGCCCCTCCCTCAGCACTAGCAAAGAAAACTCACGCTGTGGCTCCAGCCTATTATGCAGGGGGGAAGAGATCCATTGGGCCCAGCCCAGCAAGTTTTATTCCTATGAGTGCCAGTGCTGTTAAATCCTGACTTCAGCGCTCCAAGCATCTCTCTCTGTCCGTGGCAGGGCAAGAGCTTGATGGTCGCTCCTCTGCAGGATCGGCATGGCCCATTTCTGCCTCTCCAGCCAGCGGCACCCGCACAAACCCACAGGTGACGAGGAGGGATGAGGAGGCAGAAGCGGCGGAACGTCTCTCGCTGCTTCCCCAGATAACATCATGCGTCCCTTTCCTCCTCATGTGCCGCTGGTGCCTGACACGGCATTACGGCGCTGAGCAAATGGTGCTGCTGGTCTCGCCAGCTCCCAGCGTGGCTCCTTCCCTCTCAGTGCACAAGTATCTGCAAGGAAAAGCAGCCTCAATCTGCCACCACTGCAGGCTTACTTTTAAACCAGGCTTAGGTTTCCTTATGTCGGCTTTTGCTATCTTTAGAGGGCCCTGAGGCACGGAGGGGCCTCCTCCACACCCTCTGCCCAGGGCTGGGAGTCCCACCTCAGCCTGAGCTGCCACCAGACAGTAAGGGCTAATGGCTCCCTGAGGGACATGGCCACGGGGCACCACGGACCCATCCTACAGCACCTAATGTGGGGAGTGAGGCAGGCCCAGGGATGGTGGCCAGGCCCAGCCACAAGCTCCAACCATAAGGCTCATCACGGTGATGAGGTGGGTCTAGATGGGAATCCCATCTGTGGGTTAGGGTCAGGATCAGGCCCAGCGATGGCAGGGCTGCAGGGATGGGGATGGGCTGAGCCTGGGCCCTGTGGGCCTGGCTTGGCGTGGCTCATGGCCAGGCAGGGCATGACTGTGGGAGCTGGAGACCAGCCCTGCTGCGGCATTGCTGTGGCCCATGGCAGGGCCCTGGGGGGCTGGGCAGGGACAGTCAGGGCTGGTGGTGCCCTCGGGGCAGCTAGACTGTTGAGGGCCTTAAAATGGCAGAGAATGCCTCAGTGTATCCATTACCTTCCTTAAGACCTTCTCATGTCATCCAGGTCTAAGTAAAGTTCACGTTGTTGGCATGGCAAGACACAGCCGGGTGTGTGAGTGCCAACATAACCAAAAGGAGGAGAGATGTGACTTGCCCTGGTAGAGAGGACAGAGGAACTCTGAGGTTCTGAGAAAAAGCAGCAGCAAGAAGTTCTGACAAAGCTGCCCCTTTATTTACAAGCACACGTGGGGAGAAACACTACAGTCACCCACTTTTGACCAAGCCTGTGATTTTCAAATGCGTCTTTATTGATTGGTTGATTCAGCTCAAGTAGTATGAACTTTATTTTACAAGAACCTGCAGCTAACCAACACAAAAAAGAGCTACCATCATTACCTCATACAATACCAGACTAGCGCAAAAACAGAAGTAAATGCCACAATCCAGTTAAAAGAACCATAAAATAACTAAATTAAACTGTAAACTCTACATGTAACAAACGGCTGAGATTAGTCCCACACACGTCACTTACAAACCCAGCAGCGGGAGGGGAGGTCTGAACACAAAATCAAGCACCCCAGATGCCAACTCTTTCTCCCCTGAGCATGCCTAAGCACAGGCTCATTTGAGACAGCACACAAGCACATGCTTGGCAGCATGCGCGTGAGCAAGTGGGACAGTGGCAGAGAGATGTACACCATCTGCCAGCATCTTGTCTTTTACCCTAGAAAGCCTCCTGGGTCTGTTCTCTGCTTCAGAACACTCAGAGCTTCCTAAAACAAGAGACTGATGCAGATTTGCACCCAAAGGATGTAAAAAGAGCCTGATAATTGGAGGAGAGTGGGCGAAAAAGAGAGGACTGAGCACTGCAGGCAGAAACTGAAGTTATCCAAGTTGACAGTAGGCACAACTCATCCAAACGCATTTATTCCAGACGAGCACATGATGGAACAGCAAACCTGAAGTTCAGGATGAAAAACTGGGGAATACTAACCCACTCATTTCATCCTTTGTTCCCCCATTTCCTGTCTGCTCGTTACAGCTCCTCTGTCTACAACCTTTAACTCCCTCCCTTCTCTCCCATTCTTCTGCTACTTCCCATACCACACAGGCAGTGACTCTGCTGCCCCACTACGCTGCCTTTCCTGACCTTCACACAGTTCTGCCAGTGACTCCCACGTCACACTCCCAGCCTGCTCTTCTGCCTTGTGTACCTCTGTGGAAGAACAGTCAGAGAAGGCTGAAACCTGATTTTCCATCTCCTGCAATCAGAGGAGCACTCATCTGGTTTTTCATTCCTGAGGAATGCAGAGAACTGGATTCCAACTTCATCTAAATAGAGCAAACACCCTCAACTTATTTTGGAATCTGCCAGTCTTCTTCATCCTTCTTGTCTTTTCCTCCCTCTTGGTCCCTCCCTTAAATGTAGGAATGTTTACAGAAATTCAGGTCCAGTTCTCTGATTTTTAGATAAAACCCCAGAATTTTCCTGAAAGCTCACTCCCCAAACCCCATCCCTTCATTAGAGTTATGGCAGTTATGGGAAAATTTGCTCTTTGTGCCAGTGGGAAGAAACTGCTTTGGCATGACAGCATAAGGCTTGCACAGGACAGCATCTACCTGGCACCTTTCTAAGAACAACATTTTAAAATAAAATAATTAAAAAAAAAATCAACAGAGAATCTATTCCCCTTCCCCTTCAAGCCTAAGAGCACCTCTCTTGTGGCGAAGAGTGGCACTGTTGTCCAATCACAAGAAGGCAGCAAAACACGTGGGAGTGACTGATTTCTTCCGCTTGTGCATGTGGTGCAAGAGCTGTACAAGGACGAGACATGGAAGGGAAGGCTAAACCCACAGGACTTCTGCCATCATCAATTCTGCAGGAGATTGGTACAAAGACAACCACTGATAGATAATTTTCTGTGTTCATCAATAACAAGACCGTTAGTAGCTAGTTGCCTCAATGCACAGCAAGGGAGACTAAACTTAGGTAGCAAGAAAAGCTCTCTCGCTTGAAGGCTAGCTAGGAACTGAACAGACAATCTCAGCAGCCTCCAGGATCTGCCTCAGTGAAGTTCACCATGAACAAGTTAGAAGAGCAGCCACGGTAGACATTTTTGGTACACTCAGTCCTGTCTCAGAGCTGGAGTGGGCTACTCATTCTCTTGAGGTCCTTTCTAGCCCTATGCTTGAGTTTATCAGTTGGCTTCACTGAAAAGAACAAAAGGGTGGTCTCAAATTTTTCTGTCCAGCACTTGCAATTAAAGCAACAAAGGAAAAAAAAAAAAAAATCCTTCCTCCTTCTTTTCTCCAACCTTCACGTCTTACAGCTGAGGAGTTCCCAGCCCTCAGAGTCAGCCCTTCTAATACTGATGGAAGTGACGGGAAACACAATACTCTTGAAACGCTTCACAGGTAGCAGCTGGAGTGAGGACTATCAGCACAGGACAGCCTTGTGTGGGCAGAGTGAAGTATTTCACAGCTCACTGAATGCTCACAGCAGTGCAGCCCATGCCACAGGCAAGGCGTGACAAGGTCAGTGTACAATACATGGCATGCCTTCTTCATCCAATGAAAGGGTGACACAAAAATGCCCATCATGCCCAGTCACTCTCCTGCAGCTCCACCACGCCAGCTGGTCTAGCAGCCTCCAGTACTGGCTAACAACTTCCAGCTGTGGCAAGAGAAGAACTACGAACAGTGGAGTCTCCCCATCCCTCAGCGCAGAACCCCTCGGTAGCCTTTCAGTTCACCCTCTCATACACTGTCCCCTACCCTCCCTCCCCTCAATTTAAAAAATAATGGTTATAATTAATGCATGGAAGGTGATGGCATTGTGCATGTGGTTCACTTCCAGTTCTCTTCCCCTCTTCTCAGGCATTCTCTTTCCTCCTCTCCAACATCCCCCCCCTCCCAAATCCTTTCCATCAGTCCATCTCGCCTGCATGCCTGGGGGGCTGGTGCTCACTTGCCATAGACGCTCTCATCGCTGTAGGCCACATAGAGAAAATAGTCCTCCTCGTGGTTATCCTGCAGGGGGAGAAATGGAGAAAATAGCAAACCAAAGCCCTGTAACTCATTACATGTGAAAAAGCCCAACCAAGAGATCATTGTCAGTGTCCCTGCTCACTGCAGGGGGGTTGGACTAGATGGCCTCTAGGGGTCCCTTCCAACCCAAAACATTCTATGATTCTATGACTATAACAACAAGAGGGCATAACCTCTCTTTCACTGTTTCTCCCCCTTTGCATCAAAGGCTTCGCTTCCTCATACCAAAGAGCAACTTCCTCTCTCTGGCCACAGTTCTGCTTCTAAATTCAGGCATGTCACATTGCTGGACACAGTGAATTTACTTGAAGCCAGAGCGTGCTACAAATGTGCAACAGAAACCACTCTGACTGTTGCAGGCTGTGCAGCAGAATCCCAACACTGGTATGGCCTTGAGAGGAGAGACTTGGAAGGCTTGAAGAAGTCAAAAACTGCCTCTCGATACTTCATTATTTGGTAAATGTGGTTATATTTGTAATTTTTCAGAACACTTTGACAAGTGGCTGTTATTTCTAGTCCTGTTTTACACATGGGCAGTACAGCTGAGATGCTAAGTGATTGCACTGACACAAAAAGTCTGCAGAAGGACAGGAACAGAGTCCTGCTCTCAGCTCTGGACAGTTAGGCATACCTTCCTCCTACACATCCAGATTTGGAAAACTCCCTCCGTGTGTTAATCTTATATTATTTTCATCAGTCCACATACACATTGTCCAGTTATTGTCAAAAAATGATAGGCCAAATAAGGCTCACAGCACCATACCGGAGCTCTCCTGTTAAAACACACTAATGCAGCAGAAGGAGAAATCAATCCAGGCTGCAAACCAGCCATGATATAGTGGCTATATAATTGAGGAACGTTCCTCTGATGGGCATAGAATATGCCCTTAAGGTCAATCGAATAACACTGCTCAGTAGAAATGCTGGGCAGCAATGTTCACAGTGCCCTACAAGATCCTTTGCATATTCAGTACAAGCTATGAAGAAGTAATTGTGAACAAAGACTAAGTGTTCCTTGACAATGTATTTATAGGTGGTTGGTTGCGCAGCGATACTGTATTCTTTTACTGGCTAAAAGGTAATCTCTTTTGTATAAACAGGAAAGCCAGTGCGTATGTTCCGCCTCCCACCCCAGACACAGTATTTCCTCTGAAATATATATGTAGTTTATTTCAGTACTTTGTGAAAAGTAGTAGGACCAACATATCACTGCTGGGGCAACCATTCACAACCTGATATGACAACCCTTTCAACTAGCAAACAAACAAAATGATGAGGCCCCCCGTGCTCCTCTTTATAACAGCAGGATGGAACTTCCCTGAACAGATGATGGGATACAGCCGAGGTCAAGGGGGTTCCTGGTCAGACATCTGTGACCAAGCTGCACCCACTGCCAGTTGTCCTTCAGTGAGGATACGCATTCTTCTAGACACTCCAAAAAGAGGAAAAAGTGATGGGCCAGGCTTACCTCATACAGCTGGCCCATGGTAGCACTGGTGGGAGGGATGGTATTATTGACAAAGAAGAACAGGGCATCTTCTGGCCTCAGGTGGATCCGCTTTCGGATTAAGAAGTAAAACTGGCCAACTGAAGAGGAAGAGAGGAGAATGCCTTAGATGCAGAAAGAATGTTTTGGAGTTTTTTGTTTCCTTTTTTTACCCTAATCACGGCTGTTTTCTTTTGGTGGTGGAAGTCGTCACATGCTGTATGTAAAAAGTAGGGAAAAATGAACAGTGCAGGAAAGAAAGCAGCAACTCCATGTTTGTAACCACATTAGCAGCCAATCCACTCGGACTTGGCAGTTTCTTGGGTACATGCCTCAGGCCATGTACCCTCTAAATCCACTCTACCTACTATGGTATGAAATGCTCTACTGCAGCAATCGGTGGGAGGACCTCTAACTACCTTAACCTTTAAGTCCTATAGATCAAAGACACCTTGGAGAATTTAGCCTTGGTGTAAATGGTCACACCATTCCTGAAAACGAATTCCTTACTATTTGCTTGAGCTATGTCGCACAAGAAAGTATTCCGCAATCTATTATATAGTGTAAGAAAAATAAATACTGTTCCTTAAAATATTCGTGTTTTCAAATGAAAACAAATGTAATCACACACAAAATAGCCATGAACGATTCGGAAAAGGAACTTTGTAGCCATGACTCCAACCACAGGGGTGGAAAACAATGGGACTATTTCAAGAACTTGTATGTTCCTGCAACAAGGATACAGCCTCTGGCAACTCTGCAGCTAGGTCATCATTGACTGATGATTATGCTACTGCCTATGATACACAATTCAGTCATTTTCATCATGGCTAGAAGTCAGCTGTGACACATGCATGTTAGCTAAGTCACTGGAATACCTCAGAGGATCTCAGAGAATTCTGCATGTTGTAATCTGGGCTATAAGGTGCATGAATATAACAAGGACAGCCAGGTAAACTGAGGTAATGATAAGATGTTGAGCCTGCCTGGATATTTTCTTGGTGCTGATCATAGAGTAAAAAGCACTTCCAAGACCTTCTCACTGAAAATCAGGAAGGAGGTAGACTTTGTTACCTGTGAGGTCAGAAGGCACAAGATACTTCCTTTTGTCTAGGTCAGGTACTCTGGCTTTTGGTGCTTTTTCCACAATTACCTGGAGAGAGAGAGTGAGAGAAAGCAAGAAACAACTCCTGAGTATCATAAAACAAAATGGACCAAAAAGCGTCATTGGAAAAGGATATTACCCTTTGAGCGAGATGGTGCTACCAGGCCTTTAGAAATTCATTTAATCAAATACACAACATGAAAGGACAGATGAGAAGAAGACTTAAAATCACTGGCAATAGCTGTGCTGGGAGCCCAAGACTGAAGCAGTAAGCACAGGGAGTAAAAAATGGAGACTGGAACAGACATAAAAATAAACCATAATAGCCAAGAAAAAAAATAAAAATCAGGTCACCTTGATGGTCCCAGTGCAGGTTAATTTTGTATGAAGGAGCTGCCAGGAGGCTAATACATGAACACGAGAAGTAACACAAGTAAGTCGAACTGTTTCCAGGTTACAGTTCCAAACTGCCTAGCACAAAATCAGCCCTAATCCCAGTAGTCCCACATCCTAATTTCTACATTCACCAAGTGCTCTAGAATGAAGCAAAGAAAGAGAAACTGCAGCTCATTGGGGAATATATATTGTTTTTTTTTTCCATCCCCAGTTCTTCAGTAGTGATCTTCTACTTTGAAATTCAGGTTATTTTCCCTGCTTCATATAGTTATGGACATTTCCTTATTCGTATTAATATCTAATAATTAAAAAACAGGCTACCTCTGGGCAACTGGACCCACAGAGACCTTTGGCACAAAATACTAATCCTCATTATATTCTACTGTCATTACGACATATAAAAATATGAAGCTCGGCAGTTTTAAGGTCAGAGACAAAGAGATCTTCTGCTACAGGAAAATTTTTGTTACCAGAGCTAGGCAAAATGTTTACCTCAGAAGCAGGAAGTATTCCAAAGTGACTTCATCTCCTTCCATGAAAAGCCTTGGAAACCTTTCCAAAGGCTGGAGGTATGTTTCCATGGAACTAATGGGTTTGTGCAGAAAAAACCTGAAGGCAGTTTTTGAATTTTTTTTTTTTTTGTGATACATATTTTTGAACTGGTAAGAGATATATTACATGATTCAATCTATGTGGCTTGCTGTTCTGCAGAAGCCATTTTGACCATCTAAACAAGAAGCTGGATTTCCTGAACGTCCTCAACTTTTTAACTCCATTAGACCCTGTAATGGTAAATACTCCATGTGAGACACCCCGGGACTAATTTCTAAGGGCTTCATGATCCCTTAGCTCTTTAGCAACCCAAATCAGCAACTCTACCTGTTGTGTAACAGAAAAGGCTGAACAGCTCTGGTCAAAGCCTTTTTCTTCTTTGGAAGCAAAATGGTGGTGTCACATCAATGAGACGCTACACCAGAGAAAAAAAGCTACGATGATGAGCTTAGTGGCAGAGGGGCTAGCTTGGACATCCCTTCGCTGTGCTCCATTTGGATGCTGCCAACACAGCCGAAATCCCTGAAAATTCTAAGTTTGTTTTCAAAATAGAAACGTGGTCGTCTCTGCTACTTCAAGAACTTCAAGCACCTCAACTAGTACAAGGCATTTGCACTGTCTCAGACAGACTGTGTTAGTTCTTGCCTCCAATTTCAAAAATTACTGACAAGCGGAACTGCTAGCTAGCAGCACTGATGTGACCACCCCAGCTCAAAAGGGGTGGCTTGGTCATTAGATAATAAAGGAAAAGAAGTCATGCCTGTGAGGAAGAGGAGAGACTGCTGGGGCTTCGAGGCCCCTAGGAAAGATTTGAATCGGATCATCACTGAGCTTAAGAGAGACCTCCCTCTCACAAAGAGGCAGGGAAGGAATGGAGGTGCTCTGTTAATCTATCAACTGTAGTCAGTTTGCGTGATAAACACAGGTATCTCTTCTGAAGCACTAAACCCTTCACACACAGAAGCAAAACTACAAAGAAAATCCGAAGAGCAGATAAAGATTATCTGTACGTCTGCTGTTGCTGTGTGGTGACTGTGGTAACATGGGACCATGCCAACAGTATAATCTCAGCAGAATGCTGAGATGCATCAGGGCACTGCAGTGTAGGCAGCCAAATGGACGTCATCTTCAAGGATCCTGCTGTCAGGAAGGGCAGAGACAGAAGCGATGTAAAGAACAGTTGTCTGCTGCATTCATTTGCTCCGTACACCACTCTGACAACAGGCTACCCCTGACAATTCACATCTGGGCCTCGCCATGTGTTGTTTTCATTTATCCTTAACTACGGGAACACCTTGTTATTCCAGTCCTGGCTTTCTCCATAAAGATCTGCTGATGTGCCCCCGTCTTGACCTCTTTTACCTCTTGCCAGACCGGCTTTGGTCCTGGGCTCCCCACATGGCTCCTCCAGGCGCATCTATCATGATTTGCTGTACAATCTGCCATGTTAATCCTCAGTTTACAGCTTGTCTCGCTCCTGACCTACAGAGCCCTCTGCGGTCCTCATCATAAACCACAGAACTGCATGGACTTCACCATTGACTTGCTGCATGCTCAACCTGCCAGGGGTCCCCAAACCAGCTTGGACAAATGCACCCAAATACTGACTTCCAGGAACTTTTGCAAGACCAGTTGAGGGCCCCTCCCAGGATAAAAAATGGTGCTAGCCTGCAGGGAAAGCATGTGGTGTAACTGCTCCCCCTTGCCCTTAGATTTACAGGGGAGTCCAAGTTATTTTGCATGCAGTACCCCTGGGCAGTAAATCTAGGACAGACCTCTCCAGTGGGGATGGAAAGAAAGAACATATGCAAAACGTTTAACAAAAAGGAACACCCCCCCAAAAAAATTAATTTGATTTGTCATTTCTTTTTCCCAATTAGTATTACTAATTGTAAAGCTAGAAGTTTTCCACAGGCACTCCGAAGGGACCTAGGGATGAGGAAGAAAAGTTTAGCCACAAGATGACCTTGTTTTCCAAGTGACGTTTTTTCCACAGGATGGTTACACAGGAGGGCAGAAGAGTGAGAAGCATCGCTTTTCTCTCACGCAAAGGAAAAGAACGGAGCAAGGCTCCGTCGAAAAGACAGGCCGAGACAGTAAAGTAAGGTATCGGGTGACGCGGACACGGACCTCGGCTGCTACGCAGCGCACCCGGTTAACCCACTCATTGTTCTCCTCCATTTTTACAGAGCTAATGGTGAGCACCTTCCCCGCCCCCCAGCCCCACGCACGCAGGCTGCCAGAAAAAAGATTTAGCAGCGTTCTCGCTGTCGAGTGACTGCGGATCCCGGGG
>NW_009259318.1:91148-97172 GCF_000687185.1 Egretta garzetta | reverse complement strand
CCCGCCTCCCCCCCCACTCACAGGGACTCTGTCGGGGTTTTTCTTCCTGATTTTCTCCCCTTCTTTTTTCCTGTACTCGAACGGGTGGTCTTCCTTGTACTGGAACTTCATGCTGCCGGCCTGGCACCTTCCCTCCCTCACGGCCGGGTACTTTTTGCCAAACCCACCGACGCCTCCGCAAGCGCAGCGCAGCAGAGCGCAACCCGGAGCCGTGCGGCGGGGAGCGCACCATTTTTTTTTACAGTGATTTATTGCGCGGCAAAAAATAAGAAAAATAATAAATAATTACTTTTCTTTTTTTTTTTTTTTTAAAGGCAGCAAAATAAACACAGGCTGGAGCAGGGCCGCAAACCCCGCAGCGTGACTCAGGGGTTATAAATGCAGCCTGCCGCAGGCACATCATCCACCCGGGACTGCGGGGATGGCCGCCTTGCTCCTCCCTCGCTTCCCCCACCGACCGGCGCAGCAGCGTGGGAGCCGGGGTTCCAAGGGCTCGGTGTCTTCCCGCCCCCCGTGTGAAGCTGGAATGCCTCTGTTTGCCTAAAACTCGGGTAACGAGCCTGACCTAGCCGTAGAGCGGCTGTGAGACAGAAAACACGCTACTTTTCCTGACCTCCTCCTCCTCCTCCTCCTCCTCCCCCCCCCGTCGCTGTTGGATCGGGATTATTCCCTTGTTTATAACGTCTCAGTTAAACAACAAGGGGCAGAAAGTGTGTCACGTAATGTGCCAGACCAGATGTACATTACAAACAGCAGACAGTTAAAGGGAACTGTCTGCAAACAAGCCAAAATAGACGGCCAATTTTAGCCCAGTTACTCAGCTGATACATACTTGGAATGTCTTTTTTTTTTTTTTTTTCCTAGCAGTAGCTGGGCTCACAATTATTTACTGATCAGCAAAAGAAGGTATTAATGAATGGATCAGCATGCTCAAATCAGCACAAAAATTAATTGCTGCTGCCCGGGGGACAGTGAATGGGAGTGTATCAAGTAATTTCTTTGCATGCCTCATCCAGAGAAGGAGAACTTTCCCAAGGATGATCTTTTATTTGTGTGGTAGTTTTAGTTGCACTAGTAGAGGCTGAGTGGGACGGCAGACTGCCTCAGATACATAAGGTGGCTCTCCGAGGCCACACCAGCGGTAGAGGTGAGAGGACCCAGCCTTCCTATATCTGATTCAACCTTGTGCCAGTGTGTTGCCTGGAAATAAAACTCCTGAAATCAAGATGACTTAGAGAAGAGATACCGCTTTATTTGGTGCTGGGTGCAAGGTGGAATTCCACAAATCAAGCACAGCAAACTTAGGTTTTACTCCCTTATTTATACATTGTAAATATATTTCCACACCTATCTAATGCATGTTCAGTAGCCTGTCTTTGCACACTCATCTTCGTTGGTTGACAGTCTCGTTGCCTAACTATTAAAGCTATAGCATTCTTTTAATTCACTGTGCCTGTGTATGAGGAGTGCGTGGGGGTACTTGTTTCATTCCCCAGTTGGGTCGGTGGTCGCAATCTCCCCCTACCAGAATTACCTTTCACCCAGTTGCCTTCCACCTTGTACATGTTATCTTGGAATGTCCACAACCCTCTCTGTGGCCTTCCTCATTAGTCCAGCTTATCTTGGAATGTCCGCAACCCTCTGTAAGGCTTTGCAACAAATTGCTTTGATGACGCCTCGTTTGTTAAGTCTGTCTATTCCATTAACACCGACCTGTTCTTTACTTTTCAATTGTTCTTTACTTTTAATTTTGATTTGAGGATAACAAGTACGTTGACTCAGGATGGACAAGGTTAGGAAAAGGCATCATTGCTGTTCTGCTGGCACTCTGCTTCTACAGCATGGCTAGAATGGAAAAAAATCCATACTACAGCGAAGAGTCAGCTTGAATCGTGGGGAACTTGAAGAGCAAGCTGGATGCTCTTTCATGATAAAAGCAAGACCAGGGGAATATAAAGCAGGATCAGAGGAACAAAAAAAAAAAAGTCTTTTTCTAGAAATCCTCATATAAATCCTTTAGGCCGCCTCAAGAAACTCGCAGTACTGGTGGCTTTATCCCTATAAGCTGGTATGCACACTGGAGTTGCCTGCAGGGTGGGACTCACACTGGCACCGGGTGTAGGAAGGGCCTATTAGAAATCCCCATTGCAGATCCAGGGTGTTCGCTTGTGCCCCCGGCCTCGCAGAGAGCTGTTTCATATACCAGCCACCAGCCACCTTTGCACTCAATAGCACGGTGCTGGAACTCGGAGGCCATTTGGTAATGCTCTCTCTCCAAGCCCTGGTGCCCTGGGATCTCTCATCTTGAACATCAGTAGGAGAGACCTGGAGGAAATACGTTTACTTCATTGCAGATATGCTCAGGTGGTGGTGGTAGCTGCCAGATAATCTTGCCTGGCACAGGACTGTAAATGGACGTGGGGTAGAAAACTCATGTATGCTTACAATGTAGGCATGTGCAGCTGAGCCTGTCACTTTAAGCTGCCTTTGTGGTCAATGGCAATAAATAGGCATGTTGGGGTGGGATTTTTCTCACCTGAATCATGACATCTACTTTTGGATGGCCAAAGCATGCCCCAGAGAACCCTGGCAGGTGCTTTAGTGCCTGAGTTTTTACGACTCAGTATGGTATAGTGTGAGCTCCTGCACAGCTCAATGGTCAGCTCCAATGGGTGCATGCCCAAATTTCTTAAGGACAAAGCAGCTCACAGTGGGAATGGTATGGGCCGGCATGTCCCAGCCATCGCTAGTCCACATGCCTAGGGTTCGTACAGGAAGCATCATCAACTTGTTTCTGTCTGTCCGAGGACAAATGAACATTTCCCCGTGGTTGCAGGCAGTGTCAGAGGATCTCAGAAGGGTGAGTCAGAAGGAAGGCATTATTTTTGTGCAGTGCCATAGCGACTAGCCTAGGCTGAAGGAAACCCAGGGCTTAGACTTGGGGAAAATTCTGGTTTCATGGCATTGCACCTTTCTATAATACCTGTGTTTGGCCTCCTTGCTTCCTAACTGCCTGTAGCATAGCAGCTGCTAAAGTGTATTGACTGTCTGCAGCGATGAAGATGCCTTTTCCTTGAGGATGAAAGAGAGGAAATTTTCTAGCCTGTTTCACCCAGGCCACCAACCCATTCTGGAAATTTTAACAGACTGATCTCAAACTCCTGTTGTCCTGTAAATCGCTGTTTCCACCTCTAGGACTATACACAAGGCAGCTGAGCTAGCACCTAGCTCGAATTTCTGTTGACAGATCAGGGATATGAGTTTCTGGGTTCTTCCCTGGTCTGATGCACAGACATGGCCTGCAAGAGCATTGCTAGGTGACTTCTCCTCCTCCAGCACATCCCACGTGAGGATCACAAATCTGCTTACTGAACTCTTCCTGCCCCGATGATGCAGCCCTGGATGTGCAGCCGCAAGCCTTGCTCCTCCCACTGCCCCGCTTCCTCCCCATCAGACACTGAATTCCCAGCTCTCTGCTCCAGCTCAAAAACAACAATAACGTCACTGGCACAACAGCAGGCAGGAAGATGATACATGGAGAAGCAGTGACAAACAGCTAATCATCTGACTTAGAGTTCTTATTAAAATGTCAACCCATGGGCATGTGACAAACGCCACATTCTGGGTCTGTGTGCTAGAGGGGTTGGAAATGGGGTTGGCTAGTTTTCCTACCCTGGACTGCCATCACAAAGTGATCCACAGAGTGGCAAACCAATATACTCTTAGTGTACTACTGTGTCTGCAGCTCATGTAGAGGCAGAGGTTCACTCTAAAAGGGATTCCCTAAATGTTGCCAGTGCTGTAGCCATAGAAGCAGGAGATAAAAATATTTCCACAGAATCTGGGGGCAGGGTTTGCAGCCCGTGCTGTACCAATACAGAGTGCTCCAGGAGCTCTGCAGTGCACTACTGTGAAGTGAAACTAGCTTAGATATATCTACACAACTGGCTAAAAGTCTGTGAATTAAGGATAGAAATATCCATTATTTGCCTTGTGTTTCTTGGAGATATCATCTAGGTGGATGTCTCTTGGGAACCCCCTGGAGCTGCTGTTCAGCTACCTGTAACTCTGGTTTCCCTTGGATATTTCTTTCATCTGTACATGCCCTTGGGTACTTACCCCATTTCTACCGCCACAGGCTGACTTTTTTCTGTTTTTAATCTCTAGTGTGGTTTCAGCATATCAAAGCCTCTTGTCAGAAAACTTCTACTTTGTAGTCTGAATGGCAATTAAACCACAGAGGGTGTACCTGAAGTCACTTGTGATTCTGCTCTGTTTGATGTCCATCCTTGGACAGTTCTTGCACATGACGCATGGATAGTTCTTCAGTCCTTGCCTGGCGTCTCTCCTGCACCACTCATGACTCTTACACTGGATCTAAAGCAGCCTCAGAGCCAGTACGGGTACACTGGGCCTCCATGAGGGTACAGGGTTAGGCACTCCGGCAAACAATGGCTAATTGTGTAGATGTTTTCCTTTCCTCTAGGAAATGGTTCTGTATTGTCTATGCTGAACTGCTGTCTCACTGCTCTATTTTCTACAGCTTCTTATTTTTTACAAAAAAGCTGCTTATTCCTCCCAAACTGACTGCATGGCCCAGCCTCAGCTCAAGTTGCTTAAAATGATGTTATGAGGAGATGAAAGAAAATACCTTGTTGTGTGGTGAAAAGCATCAGTAAAGGACAAAACCCCAGATCTGAATAAGTCTGAGATCCCTTTGTTCTAACCGATGGTTTGGAGTGGCCTGTTGGGGATGGGTGTCGTTGTTACTTACAGTCCTGTGAAAACAAAGGAGCAACACAGCAGTGGGACCAGTGGGGGGGTTTCAGAATACCAGTTTTTCTCAAGTACCACATGTTCTAGGGGAACCTAAGGGTGGTGTGGACAACTCCTCCTAGAGTCGGTGTAATGTTGTTCCTCTCATGTGGTTCCAGCCCCAATTACTCCATGTGCAGGCTAAAGGTAGACAGTGGAGACAGGTTGCTCTTTCTCCTTTGACATCACTCGTCCTATGCTTTCTTGGGTCTCACCTATTTCCCACTGTTTGGTCAAGGGTTGAGTGAACAAGCAAGCCAAAGCTGAGCCAAGGGCCAGTGACTTGGTTATCATACAGTTATCTTCAGTGCTTTGTGCATCATTTTCCCCACCTACAAATGGAATACTAAGGCTCATCAGACACGTAAGCAGCTTGACAACATGGTTAAAGACTGTAAAGTGCATGGGGATCTTTGGATGCAGATACTAAAGAAAATTGCTTTTGATGGTATTCTTTCCCTTGTGCAGGATATTGGAGTGCTCTGCAGAAAATGGTGTGATGTGTTGACCTTGGCTGGATGCCAGGTGCCCACAAAAGCCGCTCTATCACTCCCCTCCTCAGCTGGACGGGGGAGAAAAGAATATATCGAAAGGCTAGTGGGTCGAGATAAGGACAGGGAGAAATCATTCGCCAGTTACCATCATGGGCAAAACTGACTCAACTTGGTGAAATTAGTTTAATTTATTACCAGTCAAATCAGAGTAGGAAAGAATAAAAAACCCCCTGAATCTTAAAACACCTTCCTCCCACCCCTCTCTTCCCGGGCTTAACTTTACTCCCAATTTTTTCTACCTCCTCCCCCCGAGCAGTGCAGGGGGATGGGGAATGGGGGTTGGGGTCAGTTCATCACACATTGTTTCTGCTGCTTCTTCCTCCTCTGGGGGAGGACTCCTCATACTGTGCCCCTGCTCCAGCGTAGGGTCCCTCCCACGGCAGACAGTCCTCCATGAATTTCTCCAGTGTGAGTCCTTCCCATGGGCTGCAGTTCTTCAAAAACTGCTTCAGAGTGGGTCCCTCCCACAGGGTGCAGCCCCTCAGGCACAGAGGTGGCTCCAGCGTGGGTCCCCCATGGGGTCACCAGCCCTGCCAGCAAACCTGCTCCAGCCTGGGCTCCTCTCCCCACGGGGCAACAGGCCCTGCCAGGAGCCTGCTCCAGTGCGGGCTTCCCATGGGGTCACAGCCTCCATCAAGCACCCCCCTGCTCCGGC
>NW_009259318.1:83695-91124 GCF_000687185.1 Egretta garzetta | reverse complement strand
GTGGGGATCTGCTCCCCCGTGGGCCTCCCTGGGCTGCAGGGGCACAGCCTGCCCCACCATGGGCTGCACCTGGGGCCGCAAGGGAACCTCTGCTCCAGCACCTGGAGCCCCTCCTGCCCTCCTGCTGCACCGGCCTGGGGGTCTGCAGGGCTGCTCCTCTCACATCCTCTTCCTCCTCTCCCTCCTGCTACTGTTCTGCAGCAGGGTTTTTTTTTCCCCTTCTTAAATACATTATCCCAGAGGCACTACCACCATTGGAGGCCACGACTGACTTGGCCTTGGCCAGCGGCAGGTCTGCCTTGGAGCCAACTGGCATTGGCTCTATCGGACACAGGGAAAGTTTCTGGCAGCTTCTCACAAAAGCCACCCCTGTAGCCTCCCCCTCCTCCCCCCACTACTAACACCTCGCCATGCAAACCCAATACAAATAGGTAGTCCAGTGCAGCCAACTTGATGCCAGTGGCTGCACACAGCAGCTGAACAAACCCTTAAATTATTGAATGATCAACAGAAACCTTTTATTTATTTTCCAATGTATGTTATTCTGCATTTGTGAGCAGCTCATGTCCCTATTGCTCTTAAGCATGGGGAAAAGAGTTACTACTTGAATACTTGTTTAAATGTTGCATGAAACTGTTAGTTCTTTATGTTTAATAATATTTAATATTTGTACTTAATTTTCAATCTGGAAGCATAAAAGATTTCAAAGTGCTTATTGGCCGATATAAAGTGACACACAAAGCATATTCAAAGTCCAGACTCAACAGTGAGGTGGAGCCACCACTAATGGAGTAAAAAAGCTAGCTGAATAATAGCAAATTGCAGTACCAAGTAGCAGTGTATCTCTGTATTGCTATATTTTTATGGGGTGTGGTCCTGCTTTTTCACAAAGTATATGCAATCTTTATTGACTCTGTCCTCATTTTTGGATTGTTTATGCTGAGAGAACATCTTTGAATCAGAACAGATCTGAGGGCGACAGTGAAGTGTTTCCAGTCACTGACACCTGGTCTTTGCTTTCATATACAACCGTGTATGAGTGTCTGCAGATCTGCTTCTGGGGTTTTTTTGTTTGTTTTAATCTGGTGTTTTACTACATCTTACAGGCTCTGAGTGGCTGACTCCTTGCAAGAGTTATAAATATTTTCTCTGAAATTGTTCATCTGAAGCCAGTTTAATAGGAAACAAGCCCTGAGCAAGTGAAATTGAAATATTTTGGATGACTTCCCAGTAAAAAAACCTTGAGGGTACCTGCTCTAGCACCTAACAACTAAATGAGATGAGCAAAGAAGGATGCGAGCAGACGGGAAGGGACTGGAGAGTTAGACAATACTGGCTCTGCTCAAGGGAAATACACTGAAATCAGCAGGTAATTCCCACCTCTGGGTACTAGTGACCTGTAACTTTTCCCCTTGAAACTGAGAAAGGAGATGGCAGAGGTGACTTGATGCGGGGGGAGAGGAGGGGGGGAGGGGGAGGACACGGAAACTAAGGATTTTAAAACTTCCCTTTTGGTTGCACATCTTATACGAAAATTACGGTGTAATTATTATTGCAAATTATTAAAAATGGAACATGCCCGTTTTGCTAGGCAGGGTTGCTGCCCTGTGGAGCAGGGCTGCCATCTCGTGTTAAATGCCTGCAGAGCTCGGGTTTCGCAGGCACAAGGAAAGGGGTGGAGGCAGAGGAGGAATGGTATGTTCCCCCCTGGAAAAGATTGTGAAGGCTTCCAGGAAGTTTCTGGGCTTTATAGTGCTTGACGCATGTTCAGCAGATCCCAATGTCTCTGCTTGCTTCAGGCTTTTAGTGTGGAATAAACAAGAGACTTCCAGGAAATGTTCTGCCACTTGGTGGAGAAGTCAGGCTTGAACCGGGCTTCAGAGAGGGGCTGATGACATAGGTCAGTCTGGTAGATGTTCCACAAATGGTTATTATTATTTCGAATGTGGTGTATAGCAGAAGAGGCATAGCCTTATATGTCACTTATTTATTTATTCCATTCTAGTTTATCACAGTAGTACAATAAGGTAAATGACCAGGCAATGCAGGAAGAAGTTTGTGACCTAGGAAGTCAAGACGCTCATTAAATTCCCTTGGATACAAAATTCCTGTGACTAAGCGAGGCCTGGCACATCATCAAAGGTGGTTTGGTCATTCACTTCTGCTCTATGCTATCCCTGAAGCTCTCTTATCAACCATCTCTAAAATTTTCCATGTCTGTGATCTCAACAGCAGTTAGGTTCCTAAACATATCTGCGGACCTGGTCCTTATCCTCCTTATCTACAAAATAACCGTATTCTTCTGTATTTCACAGGAGCATTGTGAAAATCAGCATATTAGGGACTGTGAGAATTTGGGTACTGCAGTAGGAAGGGCCATGCAGGCACTTCAGAATGATGCGATAGCTGTGACCTGTGAATTCATATCAACGTTAACATTACATGTAATTCATTCATGGCTGCTTATCATTTGATATTTGATCTCCTTCTGCTTTAATGTTTTCAGTTGCTGAACCTGAGGTAGAGGCAATACTGATGTAGTTCAACAGTCACCTTCTCATGAGTACCTAGTCCAAGAAAACATTTTACAGATGGTCCATACCTATGTTCATCCAATTTTGATTAATATCTCTAGATGATTCAACATGTTTGTATCGATCAGGAAAGACTCACAAATTATCTCCATCTGAGAAATGGCTTAAATGTTTTAAATGGTCTTATTTAGTTTGATCTGCTTTTGACAGCAATATTAAAATAATTAATAAATGATACATTGTGAATGTAACTGAAATATGATTGAGCTTTATCTCAGGCGTAGTGTTCCTGTTCCTCCCCTCGTTTGATCTGTTGTTGCACACATAGCTTTCTAACTCAAATATAAGAGCTTGTGACTACTATTTCAGAATTGCTATATATCATATTCAGAACCAGACTGTACTCATTTTGTTCATTCTATTTATCCTGTGGGACATTTAGGGGACTACACTGCACATACTCCCAATGTGTGCTGTCTTTTGTTTTCATGCAGATTGTGTTCCTACACAGCTCTTTTTTTTTTTTTTTTTAAATTTTCTATAAATTGTTGGCACTTCCCAGAACTTTGGTATTATTATTGAGTATTAAGACCTTTTCACATGTCTTTGTTTTTCCTGTTGTGAAAACCTCTCTGCCATACCCAGGAAGCTTAGGCTGGAGTTGAGCAGACTGAGACAGCATCTGCAATCTCCCTGCAGGTCACTAGCCTGCAAGGTGGCTCAGCACCTCGATCCTGCTACCTGCTTATTCATGCAAACTGTGATGCTAGAGGTGTGTGTATGTAATAAATGGACATGGAGAATGCCAATGACCAATTATCTCAAGGAGGTGTCAAGAGGAGCCATCAAAATATGGTGGATCTGAAAATATTTGGAATTTTAGTCTCTTTTTTCCCCCTTTCTCATTAGTCTAAGGAAGTCAATTTAATATTCCTAACCTTGCCCAGAAAAATTAGTCTCTGCACGTAACTGTCCTGTATTATCTACCATTCAGTAAGAACAGGCACTAGTGTCCCGGGAGGGCTGGCTGGGCATCCTTGCCCTCAGCAGATGCCTGCAGTTTTTCCTCGGGCACTGGATCCAGGTCTGGCACCTTCTGCCCCGCCTTGGCGACTGTGAATCTGCTCATGTGCAGAGCTTCTTCGTAGACTGGAGGGGTGTCTGCTGCTGAGAGGGGTGGTGTCCCCTGCGCAGTGTTATGGGAGTGTGCCACTGCCAATATCCTCCTGGCAGCAGGCCCAAACACAGAATGGAGAGCTGAAAGGGAGGAGACAAAAGCCATTTGCCTCATCCTGAAAGCACCAGGTGATTAGCAGAGGATGAGTGTATCTGCAGCACACAGGCTCTTCTCTCCCCACAGCCTGAATGTTTTCTTTTTCCTGTCCCTTCAACCTTCCCTAAAAGGGGCGGTGTGTCTGCAAGCCCGTCAGCAACATCCCGCAATTACTCCTTCCTCAGATGCCACCAAGGCCCGTAGCTGCCCCAGTTCCACCCAAGCATGGCTGACAGCTGACTCACTATCTGGCTGCATTTGCTACATGAAGCCTGGTGAGCACCTCAATTTGTACTATGTACAGATGCTGCCTTCCCCATCTCCTGCCATGAACTTCCCTCTGCCAGCCTTGGGGTGCCACAAATCTGGGCTTTTCACAGTGCAGCCCCTCACTTTGGGGTGTGCTGAGGTCCCCAGCCTCTGTCAAAGCCAACTCACAGGTAATGGTGCTCTGGAGGGTGCTGTCATGATCAAAAGCAATGACAGTGACCTCGTAGGGCTGAGGACCCGACTCCTCCCCCGTCTGATGGCAATGAAAACAGCACCTCACGCAGACGGAAACCAGGCCACAGAGGAGCAGCAGCCCACCGATCACCACCACCAGCCTGGAAAGGGAGAGGGCACAGAGTTAGGGCAGAAAGACTTTGTTTGCAGGGGACCTTTTAAGGTCTCTCCCTGCTTGAAGTAGTGCTAACCTCAAAGCTAGACATGGTCATTTGGAGCCTTGTGCAGCAGAGTTTGGACAGTCTCCAGGGATGGAGATCCCATGTCCCCTCTGGGCACCCATTCCAGTGCTGCACCACCCTTGGGGGAAGCATTTTTTCTTTCTGTCTAACCAGAATTTCCTTGGATGCAGCTTGGCCAGTCACCTCAGGTCCTTCTGCTGGGCACCTCTGAGAAGACTCTGGCTCTATCTTCCCTCTAGACACACCTTAGGTAGTGGAAAATTGCAATTAGGCTGCCCCCTTAGCCTCCTCCAGGCTGAACAAACCTGGTCCTTTCAGTCCCTCCTCATACATCATGTCCTCTGGACCCCTGACCATTTCATTTGCTCTCCAGTGGACTTGCTCCAGTGTTTCAACATGTCTTTCGTCCTGGGGGACCAGGTATTTCATATGTGTCCTCATAAGTGACAAGTGGAGAGGAAAAAACCTATCTCAATCTGCTGGCTACACTCGTATTAATGCAGCCTTGTAGAGGTCCAGTGACTACGATCCTTTTTAATCTCATCCTGGTGAGAATTGCTAAGGAAGCAGACTGAAGTTACTTGGAAAATGGGCCTTTTGAAAGGCATATGGCACCATGAACGTTTTACTAATACTGTGTGTCCAATTAAATTAATACCTGGAATAAAAAAGGAGGCGTGTGATGGCAAGCCAGCATTTGTCCAAGATTATGTGGTAGCTAAGGGGTTGCCTTGCTACTGTAGAGCATTAGGGGGTGCCAAGGGAAAGCAGGGGTGGCATTGCACTTGAGCAGGTCACATTTAACCCCACTCTTTTCTACTGAAATTGTCACAGATGCAGGTATTTGAAGTAAGCATATGCCATCTTACCAGATGTACCACAAACGGTCCCACGCTGTACCTGAACAGCTGAGAAGAGGATACAAGAAATAGTTAGCCACAGAATACCAAATAAATGGGAAGATCCCTACTGTATCCTCTTCCAGCTCCCCTCATGCTCCTCACTTACAGTCCAGATTATAAATGGCACAACGTTGAGAAGCTCACTGTGTTTGGTGGAGGACACAGTTGTCTGACCTCATTAATCTGCATATTAGCTGAGTTTCACTTCTGTTCGGCTTTCTCTCTTTATTATTTGATAAATATATCTGATTTTTGTGCCTGCCCAATTCTGTTTGCAAACCTTAAGGATTTACATTCACATTCATTTTGTCTTAATTTCTGTCATTCTTAGAAATGACATCACCAAGAGGAATATTCACTAAAGCAGTGTATTTCAAACCAATTTTTCAAGGAAAGGTCAATTCCAAATTCATAATCTCTGTCAATGAAAATGACACCAGAAAGCTCTTGATCATTAAAGTTATCCAAATAGGTAGCAGGAACCATACCACATGATCAGTACGTTGAATAGATAGTAATTAATACACCTCACTTTCAAAGCAATGGAAATTTTATGTGAGTTTTCAATAGTTGCAAGTACAGTAAGCTTTTCTGGAAAATGTCAGCCACCATGTCATAACACTGATGTCCACTTCTGCCTTTGTCTTTCTTCTTAAAAGAGTGCAAGATTGACAAATACTCACAGTTCAGTGTTGAGGCAGCCTTCCTCACCTCTCACTTGGGGGAACTAGAAGGAGAAAAACAAACAAGACACAGCTAGAGTGAATCAGGTCTTTGTCACATGCAACTTTTATCTCTGTCACTTGGACTATGACCAGTCTGAATCTCCTACGGTAAGGACTTGCTGTTATCTATCTTCCGTTCTTTCCATCAGATAGTCTGCTGTAGATTTGAAGTTATTGTGATACCACCTGCATTGTTTCATATCTTAATTTCCCGTAGTCATTAAATTCCTACTTAGCACTGTTCCCAGCACAGACCCAGACTTACCTTCACCTTCACAATTTTCCCTTTCCCCACCACAAGCTGTGTCATGCTACAGATGTATATCCTTCTCCATGCTCCAACATTAAGAGCCTTTAAATGTCCTGCTTCGTATTATACTCACGCTGACTTAAATTCTGCTCTGTCCCTCCAGCACTCCTACCCACCTCATTCCTTTGCCTTGGGTACCCTGACCTCTGTGTTACCATCCCTGGAACAGCAGCAAATATTGTCTCTTCTGCACATCTGCCTTTTATATGCCAGTTCTTTTTAATATCAGGGAAATTCCTGTGACTGTCAATTGCTAATGCCCCTCTACCTTTCCAAGATAACTCCACAGCTGTGCAGAGACCCCATAACAAGGAACCTGAGGTATCACTTACCCATAAGAAACACCCTAAAACAAAGCAGATCATGACTGGACTGTGCATGCCTGTAGGGTGGTTCTGTGGTGTCTTGCTGTCTCAAACTGCTTGATATTCTCTTGTCCTTTCTAGTTGCAGTTCATCCTCACCAGTCCACTGACCAGGAGAAGGAACAAATTCCCAGTTGTGTGCTGAATCCAATCTCTTCTTCCTCCTCTACCTCCTTCTGTTCTCCTCCAGGTCTATCCTTCTTCTCTGCCCTTCAGGTTTTTGCTTTCTCTCTTGCCCTCTTTGTCACTGGCAATTCCCGTTTGTTTCTGCCTGCCTCCTTTTGTTATTCTCTTGGCCTGCTTCTCTCCCTCTTTTGAATGGATCTCTAAAACCTTCCAGCCAGATCAGGAGAAAAGCGGTGGCTACGAGTTCTTACTGTAGATGTTGAACTAGTTTGGTGAAGGGCATCATGAGATCTCTACAGACCTGACCCTTCCCTTCTGTGAGCAGAAAGGGTCTCTGAGCTTGTTCATTCCCAATTATTCCTCTCCCCGCCCCTACCCTGAGGGGAGTGGGTTGAAGGTCATATTATTGACCTGTTTAAATGGAGTTCAGATTCCTCTCCCTCCTCCAGTACCTTTTCTGTCCCTGTACTCACATTGTCCTGCCTCTGTGGGTCCCGTCTATTGACTTT
>NW_009259318.1:79226-83644 GCF_000687185.1 Egretta garzetta | reverse complement strand
GAAGGGAAAGCATTTGCAATATAGCAATTATATAGAGCATTTAATGTATATGTATTTATATTAATATATATGTATTTTTATGTATATGTCTATGTGTATGTGCATGTGTATATGAATGCAACATGTATTTATTCAGATGCATATCTACATATCTGTGTATGCAACATCTCTTGTACCTCCCATTTTAAGGCTCTGCCACCATCCCTCTTGCCTGGTAGTCTCCTACTGTGTCAGTCCTGCAAGGGACAGTTTGCTTGCTCACAGTTTCCACTCCTGAACTTCCTGCGTGGCCAGCCAAGTCCCCTCGGACACTTTGCATCACAGGGAATACATGTTGATTCTCCTATCCTGGATACTATTTGTCCTGCAGCTGGTTAAATTAGTAGGTTCCATTCAACAACCCATTAATTTTCTCCATCTTGTAGAACTGCTTTAGATTTCTGTTACTGCTCGTGGCTATTCAGTGTTATTACATGCATGTGTTCACCTTCTTTTTCTCTTTCAAATAGCTGAGAGAGAAAAAAAATGCTCTGCAGTAATGTGTTACTATTTGTGTTTGGGAACCACCCAGGACTGGTGCATAAATACATGCTAAGGCCAGGATAGCAGCTGGAGAAACTTGTTGCCCCATGTTGCAATCACAATGTATTCACATTAAACTGGTGAATCATTAGCCTTGGTGATGCATATTAGAGTTGCAGAGCAGAACCAATGGATTCATGAACATAATGTATTCTCCCAAGGCAGGCTAAAAACCATTTACCATTCTCTAATTATTAAAGTAGTGGTAAAGTGTAAACATGCCTTAGCATGCACTTCTTTGAAGTATTTATCTATCTCTGTCTCTATCTGTCTATCTCTCTCTCTCTCTCTCTATCTATGTGTCTATCTGTCTGAACCGGTCTGCTACTGGAAGAAGGTTTCTGAGTCCTGGTGGACAAATAAGAAACATAAACCCATGAGTTATTGCCTTTGTATTTATATGGGAATTGCCCAATATTCTTTTTGTCTCTTTCTCTTTAAATTCTTTTGTGTATTATAGGAGTTTTAGAAGGAAAGACGGAGCAGAGCTGTAAAATAGCCTTTCTTGTATGTACGGCTTTTAAAAACAGTGGGATTCATTGTGGAAGAAAAGTGCAAATTACTAATGTTTTTCAGGGGCTTTTTATTGTCAGTGCGATAATTCAATAGATTACCTCTTGATTTTTAACTGAAATGCAGTCTCATGAGAATTTCAGATTCTATAAGGATCAAACTGGAGAAATATCAGACAAAGCGATAAAAAATTTCTCTAAAGAAAAAGCAGCAGTATGACATGAAACAGTGACCTCTCCAAAAGCATATCATAAGTCACTCTTGCTGAAACTTATTGATCATACTTTTCCTATTTCTATGGCATTGTCATTGATACTGTGCTTCCAAGTAATCCACCTATGGCCCTGCTAGCCTGTCATCCAACATGATGGTTTGAATTTCTCCTCGTTCCCCTGGTGTTTTGCTTCAGTTATCTCAACATTTTATTTTTCTCTGTTTTATGTTAGACTGAAATGACTTTTTCATATTTCCCCCTTGCCACCTTTCAAAAGGTTTTAAAAATGTGATCAGACTCTTACAGAACTGCTAAAACAAACAAAAATATCCCATCATTGACTTTTCACTGTTCTTTTCCGTTTTTTAAAATCTAAGGGTCCATTCTAAGGGTAAGATATGTGATTTGAACATATCCTTCCTTGGATTGTGGTATGGACAGAAAGTACTTCTGTCCTTTCTGCCTCCTTGTTCTGTTTGTGTCAAAGGATGCGTCTCAAGCATTTTCTAATTTCTGTTTCCTAAGTAGCATGATCCTGGGAGCAAAGTACTATTCTGGGACTCTGCTACATGCAAACAACCCCCACCATCACTGTGTCATGAAATCCTTCAGTATGAGCCAGAAAAACCCTTCTGACTTTTGTGTGAATCACTCTGTTAGCTCTCAATGACGCCGACTGTTTGTTTGATCCCAGCCAGAACCTTATCCCTGTTTCTCCCATGGAAGCAACCCAACTTTTGAATTCTCCTGTAACCTTGCCAGAAATGACAAGCGAAGAAGTAACATACGCAGACCTGAGGTTCATGACACTGGAAAAATCCCAGGACCAGGAGCTCCAGACTGCCAGAGTGAAAGGTAGTGGTGGTGTTGGGGGGCATCTCTCTCCAAGGCAAACTCTCACCTTGGAGAACATTTTTTATGTGGCACTCAGAGGAGGATGTCACCTGCAAATAGCCTGTCAGCTTCTGGAAGCCCTTTGGACTCAAATCTTCTCAGAAATTGGAGGGACAGAAAAAAAATCAGAAGATTAAAAAAAAAAGGAAGGTTGGAGAATGTGGAAAAACTGTTTAGATTTGAGAGGAGAGATATAATTAGGGTTGTGGGATGCAGTTAAGTAGAAATAAACATGTTCCAGTTAGGCATTAAGTGTCAGTCCCTGGAAGTTAGTGAAGTAATCTGCCTAAGGGACCTTGCAAAAGTCTTTCAGCTTTACTCATTTAAATATGACTAACTGAATGAAATAAATTCTAGGGAAAAAATGTTTTCTGTCAATGGAAGTAATAAATAGACAAACACCTTTTTGTACTTAAAAATCATAAAAATTATGTTACATAGCTTCACAGAGGAAGGGAGGTATGTGACTGATCCCAAATCTATATTCTTTATGCTATGCATTAGTGCTTTATAATTGCTCTGTATGAAAGGTTATATCAAAGCAAAGAGATTTTATGTTCTGGCTTGACTAAACGCCTGGAGATGGATTTGCTAAATTTGATAATAATCTGGTAGATTAAAGAGCTCTTTCTGAAGGAGATTTCCCCTTATTGGCTAGCCAGTCATTATATTGTTCTCACTTTTTGAGGGGTCCTTGAGTTTTAGACTTGGACGCTGAAGCTGAACTCCTGGAAACCTAGTAAGGTCCTTCTCAACTCTTTGGTTAAAGGGTTAGGGAACTCAGGGAATGAAAGGCAGAAATACCACAGGTTGGCATGCCAGTTATTTCTGTTGGTGACTTCAACATAATATTAGTATTCCCACTGAAATTTTGTACTGGAGTCTAGTAAAAGAACACAAAAGTCATAAATTGGAAGCAATCCTTTCCCCTGTGTTTTGGGATGGTGTAAATTCACACAGGTGCTTGCATTTCCCCACATTGCAAGAATGTGTGTGTGCATTTCCAGGTGTGAGACTGTTTCTGTGCAACTGCAGGTATGTGGTCTTGTTCACACCTCTATGCCCTAATTTCAGGTTGTTTTGCAGAGGCCTGGCTTTCATTGGTGACTGTTTCTGAGGTTATTTTCTGAAAAGGCGAATTAATTCCTGATTTGGCACATTAGGCATTCAAAAGTAAAAATACCCCAATACCTGGCTGCATGTGAAAATTTCAGCCATTTAAGCACAAATACTTGCTTGATGTTCTTTCCCCACATGTGAAGTTTTGTGCTGTTCAGCTTTATTTGTCCAATTAATTTTCTCTTAAAAGCCCCTGGATAAGCTAGTCTCCATGGCTTGCTCACTTCCCAGCCCCCAGCTCCTAAGGAGGACTGTCCACAGACAAATAAATGATGGGATGATTTTTATAATGTAATACCACATACTGGTCTGAAACTCAGCAATTCACTGGGCAGACTACTGGTCATGTTGTCTTGTGCTGTGTAGGAGCTGCAAATACGAAGATGAGAGGTTCCTGTTCTTGCTGCTTTCCTTCTTTTTGTCTGTCCCAGGCTCCCCCAGTCCATCTTCCTGTTGGCGACTGACTACAGTGGCGCTTGGGGTCTTCTGCCTAAGTTCAGTGGCAGCTGCAGGAGTCTTGGCTGCCAGGTGTAAGTATGGTCACGGAAAGGGTGCTCAGAGTTCAGTATGAGCAACTAAAAGTCTAGGAAATTAGTTAAGGAAAAAGATTAGCATAAGGGATTAATGATGCAAAAAAGTGTCCTGTGCTGGAAGAGTTTACCCACTCAATAGATCTTCCAGTCTTTGAAACTGGCGTGTATTAGGCCTTGCTCATAGGTGTGTGTAAGCTATGTAGGTCAAGTATATTCAGTCATGTATGTGCATCTTTGGTAAGTTTATTCAGGTTGCATCGAGAGGTTTAGCTTTAATATTAATGGAACAATTTCATTCTTGTTTTGTTGTGTTTCAAGTCATCCTGGTCTGCCACCTTGTGCATGAAAGGGATGAAAACTTCACCCTGCAAAAGGCAATTATGGAAAGCCTCAACCAGAAGCTGGAGCTCCTCCAGGCTCAGAATTTGAACTTGACAGAGACTGTAAAGCAACTTGCCACCTCCAGAGGTACATAGTGGTATGAAGATTGTGGTTCCATAGCATTATGGTAGCTACAGATTGATTTTTTTTCTATCACCACCCATATTGGAAGGAAAAAAAAA
>NW_009259318.1:73076-78898 GCF_000687185.1 Egretta garzetta | reverse complement strand
CCTTATTGCGTAGCCAGTCATTATATTGTTCTCACTTTTTGAGGGGTCCTTGAGTTTTAGACTTGGACGCTGAAGCTGAACTCCTGGAAACCTAGTAAGGTCCTTCTCAACTCTTTGGTTAAAGGGTTAGGGAACTCAGGGAATGAAAGGCAGAAATACCACAGGTTGGCATGCCAGTTATTTCTGTTGGTGACTTCAACATAATATTAGTATTCCCACTGAAATTTTGTACTGGAGTCTAGTAAAAGAACACAAAAGTCATAAATTGGAAGCAATCCTTTCCCCTGTGTTTTGGGATGGTGTAAATTCACACAGGTGCTTGCATTTCCCCACATTGCAAGAATGTGTGTGTGCATTTCCAGGTGTGAGACTGTTTCTGTGCAACTGCAGGTATGTGGTCTTGTTCACACCTCTATGCCCTAATTTCAGGTTGTTTTGCAGAGGCCTGGCTTTCATTGGTGACTGTTTCTGAGGTTATTTTCTGAAAAGGCGAATTAATTCCTGATTTGGCACATTAGGCATTCAAAAGTAAAAATACCCCAATACCTGGCTGCATGTGAAAATTTCAGCCATTTAAGCACAAATACTTGCTTGATGTTCTTTCCCCACATGTGAAGTTTTGTGCTGTTCAGCTTTATTTGTCCAATTAATTTTCTCTTAAAAGCCCCTGGATAAGCTAGTCTCCATGGCTTGCTCACTTCCCAGCCCCCAGCTCCTAAGGAGGACTGTCCACAGACAAATAAATGATGGGATGATTTTTATAATGTAATACCACATACTGGTCTGAAACTCAGCAATTCACTGGGCAGACTACTGGTCATGTTGTCTTGTGCTGTGTAGGAGCTGCAAATACGAAGATGAGAGGTTCCTGTTCTTGCTGCTTTCCTTCTTTTTGTCTGTCCCAGGCTCCCCCAGTCCATCTTCCTGTTGGCGACTGACTACAGTGGCGCTTGGGGTCTTCTGCCTAAGTTCAGTGGCAGCTGCAGGAGTCTTGGCTGCCAGGTGTAAGTATGGTCACGGAAAGGGTGCTCAGAGTTCAGTATGAGCAACTAAAAGTCTAGGAAATTAGTTAAGGAAAAAGATTAGCATAAGGGATTAATGATGCAAAAAAGTGTCCTGTGCTGGAAGAGTTTACCCACTCAATAGATCTTCCAGTCTTTGAAACTGGCGTGTATTAGGCCTTGCTCATAGGTGTGTGTAAGCTATGTAGGTCAAGTATATTCAGTCATGTATGTGCATCTTTGGTAAGTTTATTCAGGTTGCATCGAGAGGTTTAGCTTTAATATTAATGGAACAATTTCATTCTTGTTTTGTTGTGTTTCAAGTCATCCTGGTCTGCCACCTTGTGCATGAAAGGGATGAAAACTTCACCCTGCAAAAGGCAATTATGGAAAGCCTCAACCAGAAGCTGGAGCTCCTCCAGGCTCAGAATTTGAACTTGACAGAGACTGTAAAGCAACTTGCCACCTCCAGAGGTACATAGTGGTATGAAGATTGTGGTTCCATAGCATTATGGTAGCTACAGATTGATTTTTTTTCTATCACCACCCATATTGGAAGGAAAAAAAAAATCTCTAAAATTGCCCTGAATTGTTTAATTTAAAAACAAATTTCAACCGAGTCAATCAAAAGGCTGCACTTTCATTTTGGTCATTTTTTGAGCTGCTTTATACCCTAAACCAAACATTTTAATTCAAAAAATACCATGATGATGACACTTTTTTTTTTAAAGTGTTTTTCTCATTAGTAAATGAATTGATATTACCATTCCTTCTTTCACAGCCAGTTTCACTGAATTACAGTAAAAAAAAATTGATGGAAAATTCCTACTGGCTTTAATTGTTTGGAATGCTTTGACTCCTCAGGACAGCTTCATTCTGTTATGCACTGCTGGATGCAGAAGTGTAAATACTACTTCTTTCTACCAAATGGGATTGTCATCACTGGCTTTAACAGTTTACAGACTATAAGCTGAGGGCATTTGTTGTTTCTTGTGCAAAATAATGGTGTGAAATTTTAGTGATAGGTGAGCTGAATATACTAGATTACCATATAGCAGAGGGAAGAGAATCATAGTAAATTCAAATCTTGTGAGAGAGTGGCAAGGTTATTATCTATGTAAATGTCTACATTTGAGTTTAGCACAAACCAGAAGCTACTTGTAAGAGTCAAATGCACCGTGCTGTGCTGTCTATTGCCATCCAGCATTAAGTGCTGGCATTCCCAGCTGGCACTGATTTGTTACAATATAAAATGGTCCTGTGAACTGTAGAGGAACAAACAAGATTCAGTCTATAGTTGGGACCCAGTGTCCAGAGATGTCCAAAATATTTTGTTTGACAGGTCTTTTTGCTGCTTGCAATAATTTCAGTTTCCGGTTAGAAATGGAGTTCCCCAAATGGCACAAGAGGGAAAGAAAAATCCAACATCTTGAGTTCTTTCTGGCTTCAGTATTACTCTGGTTCCCAAGAGGCAGCTAACAGAATAATGTGGCAGAAAGAGTCAAAAGTGCAGCTGTCAGAAAGATGTTTCTTTAAGAGCAATGAGCTCATCATCTTTCACTTTGGCTGGCCACCACTATCTGATGCCTGCACACTGAATGCATAGCAAATATGAAATGCTACCAGAGAAGTTTAAGCATAAATTTCATTGTAAAGCATATAGCAGGGAAGAGCTGGCCCTGATGTTAACAAGAAGTTAAAAGTTCACATGAATAGGGACATACCCATGTGACTGAAAGTCTGTGTTTCCTTTTACATCCACCTAGATCCATGTCTCTGTGAACATGGCTCAACCTTCTAAAATTTCTTCTATTTGCATTTTACTGGCACCCTCCAGGTTTGCTGGTAGGATTAAAAAAAAATCTTTATTCTTTGTTTCTCTGATTTTCATTTAGAAATGTTTTTCTGGTCTTTTGGCAACTGGGATTATTAAGTCTCCAATGAAGACATGAATTTAGCTGCAGAATGAAGGAGGAATTGTTGCTCCTCTGTGACAGAGAGGCTGTGCGCTGCTCTTAGTGATCCTTCAGGGATCCACTAGGCCACTAGAGACTGCCGTCATTGACAAACCTCATCAGGTGCTCTTTTGTTTTCAAGGACATAAATGTATTCCTTGTCCAGAGAACTGGCTACAGTATGGGGAGAACTGCTACCATTTTTCAAAGGAATGGAAAACTTGGCAAGACAGCAAGGCTCAGTGCTCTGCTCTGGAATCCGGACTTCTTAAGATAGAGAGTAAGGAAGAGCTGGTAAAGATTATTTTTTTCTCTCTCTCTAATTAAACACTCTGCATTTTACTGTGGCCTGAACAGCCATGCCATCCTTCCAGTGGTGCAGTATGCTATGGCATGCGTGTGCTGGGCCAAGTGGCAAAAACTGTCCCTGCCCCTTTGGAGCCCCTCTACCTGTACTGTGGATGCACCCTCCCTGGTGCATCTCTGCTGACTTCAAGGGAGTTAACTGAGACACGCCAGTGTGGGTCTACATCAGGATCCTCATCCTACCTCAGGGCAAATATAACTTAGCTAGTACTGGTTGGCAATTCTTTTGTTGTCTTGCTGAAGCAGACTGTTTAGCAAACATCAGAAGCCTGGCCTTCAGCTTCTTGCTGTCCATGACTAGAAAGCTCGCTGGCCTGGCCTGCTCCCTGGCCTCCTCTCCCACATGAGCAGAAGAACATCCATGTCTTTTTCTGACTCCTAAGTTGTAGATGAAGCAGCAGATAAAGCACAGACAGAAGAGCTCTTTGCTGTAAAAGGATTTCTACCCTGACCCTTAATGGCAGTGGGATTGAATTCTGTGGTTTTATTGTCTGTATTTTTGAATTTCCTGTGTACAATGATAGCAAATGATGCAAAGGCTTTTTCCTGCCTGGTTTTGCAACCCGGGTGTTGGAAGGAAGTCATTAGCTTGTACCCATTACCCAGCTAATGTACAGCCTCCGGTTTTCTCAACTGTCCTTTTAGCTGAGAGCTAGCGAAAGGTCTCAGCAGGATCGTTTTCCTTGTCTCCAGAACAGCACTGACCACCTAGATTCACTTGCAAAACGAAGTCTGTTACATACAGGTGTGAGCAGCTCGCCTTCATCTGCCTCTCTCCTTTCCCAAATCATAGGCCAATATGACTGAAGCAGGGATGTGATTCACGGGCTTTGCGTTTATTTCCGTACAGGACTTCGCAATGCGATCATCACAGTTTTACAGTTCTTACTCTTTCTGGATCGGGCTGTCTCGCAATGGAGCCGAGGGGCCCTGGCTGTGGGAGGATGGATCAGCTTTCTCCCCTGATCTGTAAGTGGCTACACAGATAGGAGCAGTGTACATCCAGGCATATTTGTCGTGAGCCAGAAGCAACAACCTTTGACTGCCTCTCCGTAATTGCCCGTCCCCCCGCCTGCTTGCCAGCAGACAGGTTGCCCATCGCTCACTCACATATCAACCTAGGGAAGCCCCCGTCAGAGAGCTTGCATGCTATTGTGGGGCAAATGGGTAGCAGCGGTTGGGATTTATTGTACCAGCCTGTGACTTTTTCCATGGGATGATGAATAGCTCTGTTATTTTTTTCACAGGTTTCAGATCCAACGAGCCAGCTCAAGTCCTTCCCTAGACTGTGTGTGGCTTCAAGGTGCAAACATAGATGCTGCACAGTGTGGCGAGTACAAATTTTACATTTGTGAGAAAGTGGTGGATCCTGCGGTGGTGGAGCAAGTGAGCTACTTGGACAGGCACTAGTGTGCAGAGCTCTGCAGAGAGCCCTGTCCTGGGATATGCCATTGCGGGGGTGAATTCTACCCCAGAGTTTGCAAAAGGGAAAATGAGTCTGAGCTCAGGTTAATGCAACATCAGGGATAATCTAAGCTTAACTTGCCCTCTGGTGATGCACATCAGCCAGACTCCTTGGGCTTTTTCTTCAACAACTTCATTCCCTCTTCCTTTTTTCAGCCTTCGCATTCTTGTGTAACCATTTCTATCCACTTCTCATAAATTCTCATAAATGAAAACAAAATCAACTATATGATTCCAGGACTCTATTTTGAATATTCATAGTTATCTCCTGGAAAGAGGAACCAATGGCCGCTTTCAAAATCCATCCATTGGGGATTCACAGATGTGAACTCACAATTTACAATAAATTTCCAAATATTTGATTTCATTTCACTCCCCGCCTGCTGATAACTAGGAATTGCAACAGAATCAGAGCCTGCATTAAAAAAAACAAATAAAAATTTTTGTAGTTCTCCAGGTTGGGGAGAAAAGCTTTCAGATGGGTTTGCATTCCCTATGGGCTCAAAAACCAGAAGGCAAATACAGACCACATCTTTACTGAGGGAAGTCAGCAGTATTTAATGCCTGGGAATGCCAGTCCAGCTGCTAGTGGATCGTTCCCCTGCATTAGCGGGGAAGGTGCATTCGTCTAGGACAGCTGTCTTGATAATTATCCATGTCACACCTGATCCAGTTCTTTGATTTCTTAAACCCATTTTCCATTCTGTTGCAGAATTTCACAACTGGAATAAATATTGCTGCTACTGACCTTTTCTGTAGTGTGTCTTTTTAGTAAGTCACTGTGCACAGTAGGCTCAACAACCATCAAATACAGGGCCTTTAATGACGCAAAGCCTCCTGCTGCTTTGCTGCTGTTTAGGAAGCTGTTCAAAGAGAAGACTGCGTCAGAAAGAGCATCTCTCTTCCGCGGCCCTAGCAAACAATACAGGTCTTTGAAATCCCTCAGGAAGAATTGGGTTTATCTTTAGGACTTTTGTTCCTGTGTGCATTTTGCACTAATTTGAGCCATTCATTGAAAATTGAACTGTAAGTAGGG
>NW_009259318.1:53396-72817 GCF_000687185.1 Egretta garzetta | reverse complement strand
TAGGGAAAGGTGAAGGTATTTAGGCAAGCCCCTATTATTTTTATTTCAGACATAAAGATGTGCATCAGAAGTCTGCAGTAGCAACAGCCAACAAACATGCTGTATCCCTCACTAAATGAGTGTTTAGCAATATGGCAATTATCTTAATTATGGATATGACGAAGCAATTCAGAGGAGCAGAGACAACAGAGAGAGTCTTGCCACACAGTTACCTCATAGTCTGGAAATCCTGCATTTTCTAAGTCTAAGCCCTCAGCAGCCATGGAGATACTGCTTGGGATCCCAGCATTGACTGGTCTACAGGGCACGCAGGTACCATGTGAATGATGGGAGGGGTAACCCATACAGGGCTGTTGTTCTAACACATGCAGGGTGTGGTGGGAGGCCCCATCTTATAATCCTTGATGATAAAACAGGGTCCTAAAGATCACAGCACAAGGAAGCAGGAGAGCCCTCATTGAGGGTGGTGGTATGAGGAGGAGCTGGTGAAGAACTGAAGCAGTGAGCGAAACTGGTATGAGGGAACTGGTGTGATGGGCATGGGGTCAGCGGACTAGCAAGGGGAGCAGGGTTGATTGTAGGGACCTGGATGAGGGAAAAGTGTCACATGTGGAAAGCACTGATATTATGGACTACTGCTGGGAGTGAAATGCTGCAGAAAATGAAGGAAGGAAATATTGAATGAAAGTCTGCAATCCTGTACTGTGTTTGGGAGGAGAGTCCATTAGCCTGTCTTGTCCCTGGCGTGAAGCACACTGTTCCTTGTGTCTGGCTGCTGAATATTCGCAAGCTCAGGAACTTATAAAACAAGGGGTAAGTTCTTGGTCCTCATTGCCGTCTGGATTTTTTTTTTTTGTTTTATACCACATCTTCATGCCTCAATGACTCGTAACTATAACCGCTACACAGTGAGCCAAGTTTCACGGAAGAGCACATGGCATCCAGTAATTGCCCTGAGATGTGCAGTGTACAATCCGTTACTGTGCTTGTTTGAGTAGTACCTAACCCTGAATTTTCTTGATATGTAATGTAAATCTGTTTTTGTATTTCAGCTTAAACCAGGAGAAAAAAATTTAGCCTTATACGTAAGACAATGCAAGGATTATTTTAACAGGTGTCATATGTTTTCTTATATGAGGTTAAAATGTTCAGAACTTTAAACCAATTCAGAACTAAGCAATTTCATGCACATATCTTCTTCACTTTACCCTTTCCCACAGCCACCTACACACATTGGACCATCTTCTAAATCACTCTGTGCATTCTTCACGCAATTCTTCTGAACTCCCTTTGGAATGTCCTCATCAGAATTTTTTTCAGATTGCCCACGGTCCTTTAAATGAGCTGGCTCACAGGAATCTGTTTGTGCTTCTGAGTAAAGGGAGCACTCTCAGTAAGCAGTGAGTTAGGCAAACAACGTTTCCATTGCCTTTTGCACAGCTACCTGTGAAGTCTGGTCCTTCAAAATTACTACAACTTCAATGCTAATTTGTCTTAAGAGTGATGTCATCTCTTCTGTCATTTGGCTGCAGAAAGCATTTAAAACTGATGAAGTTCAAAAGGCAGCATGCAATCATACCTTTAATTGAATGAATTGAGTCATTTCAAGCCATACAATGCTCATAAGCAAATCATTAGGTTTTGTTGCACACTGAAAAAGACAAAGGGTGAAATTTTTTTTTTTTATAACCACCACTAGATTAGTAATTGGTTGTTGTCTGTTGTTGCCATAAGGTTTTATTAGCACAGCCAGTTCTGTATGCTTAATGTTATGTTGTTCACAGTGATAAAAAAAAACCAAACCTTGAGTCTATAATTAGCCTTTTCAACTCAATATAGTGTCCATTAAAATCGGAGTATTAACATTGTACCCATGCCACATTGTTACAAACAAGCCTTCAGCTCACAAGCCACTCTCATGTGGAGACAGAGCTGTTGTCTTTAAACAGCAGGCCTTGCAAAACATACCGTCATTTTTCAAGTAGCACAGCCACATGCCATGTGGAAAATGCTGCTAAATCACCTCTGCTAAGGACTGCTGAGAGAACAAGGAAGCAAGGAGAGAAGTGCAATGATTTGTTGAATATATCATAGTAAATGCAGATGCATATTGGTTGCTTTGAGTGAAATATTAAAGTTTTCTGAGGTTTTCAGTTTTGTTTAAGATGAGTCCTAAACCTAAAATAAAGTCAAAGCCATGAGACATGGCCAAGAGCATTTTTTTCTGTGCACTTGGAATTCTGCAGACAGAGTCAGGATTTTGGAAACCTGCATTTATGTATGCATTCAAGCTTGTTTAGTCTAATCTTTTGCTCTCCCTCTAGTCTTTGATTCTCTTTCCACCACTATCTCATCCCTAACCCTCGTGGGTAAAAGAATTAGTTTTAATGCTAAATAAAGAAGTAAAAAAAGGAAATGTTACTAATCTTCCAGTTCTCTGGTTGGAGTCATGTGAAGATTTCTCCTTTTGCTAAATTAAGATTCCCTTCTGGTAAATTTCGCAAAAAGATACTTGAGATTTTACATTTGAAAACTAAAATGCAGATCTTGTCTAAATGCTTCCAAAGATTCCTATTTCTATATCTGTTTCAGAAATTCAGAGTCAGTGGTTTGCAATCACACATATCCTGAAGACTTGCCTACCCTCTCTGCTTCTCACCATTCTGGAGGCCCACCAAGAAACTGAGCAGGAAGAAATGCTCATTCCTTCTGTAGAAGGGTTGCCCTTTTGTTCTGATTTGAAACAAAAATGTTCAGAGTTATGAAATATTCTTTGGGAGAGAAAGACCACATAAATGTGATTAAGGCATCAGCATCAAAGCCAGTGTTTTCTTCCTGTTCAGTTTCCTGTATTTTATTTCTGTCTCATTCGATAGACCTACTGGGTTTTTTTTAGAAGAACACCGCAGTAACAGTGGGCACCTGAAACAAAAAACCAGACTCAAGTGACATATGAAATCGGAGCACTCAGCTGGAACACACCTAAATGCACAAGATGCACAGGTGACCTTTGTGGGTAAAACATTTCTTGGAGGTGAACAGTCAAATGACTGTACTGAAGTCACATTTGCTGATATTTATAATGTCAAATTAAGTTGACAGTTGTCATAGCACAAATTGTGGTGCAGATATTTAATAAGGGTTGTGTAGCTGGAAAGCAGTATTTTGTAGGGGAAAATAAATAAATAATTAGCATAAATTTGTCCATGTTATGATGGCAAAAGTCTTATGCACTTAAAAAATCTGTGTTTTGAAGTATAATGTTACAACCAAGGAAAGGGAGCAGTTTCTTCTGCTGTGTAAGTAAGACTGTATCACAAATATCACACATTCATAGACAAAGTTGTGTCATTGTCAAATGTGGTGGTTCTAGTTGCATCTATATGCAAAATGCATATAGAAGTGTACATCAAAGTTCTAGTGGATGTAATGTATTAAGTGTTACAAAAATACATCAAAATACATTTTCCAATTTGTCCACTCAACTAAATTTTCCAACATGAAGTAAAGACCTCAGAGTCACTTTCAAACTGAGAACGATAAAAAGGCAAGTATTGTAATCAGTGTTCCTACTAAAAAATGGCAAGCACTATTAAATTGGGCACGCCATTTGAACATGGCCATGTTGGTATCACACACAGATTTTATTCACTAGTGTCTAAAATATGAGCTCTTGAAAAAACACAGAATCACCGAATGGTTGAGGTTGGAAGGGACCTCAGATCAGAGGACTGAAACAGCTCTCCTATGAAGACAGGCTGAGAAAGTTGGAGTTGCTCTGGGGAGACCTTCCTGTGGCCTTTGAATGCATAAAGGGAGCTTATAAGAAAGATAGAAAGACACTTTTTACCAAGGCCTGTAGTTGACAGGACAAAAGGCAACAGTTTGAAACTAAAAGAGGGTAGATTTAGATTAGACATAAGAAAGGAAATTTTATGATGAGGGTGGTGAGACACCAAACAGGTTGCCCAGAGAAGTTGTGGATGCCCCCTCCCAAGTGTTCAGTGTCTTCCAGTAGTTCAACATCTTCCACTTGCTCAAAGCCCTGTCCAACCTGGACGGGGCTTTGAGCAACCTGGACGGGGCTTTGAGCAACCTGAACTAGTGGAAGATGTCCCTGCCCGGGGCAGGAGGATAGGACTAGATGATCTTTAAAGGTCCCTTCCAACCCAACCATTCTGTGATTCTATGACCTCTGAAGGTCATCTGCTCCAACCCTCCTGCTCAAGCAGGGTCATCTAGAACCAGTTGTCTAGGACTATGTCCAGACTACTTTTGAATATGTCCATGGAGGGAGACTCCACAACCTCTCTGTTCAGTCACCCTCCCAGTAAAAAAGTGTTTCCTGATGTTTAGAGGGAGCCTCCTCTATTTCAGTTTGTGGCCATTGCCTCTGGTCCTGTCACTGGGTGCCACTGAAAAGAGCCTGGCTCCATCCTCTTTGTACTCTCCCTTCAGGTATTTATATACATTAATAATTTCCCCTCCAAACATTCTCTTCTCCAGGCTAAACTATCTTAGCTCTCTCAGCCTTTCTTCATAGGAGAGATGCTTTGGTCCCTTCGTCATCTTCATGGTCTTTCATTGGACTCTCTCCGGTATGCCTATGTCTCTCTTGTACCGGGGAGCCCAGCACTGGACCAAGAACTCCATGTGTGACCTCACCAGTGCTGAGCAGAGGGGAAGGATCACCTCCCTCAACCTGCTGTCAACACTCCTCCTAAGGCAGTCCAGGATACCATAAGCCTTCTTTGTCACACAGGCATACTGTTGGCTCTTGGTCTATTTGGTGACCATCAGAATCCCAGATCGTTTTCTGCAAAGCTGCTTTCCAGCTGGTCAGCTCCCACCAAGTACCGGTGCATGGGGTTGTTCCTTTCCAGTTGCAGGACTTTGCAATTCCCCTTAATGAACTTAATGAGGTTCCTGTCAGCCCATTTCTCCAGCCTGTTGAGGTCTGGATGGCAGCACAATCCTATGGTATATCATCCACTCCTTCCAGTTTTGTGTCATTAGCAAACTCTGCCCTAGCATCGAGATCCTTAATGAAGATGTTGAACCAGGTCAGATCCAGTGTTGACTCCTGGGGTACACTGCTAGTGACTGGCCTCCAGCTGTAGACTTAATGCCACTGATCAACATCCTCTAGGTCCATCTGTTTAACTAGTTTTCAATCTACCTCACTGCCTGCTCACCCAGCCTGTACATCAATAGCTTCTTTATGAAGATTTTATGGGAGAAAGTGTTGAAAACCTTACTGAAGTCCAGGTAGACAATATTCACTGCTCTATCCCTGTCTCCCAAACCAATCACCTCATCATAAAAGGTTATCAGGTTGGTCAAGTACAACTTCCCCTTGGTGAATCCATGCTGGCTACTCCCAATCACCTCCTTGTTCTTCATGTGTCCGGAAATGGTTTCCACGATTAGTTGCTCCATCAGCTTCTTCAGGATTGAGGTGAGGCTGATTGACCTGTAATTCCCTCGGTCCTCCTTCCTGCCCTTATTGAAGATAGGAATTACATTTGTTTTCCTCCAAGTCCTCAGGAACTTCTCCCAGTCACCATGATCAATCAAAGAGTATTGAGAGTTGCTTTGCAATGACATCTGCCAGCTCCCTCAGCACTTGTGGGTGCATCCTATCATGTCCCATGTATTTACACATGTCCAGCTTGCTTAAGTATTCCCTGACCTGATCCTCTTCCACCAAGGCTACATCTTTCTTGCTCCAGACTTTTGCCTGGTCTTTGGGACCTGGGATTCCTGAAGGTCAGTTTTGCTAGTAAAGACTGAGGCAAAGAAGGCATTCAGTACTTCACCCTTTTCCAGGTCCTGTGTCACCAGGTCCCTGGTCCCATTCAGCAGTGGACCCACATTTTCCGTAGTCTTTTTGTCACCTATGTACTAGTATAAGCCCTCCTTGTTGCCATTGCCACCCCTCACCAGATTCAATTCCTTTTAGGCTTTGGCTTTCCTAACCTCATCCCTGCATGGTCAGACAGTGTTTCTGTGTTCCTTCCAGCTTACCTGTCCCTGCTTCCACCTTCTGTATGCTTTCTATTTGTGTTCAACTTTTTCCAAGATCAGCTTGTTCGTCTACATAGGCCTGCTGGCATTCCTTTCTGACTTCCTACTCATTGGGACAGACCACTCTTGAGTTTGGAGGAGGCAATCCTCAAATATTAACCAACTTTCCTGGGCCCCTCTTCCCTCCAGGGCCTTATTCCATGGGACTCTTTTGAGCAGATCTTTGAAGAGGCCAAAGTCTGCTCTCCTGAAGTCCAGGGTTGTGAACTTGCTTTATACCTACCTCCCTCTCCTCAGGATCCTGAACAAGGTACACCAGATACAGTTACCTAGATTTAGAAAATCATCCATTCCAAAGGACAGTTAATATATAATACCAAAAATATGTGGTTTCCAGTACATTGGAAAATTCAGTTCCCCATTCAGCAATAAATACTTTTCTGAATACCATCACAACATTCCAGCTATCAGTGCAGCCATTCATGCCACATTCATTCAATGTGCAGCCATTCATGCCACATTTCCGTCTTTTCATATGATGAGATGCATTAGGTAAAGGGATGGACATATTCTGTATTAGATGAAGAGGAATGGCCCTCAGATGGCATTCTTGGAAAAGTCCAATCATTATTGCCATTCTCCCTTCATAACTGCAATGGTGATTATGATAATAGCATATTGTTTATTAAAACTCATTTAACATTGGCTTCTGGGCATTCTCAGAAGATCACATTATTGCATGTAAAGGAAAAGCATCATTACCTGGAAGTAAAATTTCAACATATCTAAAATTCATATATTATACCCAATCAAGAAGAAGATGAGGATGCCAAGTGATGTTTCACTACCAAGCAGTGAACAAGGGAGCTACATGTCTTTGAGTAGTAAAGGAGAGGAGAGCTTGCCTTGGAGTTTTAGAGGAATATAGAATAACTGAAAGTGAATGTGCTGAAGAGAGGGCTGGAAGTAGTTAAGAGTTATTGCAGGTTAGCATATCTTCACAAACAGAAGGGAGAGAAGACCCATCATCTGAGTAAGATCAAATGGACTAAAGAGAGAGTCTTGGTAGAAATGGATATATATGAAATTCCAATCAGAGCGACAGGAAGTGGTCCCACAGGCCTTTACACCTCTGATTTATTTGGCTGTCAGTAATGCTTAAGATTGTCAGCAACATTAAGGTTTCTGAACTAGAACAATGAGACTAATATCTGATTTGTAGATATTTGTTACTGCTTGTTCTTTTTATCTGCAAAGGCTTTCTGTCTCTTTTCCATATTTGTATTTTTGTGAATACGCTAGGAAAAAAGGATGGACTCTGCTCTGAATTTGTATTAAACACTATTTTACACCTCTTCTTTGAAAAATGTGAACATCAGAATCTTCTTCGTACTCTTCCAGTTCTTTTTTCTGCTGATAATCTTTTTACATCAGCTGGACTGCTGCCTTCTCACAGATCCAGGGATGTTTCTCATAACAATTCTCACTGTAAACTCCTGAATTACGATAAAACAGGCATGCACAGTTTTGCTTTGAGGACAAAACAATCCTAGAAAAAAAAACCCACAACATCTTGTTAAAAACTATCACATAAAAATTAAAAAAAAAAAACATAGGCCTTTTGGACAATCATACATTATTGCAAAAGTTGCTTAGTCATTTTAAGGCTTATAAAGGTTTGCACAAAATATTGAAGAACATAACAGCTCATATAATTCAAGTCTGAAGGATCATGTTGGTCACCAATGCAAGTGAGCTAATTGGTGATGTCAAGATAGTAGTGTTTTTCTCAATCCCATCAGTGGCAGGGAGGAACACTGAAAGGAGCAGGAAAACTCAGATGAAACATGGTGGGATGCCTCTCATGACTGGAGTGCTGCAATGGATGGCTCTAAGCTCTTCAGAAGGGATAGGCAAGGAAGAAGAGGCAGTGGGCTGGCTCTATGTTAGGGAGTGTTTTGATTGTACAGAGCTTGATGATTGTGATGATGAGGCCGAGTGCTTGTGGGTGATGATGAGGGGGAAGGCCAACAAGGCAGATATCCTGCTGGGACTCTGTTATAGACCACCCAGCCAGGATGAAGAGGTAGATGAAGTATTCTACAAGTGGCTGGCAGAAGTCTCTCAATCGCGAGCCCTTGTTCTTGTGGGGGACTTCAACTTACTGGACATCTGCTGGAAATACAACACAGCAGAGAGGAAACAGTCTAGGAGGTTCCTGGAGTGACACAGCTGGTTAAGTGAGCCTACCAGGGGAGGTGCCTTGCTTGACCTGCTATTTACTAACAGAGAAGGACTGGTGGGAGAAGTGGTGGTCAAGGCCTTCTTGGCCTTAGCGACCACGAAATGATAGAGTTTTTGATTCTTGGTGAAGTAAGGAGGGGGGTCAGCAAAACCACCACCATGGACCTCCGGAGGGCAGACTTTGGCCTGTTCAGAACACTGGTTGATAGAGTCCCTTGGGAGACAGTCCTGAAGGGCAAAGGAATCCAGAAAGGCTGGTCATTCTTCAAGAAGGATGTCTTAAAGGCTTAGGAGCAGGCTGTCCCCATGTGTCATAAGATGAATCGCTGGGGAAGACTACTGGCCTAGCTGAATAGGGATCTTTTTCTGGGACTCAGGAAAAAAAGGAGAGTTTACCAGTTTTTGAAGAAGGGGCAGGCAACTCAAGGAGAGTACAGGGATCTTGTTAGGTCATGCAGAGGGAAAATTAGAAAGGCAGAAGCCCACTGTTGTAAGACATAACAAAAAATGTTTTTACAAATACATTAGCAGCAAAAAGAGAGCCAGGGAGAACCTCCATCCTCTATTGGATGCCAAGGGGAACATTGCCACCAAGGATAAGGAAAAGGCTGAGGTACCTAATGTCTTCTTTGCCTCAGTCTTTAATAGTCTGACCAGTTATCCCCATGGTACTCAGTCCCCGGGCTGGAAGACAGGGATGGAGAGCAGAATAAACACCCCATAATCCAGGAGGAAGCAGTTTATGACCTGCTACACCACCTGGACATCCACAAGTCTATGGGGCTGGATGGGATCCACCCAAAAGTACTGAAGGAGCTGGCAGAGGAGCTTGCCAAGCCACTATCCATCATTTACCAGCAGTCCTGGTTAACGGGGGAGGTCCCAGATGACTGGAGGCTTGCCAGTGTGACTCCCATCTACAAGAAGGGCCGGTAGGAGGATCCAGGGAACTTCAGGAATGGAAGTCAGGAGACCAGCATGGATGAGTTGAGACTTGCTGGTCAAACTTAAAGGGCAAGAAGGAAATGCATAGGCAGTGGAAGTAGCGGCAGGTATCCTGGGAAGAATATAGGGACACCACCTGGTTGTGTAGGGATGGGGTCAGGAAGGCCAAGGCACATCTGGAGCTGAACTTGGCATGCAAAGAATAAAAAGAATGTCTTCTACAGGTGTGTCAGCCAGAAAAGGAAGGTCAAAGAAAGCATATTCCTCCCTGATGAGTAAGACTTACTAGTCCTTACTAGGACAAGAAGGCAGCTGAGGTACTCAACAACTTCTTGCCTCAGTCTTTACTGGAAACCTCTCTTCCCACATCTTTCAAGTGGATGGACTGCAAGACAGGGACTGGGAAGTTGAAGTCCCTCCCACTGGAAGAGAAGATCAGGTTCATGACCACCTGAGAAACCTGAACATACATAAGGACCTGATGAGATGCATCCCAGAGTCCTGAGGGAATTGGCTGATGTAGTTGCCAAGCCATTCTCCATGATATTTGAAAAGTCATGGCAGTCAGGTGTAGTCCCTGGGGACTGGAAGAAGGGAAACATTGCACCCATTTTAAAAAATAGTAGAAAGAGGACCCTGGGAGCTACTGACCCATCAGCCTCACCTCTGTGCCTGGGAAGATCATGGAACAGATCCTCCTAGAAGCTATGCTAAGGCACATGGAGGACAGGGAGGTGATTTGAGACAGCCAACATGGCTTCACTAAGGGCAAGTCCTGCCTGACCAACCAATGGCCTTCTACGATGGAGTGACTACATCAGTGGACAAGGGAAAACCAACGCATGTCATCTATCTGGACTTCTGTAAGGCCTTTGACACAGTCCCCCACAATATCTTTCTCTCTAAATTGGAGAGTGGTGGATCTGATGGGTGGACTGTTTGGTGGATAAGGAATTGGTTGGATGGTCACATGCAGACGGTGGTGGTCAACGGCTCAATATCCAGATGGAGATCAGTGACAAGTGGTGTCCCTCAGTGGTCTGTACATCATTGACACAGCCAGTGGGATCAAATGCACCCTCAGCAAGTTTGCAGATGGCACCGAGCTGAGTGGTGTGGTTGACACAACAGAAGGATGGGATGTCATCCAGAGGGACCTGGACAAACTTGAAGTAGGCCCATGTGAACCTTGTGAGGTTCAACAAGGCCAAGTGCAAGGTCCTGCACCTGAGCTGGGGCAACCCGAAGTATCAATACAGGCTGGAGGATGAAGGGACTGAGAGCAGTGGAGAAGGACTTGGGGGTACTGGTGGATGAAAAGGTGGACATGAGCCTGCAAAGTGCACTTGCAGCCCAGAAGGCCAACCGTACTCTGGGCTGCATCAGGAGAAGCGTGGCCAGCAGGTCAAGGGAGGTGATTCTGCCCCTCTACTCTGCTCTGATGAGACCTCACCTGGAATACTGTGTCCAGCTGTGGAGCCCTCAGCACAGGAAAGACATGGACCTGTTGGAGCGGGTCCAGAGGAGGGCCACAAAAATGATCCGAGGGCTGGAACACCTCTCCTATGAGGAAAGGCTGAGAGAGTTGGTCTTGTTCAGCCTGGAGAAGAGAAGGCTGCAGGGAGGCCTTATTGTGGCCTTTTAGTACTTAAAGGGGGCCTGTAAGAAAGATGGGGCCAAACTCTTTAGCAGGGCCTGTTGTGATAGGACAAGGGGTAATAGTTTCAAATGTAAAGAGGGTAGATTTAGACTAGATATAAGTAAGAAATTTTTTAAAATGAGTGTGGTGAAACACTGGAACGGGTTGAGGTAGTGGAGGCCCCATCCCTGGAAACATTCAAGGACAGGTTGGACGGAGCTCTGAGCAACTTGATAGAGTTAGCGGTGTCCCTGCTAATTGCAGGGGAGGTCCCTTCCAACCCAAAGCATTCTATGATCATTCCCCTACCTGTCTTCAGCTCAAAGATGTAAAAAAGAAAGCCTACGTATAAAGCATCATCAAAGCAGAAAATAGCACTAGTTCCTCACCAGTGTTTATGTCACTCCTTTATGTTTATGTCACTTGCTTTATGTAGTGGTAATTTGGGTCTGGAAACTGAAAGACAGTGGTCTGCCCAACCAGAAGCCAGATCATTCTGCCCAATGGCTACTAGCTGCAGGAGGTATAAGAGTTTTCAAGACAAAAATAGCATGTGTTCCCAAGGAGGTGCTGCAGAATCTTCACTCAACAAAAGTTCTTCAGACCCTGAAGAGGATTCTCATATTACTGCATACAGTGATCACTTCACACAGAACAGAATGAAAATTTGATTTTTTTTCTCCAAGTTAGTAAAGGAGAAATACACAGAGTAAACTTATGAGATTTAACAGAAAAAGTAAATAGCTTCTCTCTAACTAATGTTGATTATTTTTGTGTAATAAAGATTCCAAAATTTTGCTGGAAGAAAGAATTGAATTTGGGATAATGGTGGCTGAGTAAAGAGACAGGTGCAGGCAGGCTTTGCAGGAGGTAGGCTGTCTTGAAGGAAGTGCGGGTTGCTTCCTATGTTTCATAATTGTGAACAGGTTTAAATAGTGAGAGCTGTCACTGGTTGCACTAGTTTGTTGACTCCTTCTCCTGCTCATGTTTCCAGTTTTCTGAGACTCTTTCTCTATTTCAGGGACTCCACACCTAAAAGAGTATTTTAACACCAAATACATCTGTGGCTGTATTCTGCCTTGAAGCTTTGCTATTAATGGGATTTGGTTTCCTCCTCCTTTAGTGCAGGGAGGATATTGTGCAAGCAGGGATTAAAAACCACCAACTGTTTACGTTCAGAAAACTTACCAGTCTGTTCTCTTTGTAGAAAGTTTTGTATCGTCTATCCAAGACCAGCCATCAACTCCGTATGATAATCCAACCCAGTAAGATTTTTTTTGTGATAGATGAGATATGCTAATCTATAAAAAATGCAAAACTTTTATCACCAAGGAGCTTGTGGGTAATTTTTTTGCTGTACCTAAACAACTACTGTTGAGAGAGGAGGTGATCAAGACAGAACCAAAGGAGGCAATTTGAGAATGCCTCTCTGAACTCCTCATCAGGCCCTCATAACAGTTTCCAAGAGACAACATCTCTATTTGGCATGCAAATAGGAAAAGTTTGTGTCTGGCTTCTCTACTAAATGTAAGAACAGGGCAACAATTCTTTTTAGAGCCCTGTCTCTCAAAGTATTCAAAGGGATTTCCTGAATGAAAGACTGACTGCTTATAGCTTTCACAGAACCCATGACACTCATGTCCACTGTTAGGCTGAATAATTTCCTGCGTTGCTAGCTACCTCATCATTACACACTTGTGGTTAAATGCTTTGCAGTCTGCATTGCCTCAGACCTTGGGGACAGTACCTCTATTACTATGTAATGTCAAGAGGTACTTGCTGACTAGTGAGGAGTTTTGAATAGTTGATACCAATGCCAGTATGATTGGAACCATACCAGCTTGCTTTTCCTCTTCAGCATAAGAAGGGTGGCATTCAGGGAGAAGCAGAAGTCTTTACTTTCCTGCCATGTGGCCTCCTCTTCTGAAAAGTAGAAACAGGTGTTGCCTCCAATCCATTTCCAGTTTACAGGGCAGAGTGAACATGTGGATCCTGGAAGAGAAAGAAACCATCAGTCCCTTATAAACAGCCAAATGAAGAGTAGAAGAGTCTACACCCATAGGCCTGGAAACTCAAAGTTATGCACAGCTGAAATGTGTATGACACTTCGTTGGTCACATCTTCACTCATTCTTTTTTATTTTAAAACTCATTATTTAATTTGATATAGTGTATAACACCCATGTTTAATTTGATATAAGGCCTAACACATAGATTTCAGGCTGTGTGAGCAGTAGTTCTACTTACTATCGTTCTTACTGATTGCATCATCCATCATGCACAATCTCTCCTTTAGTCCTTGCAGGTTTTCATTTTGTGCCTCAGGTGCCTTAGAATCTCTGAGACCTGGAGTTTATAGAGATATTCTTCATGAGACAAAAAAGCTGTGATGATGCTGCTGCATGATACATGCTTCATCATACATTGCAAATTCACTTTTCGCAACAGCGTGCTCACATGCAACTCTGATCCTACAGTGTCACATATTGTGAGGAGATTAGTAGATGAGAAAATGATGGATAAAGAGATTTCCAAATTTTAAATGCAGTTTAATCACAGTGCCATTGCAGGCCACTTGGTAACCTAATAAAAGACTAAAACAATGCAAAAAAATATGCTTAGGAAGGACTATCTTGAACTAGACATGTTGATCTTAAAAGAAGTTTTAAAAGCCTTTGAAAAAAAAATAAAATTCTAAAGAAACTTCAGGTTGGAAAAACCTTTTGTTCTTAAAGGCTGGTAAAACTTCTCTAAAGAAAGTGGAGGTTGTTTTTATATATCTTTCTCAATAGTATTTAGATAGTGGCTTTTGGTAGCAATGGCTCAGAATGTCTATATCCAGGCTCTGTGATAGAAAATATAGTTACAGTCATGTCACATATGATAAAAGATAATATAAATATTAGAGTCTTCAGTTCTATTGCACATCTCAGGTAAACTGGGATGACTGAGTGAAACAGACAGAAAAAGTGAGATTTCCTCATGAATCTGAGCTCTAGAAGTACGTCCATTTTTAACATACTAGTATGAACTCATTTAAGACAGTAGTCTACAAACATGAAAGGTTTGTCTATAAATATGAAAAGTTAGTCTACAAACATGAAAGGTTTATCAAAGGAATGAGACAAGAACTGATATTCCAGTAGAGTAGTGAGACTTGAACAACAGGAAAAGAGGAGAAGGGAAACAACAAACTGATTTATGAAAGTCAACATTAGAATTTTATACTTGAATTTGAATTAGCAAATAAATGAGTAATTTCTGTATCCTTGCTCTGGGCACAGGTCCAGACTTAAAAAAAATTGCTTTCCTCAAAGCCTTGAGTACCAAGTTGCAGAGTGTTCCTCGCAGGCAATTAGGAGAGGAAAGGACAGTATTTGTGGGGAGGATGAGCTATAACTGTCCTTGTTGCAGCCAGTCTGCCACCTTTCTTCAATGCAATTATTCCCAAGGTGTTAATATGAATAAAGGAACACAGTATATTTCATCACTTACCTAGGACTGTCATTCCTATCGTGAGGGCCAGGCACAGTGCAAAGAAAGTGAAGATAGCTGGCCACCATACAGCAAAGGGAAGAGAGTGCCCTGGAAGAAACCAACACTTTATCTGAGGTCAGGCAAACTGTTAAGCAGCCCTCCCAAGCCTCTGCCCCTCCGTGAAGAGCCATCTGATGACTTTCGAAAGAGTTCCTCTTCCAGTCTGTATTGTATTTTAAGGATCAACCCAAATGCAAATTGAGAAAAAGCTGTGGTGCCTCTGTTAAAGAGGTCTGTTTGAAAGGAGGCAAATGGAACAGGTAGGAGATTCCTTGCCCTTGAGAAATGATGAAACTATGAAACATTATAGTGATCCTTTGACTTAGAAGCAGGGGATGCTCCTGCTCTCCTTTGGCAGTACTGTATTACTCTGCTCTGTCAGACCAGAGTAAGGAAGTTTTTGCATACCATCCTACACTTTGCACAAGTCCTTTCTGCTCTCAGGGCACATGGTGCTCAGGCTGCATGCCAGCTCCAGACTGAATCCCAGTTCAGGAAAATTCTGGAGTCCAAAATATCCACTGAGGTTTCCCTGGATTCAAAAGTTCCTGAGCATTATCATCACCATGGTCATGGCAATGCAGTATGATGGACCTTTCAGATGAAGAAATATTCAGCTCAAGACTGGATGCCCTCCTGAAGTACATGGTTTGGCCCAAACAAGGCTATGGGACTTGAAGAAAGGAAATGACATGACCTGTGCATTCAGGCCCAGTGCTGTCTCATGGCCTTAAAGGCTATGAATCTTAAGCATTTTCTGAAAAATTGAGGTCCATAGGGCAAAAGGTCAAAGGTTTTTCACTATTAAAGTCAGATTGTCCTGTCTCTATAGCCATTTCCTGTAATAATAAATAAACAATAAATAAAACTAACCGTATTAAAAGCTGATTCCTACATTCCAGAATTTGATCCTGAAGCCACCTGTCTTTTCCTACAGAAATTTAGGTCAAGTAATGACAGTAGTTCCACTCCATGCATTCTCACATTCATGCAGTCTTTTTTATCAGACAAAACAATACAAATACTGCATTAAGCCTATAATATTAAACCTATATGTACATACTTTTCTTATTTACTGAGCTGGACAAGAGAGGCTGTTCCTATTGTCGTTGTCTACTGTAGCGTAGAAAGTTCAAAGCGCAAGTGTCAGTCGTACCTTGGTTGATGTTCAGGGACATGTAGTGTCCGGCTGGATGCTGTGGTGGGTGATTTAAACTAGAGTATCCGTCCTCTTCCTCTGCATTCGTCTGCATTATCTGAGAACTCATTCGTGGTTCAATAACGATCCTCTTAAAAGAAAGACTGAATGATTTGTGAAGGAGAAGCAAAAAAAAAAAAAAAACCCAACCCAGAAAGAGGGAGGAGATAGCAGAAGGAAGGAGGAGATAGCAGAGTGAGTCACACTTCAAATGCCCTAAGACAAGATATTTGTATTCAAGTGTTTTTTGTGACTCCTCCTTTTCCTCCCTCAGGGGAAGATCTCTCTCCCTACCTGTCACATCTCAGCCTGGATCTGCATCCCCAGGTCTACAGACACATGAGTTCCAGTAAATGTATGGCCTGATACTTTCCCTCTTTTCCATTTAGCCTTCGCATGACTTTCATCTCCTTTGAGCTTTCCACATTTTAAAACAGACTAACCTCAGCGCTGTGCCTTTTTCATTATTCAATTGAGAGCAAAGTTCTCAGCTGCAAATAGCTGCTGAAGCTATTTAATCACACAGAGGAGGTAGGAAGTGCTGTCTAGAGTCTAATGTCGTCTTCTCAGAGGGAGAAATGGGAAATCAGAATGTGGGGAAAAGGACAGAGACAGGATTTAACAAATAAGAGAAGTGAGCCCTTGTGGCAAAGGCTAACTACACACTGGACTGACTTAGCAAGAGGTGATAGTAATAGGGCGAAGGAGGATATGATTCGCTTCTCTCCATCACTTGTGTGCATGCGGCTGGAGTACTATCTCCAGCTTTGGGCTCCCCAGTAAAAAAAAAAAAATCTCATTAAACACATAAATACTAAAACTGGTCAAGGGGAGAGACACCAAAATGCTTAGGAGCTGGAGCACTTGATTTACAGGGACAGACTCTGACAACTGGATTTGTTCAGCCTGGAGAAGAGAAAGCTAAGAAGAATCCAACTCCAGTCTCTCAGCGCATAAAGGGGTTATGGAGAAGATGGAGTCAAACTCTCAGAAATATACAGTGGAAGGACAAGAAGAAATGGTCATAAGTTACAGGTAGGGTGGTCAAATATTGGAAGAGTGCCGAGAGATGGTGTGTCATCTCCATCCTTGGAGATTTTCTGACCTTGACTGGACAGGGACTGGGCTGATCTGATCTAGCTTTGAAATTAGATCTGCTGAGCCGGAGTTTGGACCAGATGGACTTCAGAGATCCCTTCCAAATTAAATATTTCCATGACTATGTGATCTATGAATATGAAGGGAAGACTCACCACAGTTTTTGGGGGAGAATGCTCAAGGGAACAATAGCAGATCACCTGAAATAACATCATCTGTTCTGCTTTCTTGTAACTTGGAAGTGAGAAACAGTCTGGATGCTACTTTCTATAATAACTCAAATTGTCTACATCACCCAACACAGTAGAAGCCCATTTTTCTTTTTGCAAAGTTGTGGTGGGTTGACCTTGGCTGGACGCCAAGTGCCACCAAGCCACTCTATCAGTCCGCTCTTCAACGGGACAGGTGGGGTGAGAATGAGATGGAAAAGAAAGCAAGCTCATGGGTCAAGATAAAGGCAGTTTAATAAAAGAGCAAAAGCAAAGGCCGCATGTGGTAGCAAAACAAGATTTTATTCTCTACTTCCCATTAGCAGGTGATGTCCAGCCACTTTCTGGAAAGTAGGGCTTCAGTATGCATAGTTGTTGCTCAGGAAGACAAAACATCATAAAAGATGAATGCCCCCCCTCCTCTTCCTTTTCCCTTAGTTTTTATATCTGATCTGATGTCATATGGTATGGAATATCCCTTTGGTTGGTTTGGGTCAGGTGTCTTGGCTACATCCCCTCCCAAGGTCTTGCCCCCTTCTAACCCACTGGTGATGGTGGTGGGGGAGAATGTTGGAGAACACAACCTTGATGCTGTTCGAGCACTGCTCAGCAGTAGCCAAAACATTGGTGTGTTATCAACCCCTTTCTACATAGCAATAAATAGCACGGCACTATGCAGCTTGACCCAACAGAATAGTGAAGGACCATGCTCCATGGACAAAACTATATGAGTTGAAAGATCCTGTTAGGGACAGAAAGTACTGTGGGAAAGACCACGCAGTCTGAGAGTGATGTGAATCTGTAAGGTGATAATAAGACTGTGTAACTGGAAACCTGTCCTTAGAGATGTGTGAGCCAGAGCTGAGACCTGTGTCAAGGAGTCTGGGCACCCCACAAAAAGATGCATGGCAGAACCATGGTGTCTTAAGACTTACGTCTTAAGTGCCATTGTTTGAAAGGAACCTCTGGAAATCATGTGGTTCAACCTCCTGTTCAAAGCTGGGGCAGCTCTGAACTCTGATGAAGTTGCTCAAGGACTTGTCCAGTCAAGTTCATGCAGTCTCCAAGGACAGAGATCTCCCAGCCTCTCTGGGTACTTGTTCCTGTGTTTGGCCACCCCCACTGTGAAGAATGTTCTCCTTGTGTCTAACTGGGATTTCCCTTACTACAGTTTCTGTTTGTTGCCTCTGGTAGCACTCTAATCAGCCCTGGCAGAATTTAAGTACGAACATGGGGACAAGATAGAGGGCTACAAAGGATCACTTTTGCTGATAAAGAGATGATCCCATGTCTGCCATTGTAGCTGTGCTCCTGGGCACCTTCTTGTAGACTTTTAGTCACCTTTTACTGATTTAAAAGCGTATCAGTGAAAGAGGTTATAATGGTTAAATGTTTTAAGATTCTGATTTGAAATAGAAACAACAGAGAAGGAAGATCCAGGGATAGATGAGCATCCGGTTCTTTAGTAAATTGGCTGATCTTCACAGGGAAGGGGTATTTTTCTTTATTGCTTTCTATAGACAGCATCTGTGAACACAGATTGGCACCATGTATCATTTAGTATCTTGCTGACAGTGCATTTCAGCATGTGAGCACTGGCATCTACTGGCAAGTCCGAGCCCCCTCCAGGGCAGCGGGTGTGCTCATAACAAGGATGATGGAGGCCATGGGGAATGAGAGAGGATGCACTCAGTGCAGAGCCTGGAGCAGAGAGTGTCGTGAAGGATATGATGAGGCACTGTTCAGCTGGGGGTGTTTGGTTCAACTTTTTCGTTTCTGAACCTGTCTTCCTGACATCCATGAACTCTGCTTTTTCCTATCCAGCAGCTGACATGTAGGCTCCTTCCATTTCACTGTTCTGGTTATCTTACTGTAGATGGGCAAATGTGAAGCTGTCGTGCTCCTTCCACTTCAGAATGGCACTGTAGGGCTCATTCCCCCAATGCGCCCCTTTATTCACTTTACCCCTATCTTCTTCACTGTCCATGTCCTGTTTGAAGGGATGTTGAAGCCAACAACTTCTAAATTCCCAAACCTTTCAAGATTTATATGTCTCAGGCTCTACCAAGGGCTTTACTCTCACACTTGTATACAATACTAGGTTTTATTTTCCATACAAAATGTACTTTGAATGAACTGCTTCTCTGAACTTCCCAGTGCCGTGGAAGGATTTTGGACCTCCCCTAACTCCAAAGATGGTGGACCTCCCCGAGCAGCTTGTGTCTTGGGCTCCATACATGTGTAGTCAGGAGAACTTTGACAGCCTCTGAGATAGAAAGCAGACTGGATGAAATAATGGATTTGCTTGAATTGAAAATACTAAATACTCTAAATTCTTCTCTCTGAAGTACACCACTGTTAACAGAAAAGCCCTTTCCAAGCTGCTGGGGCCAAGATTTGGGCTGAGACCAAATGGAATTTACTATATGAGGATAGGGAGATAGGTTATAAAGATCATCCAGCCATAGAAACGAAAGAAATGTACTCTGCAAGTTATCATCAGTGACCTGACCTTCCTGCAGTAA
>NW_009259318.1:21622-53381 GCF_000687185.1 Egretta garzetta | reverse complement strand
TAACATTTGGTTTCACAATGCAGCCATCAAAGGCGTATAGCAGATTGCTAGGAAAAAAAAGTGTTAATGGAAGGAAAAAATGGTAAAATGTGGCAGCTTAGATGCCTTCTGTGAAATATTTTTTTCAAGTTGAATGTGTTGAAACAGATGAAACATTGCACCTTACTTGCATTGTACCTTGCACTTCCTACTGCAGTAGTAAGGAATTTTAGATAGTTCAACTGTTAGTTGTGCTCATGAATTATGACTTTGCTGTACTGAGTATAGTGAATTTAGTCAGTTCACAGACATCTGTCAGCATATTAGGAACAGGGTTTCATTTTTTTACCAAGGAACTGCTTCAGTCTTTGAGAATATTTTCCAAGGAAATATTGCATATTAAAGACATATTATTATTTTTTGTTTATTTTAAGGAAAGTTTCAAGATACTAAGGCATAGTACTATACACAAGTACAAGGTGCATATATATACCAGGAGTATATGTATATATAATACAACACAGATTCTGGCACACAAAACTTCAAAGAACTCATGCAATGAAACTCTACTCAGAAAAGTGGAGGCATCTTTTTCCTTCAAGTATGACAAGTGCTTTAATAACACGTGATGTGTGTACCTTGGGCTCCAGAGATCCCAAGCAGTGTGGGTATAATACAAGAGCTCAAGTAAGATCTGTGGCAATGGATTCTGCATCAGTTTGAGTACTGATTGTGTGTAGCTCTGAACGGAGCACATAATTATTATCCTCACTGTTATTTGCATAGCAATTAATGTTATGATAGCACTGATGTTTTTGAGGTAATGATTTAATCCAACCATGATGTTTGGCTCTACTTTTCACAGAAATTGCTTCCAAGGGTTCCCTATAGTCTTCGCACAAATGTCCTTTTGTTTCTATAAATATTAATGCATATATAAAAATAATTATATGGATAAATAGAGCCCTGTGTTCTTTCCATATCCCTGTACCTCAGACAGGGGAACAGTTGGAAGAACAGATTTAGGAAAGAAGGCAAACTGCTCTGGAAGAGGATTATGGATGGACAGTAGTTAGTGCGTACAGTAAGTAATTCAGTGAGTACAATCATCAAGGATGTAGCTGGACTGGTTTATGACTGGCATGTGTTAGTGTGAAGTACTGACTGAAGCTCAAGGAATATAGAGATCTGTGAGAATGTGTGGTTGCCAATCTAGAGAGTTACGCAAGAATCATTGCTTGACTGTAGTTTATTCTTTCAAGTTGCTTCCTAGGCTTGTAGTTTTTAGCTTTGTAGGTTTTTTTTCTCTCTCTCATTTGTGAGCCTGGGGTGGGGAAAATGCAGACTAAGAGGAGGTTTAGTCTGTAATGACAGGTCCATTTGAATCGCCATTCTGAGGAAGCTGCATGATAAACAAACAAAAATGTATTTAAAACTTTCAGTTCCTGAAGTCGGTATCTCACAGTGGCAGATCCCACATCTCTTCTTGCAATGCTTCTTCAGGTGAAATGAACAGCCTCTTTCTCACAGATCCAGAACTGCTTTGTTGAACAGGAGTGTCTGGCATAAATAATCTGTCCATATAAGGAAGCACAGAAGTTGTTGTCATATAGAATAACCCTAGGAAATTAAAGGATACAGCTTAATGATATCCCGGTGACATCATGTGATCTATATTTGACCATTTGTAATCACACTGATTTACCGCTGGAATGTAGAGTTATTTCCCCCTTGGAGCTATTTTATTTGTACTAGGTGGCCCTTTTGGGTCTGGCACATGTGATCGAGCTGTACTTTGCCACCCATTGCTCCTTATACAGGACACAAATTCAGAGCTCTATAGCAGATACTATGGTCCCCGTGTTCCTTCGTCACTGCAGATGTGACAAACATGGGAAAGTAAGAGGAAGCACAAGTCTCATATAATTTACTGTGGCCCATCAGATACAATAATGCTGGTCCTAAGCTATGAAGGCTTACCAATTTGTCGCTTCTTTTGAAAAAGCTGTTCCATCCTCCCAGTACCAGGCGCTCCTTTGAGATACAAATGATAATCCAACCCAGTAAAACTCTGAAACCTGTGGCAGAAAAACCTGTAGGTATGAGAAAATTATCATGACAATGTTTCAAAAATAAGACCTAAGTTCCTGTATTTTCCAGCTGTGAAGGTTCTGCAACCAAGAGAGATAACTCTTTCTTACTCAATAGGAGAGTAATCTGTTGTCCATGGTTGTTTTCTATGAGGTAGTGCTGACTATTCTGATTATGAGATCATTCAAATACTGTTGTTTATTGCATTTCCACTAGATAAAGGTACCCTGGATCTGTAACAACACTGCTTTTTTAAAGAAAAAAACAACCAAACAAAAAAAGCAGCTTTATCTTGTCTGCCTTTAGATATCTGCAGTTTAGCTATAGATATGGGACCACCATCTAAGCCCCAGTTAGAGTCAGCAGATATCTGGCCAACAGATCCAATGGAGCCTGAGAAGTGATTCATCTCACCCCGTGGGAATGCTACTGAACAGTGGCTGTGTTGGCCAGATCTCCCACTGACTGTAACGGAGCCTGAGGAAGAAGCTCTGAAGTTGCAGGCTGCATACACTGTAGATGCCCGAAGTTAGGTGAGATGAATCTCTGCCTAGAGGGCAGAGCCTGTTGGCTAAATACAGGCCTCCAGCACCTTTTGAGTTTCTCCAACCTGTCTGAGGTCTCCACATATGGCTGACAGACAAGACCCAGAACCTATGGGAGAACTGTACCTTGCTGGAGGCCAAAGAGAATACCCCCAGGCACCTCAGATTCCCCTAGAAACCTATGCTTAGGAACCTGAACTATTCCCTAGGTGTCCAAGTGCTACCGAAGAGGTTCCTCAGCATCTTAGCCTGTTCAGATCCTGCAGATACTCTACTGCTGCTTAGTAGCATGTTTAGGGACTCATCCAAAATCTAAAATTTGGCTTAAACTGGTCTGACCTCAGTCTGGCTGCAGATGCATATACCAAACATGGAAGAAAAAGCAAGCACCCGGACATCTGGAATCAAACTATCCAGGGATTTATATAGCATACCAAAATCATCTCTTGAAGGTGTGGTGTTCAGGTGTCTCCCAACAGTTTGATCCAGGATGCTGCTAAACTCAGTAGTAAACCATTTCCCCTCTTTCTATTTTGTCTCTACCCATCTGATTTTCACTTTAAGAAAAAAATCCCAAAGGTCGGCCTTTATGCCTTAAAATAAAAGATTTGAGAACCCCCATCTGGAAAAAGGAGAGAGATTTCCAGGAAAGCTTGTTTCCTTTTAAAAGTTGTAGGTAGCAAACAGAAAATAAGGATATTTGGGCTTTGTGTAAGCTTAAGAGCTGTTGAAAAAGAGGTTCCCAGATAAGTGTATACAAAAAGGGAAAATATGGCCTTGAGAGCAAATTACAGGTTTTTCATTAGTCAGCAGAACACCCCCAAATGAGTAAGACTACTTAAAATTATGAATTCCTTAAACCTTTTCCAGTCATCATAATATAATCTTCTGATGTTTAGCCTTTGTGCCATCATTAACACCACTCTCTGGGGGTATAACACAAGGTCAGAAAACAACCTTGTATAGTCGCTTTGCACTGCAGCATGCAACTGACAGTACCATGGTGAATCGGCCCCTCTCTGTTTCACATAGATGTGGGTTTGATGCTGGAAGCCCTCAGTAACAAAACTGGTGGAAAGAGATAATGAAAAAACATGCATTCTGTGTGCTGGGTCTCTCCTCCATGCTGATAATATGCAATTTGTTTTCTCTGTGAAAACCTAAGTATTAGCTAATTAAGGTATTTTATACAATGGCTTATTCTATTTCTCAAAATATGTAATTTCACTATTTCTCTCAGCACACAATTTAGAAAGTGTTGCAAGTCCTTTGAGAGTCTTGCGACTTGCAGGAAGGCTACCTGACCCAGAGAAAATTAAATACATGTACTGTAAATGACCAAACTAGTTTCTGCGTGCAAGACTCCTGGAAGTTAAAATACCTGACATAAAGGAATGCATAAGGTTAAGGCCATACCATCTTTGATCTGTCTTTTAGCACAAGAAGAGTGGAGTTTCTTGAGGAGCAGAACTTCTGGCTTTGCTTCCATGTTTTCTTCTGCTTTGAAATGTAGAAGCAGTTGTCAGCTCCACTGTTTTGCCAGCTTGCTGGACAGAGAGCACAATTTGTTTCTAGAAATCAGAGAGAGTATTATGCAGACCTGTGAGGAATACAGGGGCTTGACTGAGAAAAGATTAAGGGCAGCCATGAGTCATCTGAGCTCTTGATGGGTGTGACACAAATTGTTTTGCATGTTAGTGTACACATATCAATGTCTCAAATACTGCCACAATTAAAAAACAGACACTAATTGATCAGATCTTTTCCCTGTGATTTTATAGTCTCTCAGTCTGAAAAGGGGGTGATTTGTGTTTGTTTACGTAACAACCACATTTACCATTTTTCTCCTTCCCTTCAAAACACAATGCTTCCCTCATTTCCTGCAGCTTCTTTCCTTCCTCAGGATCCTTAGAAACCTGAAAAACTGAAGGGCATGAAAGTGTTTATCAAAGATTGGTTTTCAAAGTTTGTAGCTTTAATTGTAGCTTTAATTCATAGCTTTTGGCGTTTTTTGATTTTTTTGTCTACTTCATTTGTATGTCCACCATTGTATGTACAACATCCACATTTTCTTCACCAGGAGGGTTGTGCAGCACTGGAAAAGGCCACCTAGGAAGGTGGGGGCATCTCCACCCTTGAAAATTTTCCAAAGTCAGCTGGACTTGGAAGCTGACTTGGAAGCTACAGGTGAGTTTATCTGGGGTTGGTGATAGTCCAGCTTTGAACAGTGGGGAGGAAAGGGTGGGTGTCAGACTAGAAACCTGAAGAATTGCCCCTTTGCTAACATTTCTGTGATGCCATGGACCACACTGAGTATTTGTCCTGGGCACTTGCAACTGCTTCCCTCATGCCCAAAAGAAGCTGGGCACTCTCTGTCTCTGCTTCCAAATGTAATGGGGCATCATCTTTGATTGTTAATTGAAATGTTTATATGGAAAATCTGCTGTAACCGTTGGGCAAATGCACCAGTCACAATGCTTTGACGCCAGGATTGCCCTCCCTGCAAAAAGCTTGCAATCCAAGAAAAAGAGGGCACTCTTAAGTGTGAAAAATTCCTCTAACAGTCACAGGGGGGCACCATTATCCAGATAGTGTGGCTAACGAGATGAACTTCTAGCTGTGAAAATTAAGCATTTCAGAAATGGGTTAGGGTTAGGGTTTGGAATTAGACTTAGTCAGAAGTTAGGGTTAGGGTTAGGTTTTAGGGTAAGGGTCATTATTATTAAGGTTAGGGTTAGGCATTAGGTGTTAGGGTTAAGGTTATGGTTTAGTGTTAGGGTTGGCATTAGGTTTAGGATTTAGGCTTATGCCTAGGGACAGGTGTAGGGTTAGATATTAACTTTAGTGTTAGGATGAGGGTCATTAAGTTTAAAGTTAAGGTTAGGGGTTTAGGGTTAGGGTTAAGGTTAGGGTTAAAGTTAGGGGTTGGGTTTAGGGTTAGGGTTAGTTAGGTTTAGGTCTTGCATTGTGATTAATGTAAACCTTAGGGTTAAGGTAACTATACGTGCAGATATTAGTGATCCCTGGTGACCTGTTCTGACACTCAGTTGCAGGGGGACTTCTGTGGGAGAGCTGTGCTGTTGCCCTTTTTGCCATATTATTTCCATTTGGGGGAACAGGGACAACATGGACAGTCTGTAAGGGGAGAAGAAGCAGTCATACAGCTGGAATTCACTCCCACAACAGCAGCTTGGGACACCACAGTACTTACAGAGGGCCAGCAGGGCTACCAGCCCTGTCAGCAACACCAGGCACAAAGTGAGGAAAGCAAATGCCACTGGCTGCCATATGGAAGATGAGGCAGAGGCTCCTGGGACAAAAAAAATAATAAACCAAACATTCAGCAACAAAAATAGCAGCTCTCCTCACCACACGGTAGTATTACCTCCACTCTGACATCACCAGTTCACCTTTATCCTGTCTGCAGAGCCTCTTCTTTTTTTACTGCAGTTTTATTATCACTTGCCTGAATTTCCTGCAGTCATTTTGCGAAACATTTGTTTATCCACTGAGAATGTTAATTAATTGAGGGTCTAGTGTTTTAGTGTAAAAATTCTCATGAAATAGGTAAACAGATTAGATCTTGCAGTTCCCACAGTCCTGAAAATAATAAAACAACCTCTCCACTTTGAAAGGGAAAAAATACCATCTAGTTTTGGATAATCCCTGTGACTGTGGTTTCTAAATGATTGCAATGTTTGAACACTAAACTGTGCTTCTCTCTTCAAAATTTTTATTGTGGTTCAATGTCTAATCAGGAATATAGTTCTTCAGGATTTTATAGCTGACTATCCTCTGATTAAAATATTTTCTTTTATATATATGCAAGTTTCCCATTTGGGAAGCAGTGCTCTGCAATTTTCTGTAATACTCTTTCATATCTATTTAGAGTCTTCAGGTTAATTGAGAAGTATTATACACATCAAGTATTTTACTTGCGCCCAGTGCATCAGAGCAAGCACGTCCATCGAACTAACCTTTTGTTAGGTGAGAATGATCACTCTCCAGAGGTGCCCAGAACTTCATATAGACTTGGCAACTAAAACTTACATACCCAAAGTTAAGGGAGACAACCCTAACCCTCACCAGTTAAGGTCATTTGAAGAGATTGTAGATGACACCACATTGACATGGTGATTGATATGCTGGAGGGCAGGGCTTCCTTTTAAAGGGACCTAAAAATGCTAGGAATCAGCTTGTAAGTACAACAGCTCAACAAAGGCAAATGTGAAGTCCAGCATCTGTAATAGCACAGCTCCATGCGCCACTACAGGTAGGGGACTGACTGGCTAGAAAGCAGCCATGCTTCAGGGTTCTGGTGGACAAGTTGAACATGGGTCCTCGAGTGTGCCCTTGTGGCAGCGAAAGCTGACCAGCACTGGACTGCATTGGCAAGACTGCAGCCAGCAGGTTGAGAGAAGTGATTATTCCACTCTACCTGACAGTCATGAAGCCACGTTGGGGTACTGTGTCCATTGCTGAGCCTCACCGTTCAAGAGAGATGTCATCAGGGAGTCCAGGATAGGAATACTGAGTTGGTCAGAGACCTATATAGAGAGGCTGAAGGACCTAGGCTTGTTTAGCCTGGAGAAGTGGAGGCTAAGGGAGGACCTAATTTCAGTCTTCCACTACTTAAAGGGCTTTACAGATGGAGCCAGACTCTTCTCAGAGAGGCACAGCAAAAGGATCCAATACAACAGTCTCAAGTTGCATCAGGGAAACTTCCGATCAGATGTGAGGAAAAAGAATTCTTCCCCTTCAGCACTGCAACAAGTGCCCAGAGATGTTGTGAGATCTGCATCCTGGAGGTTTCTAAAACTCAAGTGAACAAGGTCCTGAACAACTTCATCAGACTTTAGAGCTAACCCTTTTGAGCAAAAGATTGGAAAAGATGAACTATAGAGGTCCCTCCCAACCTAATTTGGTCATAAGTTTATCTACTTTACATGTTCTCTGTGCGTATCCAAAGGCCATTTTAAGAATTTGCTGAGCTTGCCAACCTGTTTCTTTCCAGGAAACTCCATCCCTAGATCACACTCCCTAATACTTTTTCCTTGGTTTTCTGGCTGCTGCTTGTCAACAGCTTGTCCTCCATCCTCCTTGTCAAGCAGTCATTCTTAATGGATAGCCCTAGATCTTTTCCAGACAGCACCAGAGTGATGTTAATTTAGTCTTTGTCTTCTCTACCCATCCTGCAAATAGCAATATTTATTTCACACATAAGCCACGTGGTGAATTTATGAGCAGCAGCAACAGTACTCAAGTCATCATTTTATGCTCTCAGGCATTCCACGGGCACAATTTACTCCCTTAGTTAACACTCAGCTCATTTATACAACAACTTTGATTATAAACAAATAATAATATACTCCTATCAGAGCTTACATTTACTGATAAATAGGGTGCCTTTCTACTCCCTGTAGCTGAGGAAATTGCTCCCATTTCCAACGTCTGCATTATCTGATAAAACTATAGTGTCTTCCTCTCTTGTAGTGCCTTGCTGTAATAAATGAGTCCTGCAAAAATGAAAAAAATCCATAGAAAGGTGGAATTTGTCTTCTGTGTTGAAGTAAATGGAAAAAATAATTGGACTAAAGATAGGCTTCAGAAAAAAATATTATCTGTGATCATAAACGATAGCACACAAGACTATTGTGGTCATTCTTTCTGCTTTTTCTGTGAACATTTATCTAAAAATATACTATACAGGTTAGAAAGATTCTAAAGCAATCAACACAAACATGTTGTGTTTAATGAATTTAAGTTATGCCCTGATTTAGACAGAAAAGCTAATTTCCATCTGTACTTACTGTCTACTGTAACACAACTGGCTGGAGCCTTAAATGCAGAAGATTTTTTGCTGCTCGAATATCCAGGAGTAATAACTGAAGGTGAGGGTCGTAAATTTAAAGCGGTGTAGCCTTCCTCATCCTCCATCTCCAGCTCATCACACTTCTTCCCTGCAATAGCAGTACTTTGGGAGTAGGAGCACACTGCAGGGAGACCAGTGCTGAGGCGACAGGAATGGTTCGTGTTTCAGCATTTCCAGTGAAACCACAGAGGAAGCTGGCTCTGTTCTGATTACTCTGTCATTGTAAAAGTGTAGAATATTGAAAGCATGTTAAGGAATTAAAGTGGCACTGTCAAGCATGGGTGTTTTCTTCCTGAATGTGAAGATCAGGAGTCTTGGTTCCTGACTGGAACCTAAGACTGTTTCATTTAACTATCCACCTGATCTGATCCTGTAAATACAGCAAACATCAGGATATTCTACCACCTTAAAATGTGATACTCCAGAATTAGTTGCTATTTTGAGTTAAGGTGTGAAAGATCATACCTTGAACTACCAAAAGTTCATGTGTCAGGGCACAAATGCAACACACCAGCTGCACTGAAAGCAATAGGCTGAATATCCATACGCTGTTATGAAATAAATGAAAAATGAAATAATTTTACAAAAATTCACTGAAATAAATACTAGGAGGGGGAAAGCTGAGCTGGAAGGACGGTGACGCCAGGAGCTTGGTTGGCAGTCATTTCGTGATTGCTCAGCCTGTGTCAGAGAAAGACCAGACTATACTGAGGAGCTGTTGAACTTTAGACAGAAGTCACTCTGCAGAAGTGGCTTACCCATCCTCACTCTCCATCTCTAAGCTCTTCACAGTGCCTTGCTCCAGTGCTGAGCTGTAGTTCTTAAACATCTTCAACGAGTAATTCTCCTTAACAGAGCACTTGCCCAGACATGATGAGTCACGCTGTGGTGACAGGGTGAGTCAGAAGGGAATTGCAAGAGAGGAATTTCTGTGGTAGCTGTTCTTGCTCTTGTGTGTAAAGTTCAGAGTCTCCCATTTGCCAAATAATATCAACAGACTGGAAATACAGTGTAATGTCTGGGCTATCCTTCCTGCCTCGCTGTGCAGGTGATAGATTTTTTTCAGAGCAGAAATATCTCTAGCTGCATCTATTTCTTGCATTATATTTTACCTGTATGCAAAGTGAAGGCGTGAGGGAAAAGCTGGGAGTAAAGGGTGCTTAAAGTTTTGTTACACAGATGGGCACGAGGAGTAACATTCACTGCATATTCATGGTGTATCCATAATATCCTCATAAAACCTTCATGCTAAATATGGTGTAAAAATCCTTGTCTATCAATCAGGCCTGAAAACTGTATGTTGGCATCTTAGTGTAAAAAGGGCTTTTCTGCAGAGAACTGGGAGTCAAGTATGTCTATGCTAATGAATTGGGTTGCAGGATTTTATGACAGTAACCTCTTCAGTCTTAGCAAATAACTTCTGAAGCATGTAATGAATCTCCTTTGGGAAAATTTTTCTCTAAGCTGATTTTACTTCTGGAGAGAAAACAGGAGGCAAAATAATTTTCTTATATTATTTTTATAGCTCTGAATTCAATAAGCAGTCTTAATTATATCACTTCTTTTTGAGTCACCTTTTAAACCAGAACCTGCTCCAAGAACATAATTAACAAAAGCATTAAGATGGAGCTTCAGCATGATGCTCTCTGTTCTTGTAAGGATCCAGGGCAGGCAAAATGCCTTGTTTTTTCAGACTGAAATGAAAAGAAAGGTAAACAAAGGCAGGAAGTTTGGGTCTGCATTTGAATGCAGCCCGTTGCCACGAATGCTGATTTAGAATCCCATTGACTATGTTAATTTGTCATGAACGAGTGACTTTACACAATTTGATTTAGTAACAGTTTAGAATTTACTTGTGGCAATCATGGGATTTGATTGTGACATTTTAATAGCACTCAATCATCAGACGATTTACAAAGTGATTAGACAAAATTAATCAAAACAGCAACTTATTTAAAAATTCAAAGATGGCAAGGTTCACTTTATTACTGCATGGAAGAAGTACACAAAGGAAAAGTAAGTTACACTGGAGTGAGATTCACAGAGAGATCGTGGGTGCAGGGGATAAGGAGGACCCTCCTGTTGAGTCACGAGGTTCAGAATAGACCCCCTTGCTTTCTAAACTCCTTCTCAGAGAGGAGTCTGGGTGCGGCTAGGTCCAGTCTTAGTCTCAGACTTGGTCAATGGTTTATATCTAAGGGTAATATATATATCTATATATCTAGTAGCAGTATAGGATTAGCTTTATAACTGAGTCATACACCTATAAACTACTTAAATGGGTTCACACACGCATACACACAGACATAATTTCCCCTGCCCTGGGTGGGAAAGAGCGGGCTCCAGAGGAGCAGCAGCTCTGGCTCCGTGTGGGTGGGGGCAGGACTGGCGGCAGCTAAACCTCCTCACGTACCAATAACTTTGTAATTAAATCATACATCTACAGACTACTTAAATCAATTCATGCATGCTTACACACAGACATGATTTGAGAGACAGATATATGTAAAAGTATACTGGTTAAAAATTCCCCTCAAATTCAGTGAAATACTCACATCAAATGTCTTGGCATTTCTCAACAGGCGAGGGTTGAGCCTCAAGGAGTGAAGGGTTTCAGCCCAGGCTCCAGGTTTCAGCTCCAGTCGGTCTTTGATGATGGACCTTCAATCCTAGCAAACTCAAGAGTTTGCTTAGCTCTGAGAGGCATTCCACTCAGAGGGAGATGCTGGCTGCAGCCCACTGTAGTCCAGGAGAGCTCAAAGGGCCTCACTTAAGACTGTGCTGTTCATAGGGTTGTGAGATGATTGGCTTTAGTCATCAGCAAATTTCCAGTCCTGGCCACAATCAGGTTGGAAACCACTGGCATTCCAGTAACGATGGTACTGTGCCACTCGGGCTACGATTCAGATAAGGTATGTTCAGAGGCTATCAGGGGATAACTGATTGTTCCTGTTCTTGCTCCCGGCCTCAGCCATGTAGATGTTTCTGGTACGGACAGTGCCACCTAATCGTCCGACTCCTTACACCAAGGCCAAGGTCTGACGGGAGTTTCTGAGATCATAAAGCAGTTCAGCAGAAAATAGCAGGGTGGGGGATGCACCACCACCCCATATATAATTTTGTCAGCAGGCTGGACATAACAGCTGTGTTTATTAACCAGAATGTGACCTTGCAAATAGCATTAGGTAGAGTTTATGACTGGGGTGGGAAACACCCTGTAGTGTGTAACTGTGATTAAAAAATGCCATCTCAGCAAATACACAAACAGTACATTTCTATGTCTCTTCCCTTATAAGGAAAAGCTCCTTTCAATAGGAAAGGGGATACAGTCAGACAGTTACACCACCACCAGGGCTTATCCTTTTCCAGTTTCAAACTTGCTGGAAGATATTGTTTGCTGCAGCACTTCAAATGCCTCTGGTGAATGGTAGGACACTGCCTGCCTCCTCTCTTTCTTCTCTGGGGTGATTTTGGTTTTGATGTTTCGGTCATTGTTTTTTGAGGAGAAGCAGCTAGCTCCTTCTGTTTCAGTAGCATGGCGCACTGTGAAACCATACCCCAACCCCACCTGCCTTTAGAGTTACAAATACAGCTGCTGCACCAGAGACTGCTTTGGGGCTGACAATAAATCGACCCAAAAGATCAAGACCACAGCAAGATATGGTGTAGCCTTGTGGCTGCCTGTAGCGTGGGGAGCTGTCAATCCCAGCTCATGCTTGTCTTCAACAAACTGCAGGAACACCGAGGATTTGCCCTCTGCTCATAGGTAAGCCTCATGAATGAAAAAACGTCCTGGAAATATCTTTCCTGTTTCTTCACAGTCACTCTAATGTAAGAGAAAACAAGATCAGAGTTGGTTTTTTTTTCTTTTTAAATTTTTCTGGCAAATTACAGCAAAGCCCTTCATTATCAAGAAAGGACGCACCATGAATACAGTTTGGGATACCTTCCACATGAGATTTCTTATTTCAGTGTAGCTGGTATGAACAAGGGCTGTGTCTGCATTGCAGGACAGAAGCACTCCACATTTTTCGCCCCCAAAGGCAGGAACAGCTAGGAGAGGAACTGAGAGGAGCAGCTAGGAGCGGTTATGTGAGAGATGTGAGTGATGAATGTAAACAGCAGTGAGGAAGAAAAATACACTAAGGTTTCTGGAGTGTGAAATTGGTAATTGAAAATAACACCCAAAATGTTCATGTTGGTGATCACAACTGCTGTGTAGTGCTGAGATCGGTAAACCACTAGAACAGCCGTTTGAAGGGAGTGACTAAAGCTTTAGCAGCCCAGCTGCTACACCAGTGATAAATGATCCACAATAAATAATCTGGCATGCAATCCACAAGGAATACACAAGTCTATAGAGGAGACCACGCTAGGAATTTGTGGACTTCTTGCTCAAATCAAAACACTGTTATGGGACTGAGATTTTGTGTTTCAACCCGACTGTCATTGTTCTGTGGAGATGTGGAGGGAGACATTTTGTTCATTTACACCACTTGGTGTACTTTCACTATGGTTGGGTCTGTAGACCCTTGCTCAACATATTAAGTTAGTAGTATGGCATTCCAGGAAATAACCTGAAAGTACATAAAAGGAGGTTCTGTTCATGCCTCTGACTGAACCCTAGCATAATTCTTGCAATAGATAAAAAAAGTAGAAAATTAGAAAAGGAGAAAAGAAAGGCAGAACTATTACTAGGGGGAAAAAGAGGGGGGAAAAAAAGGAAATAAAAGAAAGAAATAAAAAAAGAACTAACAGTGACAGGAAGAATTATAAAGCATGGAAGAGAGCTAGACATTCATAGCTAAGGTTATCTTAGTCTGTGACACGTGCACAAGACTTTATGAGGACTATGAATCCTTGTGCTCCAGAGCAAATATGATTATTAATACAATTCGGGAACACCTTGGTCCACTTTCTGAGGATAACTGTGTGTGTGTGTTGTGTACTCCAGCCTACTAGTGTATTAAAGCAGTCAGATCAACAAGACATCAGAAGCGTCTCCTGAATGGAAGTGTTTAATCCTCATCACTTGTGTTATGTTACAGCTGTACAGTTGCGAACTGACAAGTGGTATTAGGACCGGATCAGCGGATTCTGGGAGAGTAGCGGTATCTTTACGTGCTTGCCTTGTCACTGTGGGTTTTTTCCTGGCCCTCACTTTTGGCCATTTTGTCCATCACTTGTGTTGGTTAGAACTGAGGAATCATTTGGCAGTTTTGGATGTGGACCAACAGGCTTGAGTTGCTCCTGGAGCCCATCACCATGCCAGTTCCCTTCGTATGACGCTATTTTTACATATGTCTAAAAGAGAATGAAAACGGGGAAATGTAATAGGTCCAATCCAACATATGTAAATCCTCACGTGATAGTTCTGAAAAACAAAATAATGAATTCCAACCTTGCGGAATGTCTTCTAGGTTCTCATAATCATTTTGGTCTGACAAACCAGTCCTCCTGCCGATGGTTGTTACCTCTCTGTAATTGGATGGCGGGTTTTTCACAGATATAGCGAAGCTGTTCATCACATGCTGCTGTGTATATGGCAGTACTATCAAAATATCCACAGGATCTGTAGCTGTATAAATATCTCATCCTAGGAAAGAAGTATCTTTATTGTTACATCTCATCTCATTCAAATGGTGCATCCTTGCCCCTTCCAAAAAGAACTGTCTTTGCAAGAATTACTTATGTGGCTTTCACAAAGAATATATACCCCCAACAAACAGTTTAGTGACATCATGAGCTAACTCCTGGGAGACTGACCCTGTCCTGAACATGTCAACAAGCACCCCCAGCAGACTCTAAAGGTAGATCTTAAACCATTTCTTGTACCTGACAGTAAGAAACAATAACTTCTGGGTACTGACTGGAGAGTGTCAGTGGCTATTTCAACAGAAATGTTGGAAGAAGACTGCTCAATAATGAAAAGGAAAATTGGCAAAGCAGGTTTGAAAGCAAGAACAAGAATATATTGTATTTCTGAAATAACATGTTAAACCGAAGTGAAATGATTCTAGAGAGTAAATAGTGTCATATAAAAATTAAACAGTATCAAATCAAAAGCATGAAATGAAACATGTTTCCACTGGAGTTTTTTCCATGTGTCCTCAATGAAACAAGATGTCAAACATAAGAGAAATATATGGCATTTATGGTCAATCGAAAACTAAATTGTTGAAATAAACCTTCAGGGTACTTTTTTTTTTTTGCCCAGTAATAGTGCCTAGACCATCATCCAAGCAATCCTATGTGAGGCCAAGAAAAATCTGGAATGGAGAAGTGAGACCCAGAATACAGAGAAAGCTGCTCGAAAGTTGGCTGTTCAATGTTCCCTTCGTGTCAGAGAAACTGGGAGTTGCATACAGATGAGGACTGACTTTATGAACTGCGGGTAAGCTGCCCACTTACCAAGACTTTTGTTCTTCTGTAATAGCTGTGTTGTCTGCCCAATACCAGTGTCTATGTTCCTCTCTAAATGTTAATCCAATCCAGTATTGTTTTCCTGGAAATTTTTTTAACAGTTCCTATGCAGAGCAAGCAGAATTCAAAGCAGATATTCAAGAAAATATTAAAAATAAATATTTAGCCTCAGAAGTTTAAAACATTGATGAAAATTGCTTTAAAGAGTATAAATACCACAAACTCTTAACCTGTCAGGACAAGTTCTGCTCTTAGAGGGAAAGCCTCTAAGGAGAAGTGATAGTAGAGCTACCTTTAATCAAAGAGAAGATACATTTATAGCTCTGAAGAGCTCATGAACCTGTTTTAAACCCTCTGGGTGAAACACTGGATTGTTCTCCTCCCTTTAGTCATGAATCATTCCTCCTCTTTTACTCTGTCCTTAGCATTTGTCAACAGTGAAAAGGAAGCGTCTGCAAGGAGCTGCTGGGTTTGATTTGTTGAACCTTCACACTTGACTCTAGCATCATTAACTTATTCCCAAAAGCTGGACCATGACAAGTAGAGGAGGTCTTAAAGTTAAGCATTTAGTGATATTCTGTTCTTAAAAAATGCTCTGAGCAGAACAGGTAAGAATGTAAACTTAAATAAGCTGCCTTTCTCACTGCTGCTTGAGGGAATTCTCTGAAGATTTGAATTAATTTTTTTCTGTTGTTCTCCTCCTTCCTTCACTTATCATTGTCACTCCCAGTGCACTTCTCCATTTTCTCTTTTTCCTCATACTTCTTAATGCCATGACAGCTAGTACAGACTGTACCTCACAATCTTTGCTGTTACCAGTTTGGGAGGGTGAGAATAAAGCTACTCCCCTTTTCTTCTGGGAGAAACCTTATGGCCTGCCACTTAGTAAGAGGTGAATTGGCATCTGTCAAATGCTGGAGAGCAGACAGATCCAGCCCCTGACTGCTAGCTCTTGGGACATCTTTTCTGCCTTCAGTCTTCCAATACGTCTGTTGGCATCCAGAGTCAAAAGCATTATTTCACTCTACACCTGGCATTTTCTCTTCCCACCTCAGTTGATTTTAACTTACCAGAAGATTAGAACAGATTTCAGCAACTCGCTGCCAAGTCTTTTAATTTTGGTTTAAAAGATGAGATCAACTCATCAAAATGGGGAGGACTATGGTTTGCTTATGGGGAGACCAGGTTTTCAAACTAATGTCTTACCAAATCCTTGTATGGATCTGTAATACTTGTTAAATTAGTGAAGTCACTGCCCATGACAAAACAGCCATGAACCTGCTTTCACTGGTCATCCCAGTAAATAGCCAGCCATGGCAAGCCGTGGCAAGATGGGCTGTCTCCAACCGCCATCCCCTCAAAGGGCAGCGCCTTGTGTGGCGATGACCAGTCCTACTACACCTCAGCACTGCCCAGGACAACCTGATCACTGTAGAAAAACTCCTGCTCACAGTACCATTTAAGAAAATTGTGTGTGAATTGAGTAGCTGATAGGGTGTATGAACTTCCCCCATGCTGAACAAGAGTGAGAAACCAGTCCATACCAGCTTTGCTGCATCTTTTACCAGAAGAATAGTAGAGTTTTGTGAGGAACAAAACAAGTGACTCTGTTCCCACGACTTCTGGTCCTCGGAGTGGTAGTAACACGTATCGCCACCTTCCCACTTCCAGTTTGCAGGGCAGAGTACACAATTCTGGCCTGGAAAAGGAAAACCATCACTCCATTTCTGTTCCCAGGCTGTCCCTCACAGAACATTGCTGTTGGCCTGTGACAACATGAGCCATAGGGACTGAGGATGTTTGAGATGGTCCTCATTTAGTCAAAATCCCACTGTGGTCCCAGAAGGTTCAGGTAACAAAAGAGATGAAAACTGAGTCATCTCCCTGTTTCTCCCATTCCTTTAGCACTGGGAGGAGGTTCAGGTGTTGCAAATGGGATTTATTTTGCCTACTTTTAGGTTTCTACAAAGGTGACATGAATCAACCCATCTGGATTCCCATGTTAGCCAATGGACAGAAGTAGGTGTGTCTCACGCGTGCTTTTTCTGTCATTTCAGGTGTCTTTCTTGGGAGGAAACAGACTGTATCCTTGCACTACCCATTTCTCTTAATTAAATAAAAGGGAGACCTAGACAGTCAGCTTGTCTGTGGAACAATATCCGGACAAATGAAATCCCCTTTCCCAACAGTCACAACAGGATCCCTTTGACCCATGCCCCTACTCTTCGGTGTATTATTTCTGAAGAGAACTAATCCTCTGGCTGGCTCGTTGTCAGATGCCAGTTAAATAACCAAGCTGTGGCAAACTGATTTCAGAAACAGCCCTGCACTGGGCACAGTCAAGGGACAGGGAGTGAACTCCCCGGTTGGTTTAGCTTTGCTTCACCGCACATTGCTTCTGACTTCAGGAGATTCCTGTCTTACCTGGGGTTGGTACTAGCACACTGTCCTGTATGGGGAATGCTGTTCACGTAAAGCACAGTAAGTTGTTTAATCCTCAGGCACCACTGTAAAACTGTCTTACCAGGTGCCAATGAGCATGCTGTAGAGATCCCTGAACTAGGGCTGATGGGAACAGGCATGTTCAGAAGGCATCCCTCAGAACCCTTTACTTGTGGAAACTAAATCCTGAAGCCCTGGTACCACTGCCAGGCCCCACACCAGTGCACATATGGCTCACCTGAGGAGATAGACCTGAGTAGACACAGAATACACACCTCATTTCCTTCCCTGCCGTGTTGAAAGATAAGCCCTCATCAAAACCTGTTGATTTACCGTTATTTTTCAGGTTTTTTCCCCCTTCCAAGCACAGCTGATTTCCTATTGCTTGCAACATATTTGAGAAATTTGCATGGAGTTCATTCTTTGTCATGTTGAGGTCTCTAAGTTGTGTCCTGTAGTCCTTGGGAATCTGGAAAACTGAAATTCACAATAAGACATTCTCCAGTGCTGTCCATTCCCACAGGTAGGGAATGTCTTAGCAAATCAATAAACCATTGGGGATAAAGGTTACTTGCATGTAAGGGCTGCCAAGATGGAGAACATTTGCACAGTGGATTTCTTATTATTTGGCTGTGAGTGAACAACAAAATTAAAGTGTCACTTTTTATCACATATTTCCATTGTGCATCTTTCTCTTCGTTGGTTTGTAGGCTGTGATTTTTTCCTAAAAATGTGAACTTCAGCTCTGGATCACAGTGGAGTTGTTGCAGATGGGAGGTACCTGATGGCACAACCTGTTTATTGTGACACAGGGCTTTTCCCTTCCCTTCAGATCTAGCATTATCAAAGGGGAATTCATTCCATCCCTTGTCAGTACAGCAGGACTGTAGATACAGTTTTTAGGAGACCAGACAACGGCAGCCAGAGCAAGCAGTGAATCTCCTACTCCACCCCTTTCCAGCTGCCCTCCATGTTGCTTATTTCTAGCCTCATCACATCGAGAAGAGGAAAAAGATGCTGCAGCAAGGGAAAATATTTGGTTTGCCTGGTTGACTCTTCTCAGCTGAACCAGAAATTGCACCTGAAGGAGATGTCAGTCTGATGTCATTTAGTAGCTTGAGCCCCCTAGCAAACAGAAATGCATTAGTACTTACGTAAAACTGCCAGGGTCACCAACGCCATCAGCAAAGCCAGGCACAGCGTGAACAAAATCAGGACTACTGGCGAGAAAGAGCGTGACGAGGTGGGAAGCCCTGGGAGGAATTCAGTCATGAAATGGAGGTGTGATACTAAGAGAATGGTGTACACATTAGCCTCATTAAATCACAGACATCTTTGTGGTGCATTGGTCAATAAATAATTGCTTTTACTTTACGGTTTTGTATCCTTGCTGCAGAGTCTCCACACACAGCAAAAGATGCCTAAACAAAGTAAGAGAGTGAGAGATCACAACAGCTCAGTGGAGAATGTGGACAGCCTTGGTCCTTTCGAAGGCCATGGACTGTGGCAAGAAAGATACTGAGAAAACTAGGTATTGCAAAATCTAGAAAGTTGATTGATGAAAGCTGAAAACAAATTTGTACTGTATGCTTATGGTAATTTGTGGTGTGCAGCATATATCTGTGGTAATCTGCTTAATTTGAGTGCTTCAGTAAAATCCTCTGGTACTTTATGGTATTTTGAGATTTGTAGCTAGGAATTCACAGAGAATTTTTCTGTAATAAGGGTTACAGCCTAGATACAGAAATAAGCAGTCAATGAGGAGAAAAAGGAACAATCTTTTCCTGAGCAAAAGAAATTTTAAGCATGTGGATCATCCAAAAGAGGCCTTGTTTATAGGAGCTGGAAGATTTCATGGGTTAAGATGCACTGAATGAGGGAGAAAAAGCATTCAGTTTGTCAAGGAAGCGTTAAATCTAAGGCAGATATTAAAGTTGCCACTATATGGACTTTGTGGACAGCTGCAACCAGCTTGACTTAATCCTTTAGGCAGTAGAAAGGGAATGTGGAGAGGAAACTACTAGCCTAGAAAAGGGAAAGGGGTATTTAAAATTGGGGACTGAGTTGCTGAAGGAGCAGGAACTGAAATTTAGTGTGTCAAGTTGAAGGAATAGGAATAGAAACCATGCAGTGTGCCCCTCCTGCAAATAAGCTGCGGTCAGCTTCTGTGGTGAAGCAACCCCGGGCAAAATGTTGTACAAGACCACACTCTATAGAAACTCAAGTTGATGAATTATAACAGGTGAAAGAGCATCAAGCAATGGATGTTGTCTTGAACTGGGGCACAGATCACTGCTGGCTTATATTCAACCTCCCATTCACCATAAACCCCAGGTCCTTTTCAGCAAAGGCCTCCACAGCCAGCCTGCTCCTGGTCTGTATTACTGCCTGGGATTAGTCCAGCCTCAGTTCACAACAACTTGTGGAGCTTCATGGGGTTTCTGCTCACACGGTCCTCAAGTTTCTCAAGGTCCCTCTGTACTGAAGATCTACCACTTGGTAGCATCAGCCACCATCCCTAATTTAAGTATCATCATAAATTTGCTGAAGACACACTCTGTGTCATTGTTCAGGTCATTGATGAGGATATCAAACAATATAGGCTCAGTATTAACCCCTGAGGGACCTCTGCAGGACTCTTCCAACAAGCAGATGTTGAGCCATTAGTTACTGCCCTTTGAGCCTAGTCGTCCAGCCAGTTTTCAACCCACCTAACAGTCCACCATCCAGTCTATACTTCCTCAGCTTTAAAATGACAATACTGTAAGAGATACTGACAAAAGCCTTGCTAAATATATATTACATCTCCCACGCTCCTTGCACCTGCATTTCATCATGGAGTGCAATCTCAGCATAAGGAAGTGCTCTAACTTCTCGGTATTGCATAAAAGAGAAATACCCAGGCCCTTCATGACGAGAAAGAACATCTCCCTTCTGCATTATTTTCCAAAGTCTGATCTCACAGGCATACAACAGATACACTCAGAGACAAAGCCCGCACAGGAGGATCGCATACCTGATAGATTCTAACAAGACTTAAGGATACATTGACTGCTAGGACATACAGCTATTTTTAAGGCCAAAGTGCTTCTGTCCATGCTCTGAAGCTGAATATTAGATGTCTGGAGAACTTCACTAACAGAAATTTGACTCCCCTAAGGCAGGCTGCTAAATAAACTCACATAAATTGGAGCTAAAGGGAAAAAAATAGTTTGTTCCTACCCCTACAAAGTCACAGCCCCAAGCTGAAGATGGAAAGCTGAAGACTGTCCACGCTTCCTGGAGCTTTTAGATGAGAAGAGACAAAGATTTCGTAGTTTGAAAGTGAGATTTCACAAACAAACACAAAGTATTTTCTGGGCAGCAATATGAATCAAGGCCAAGCAGTAGTTTTAGCTTTGGCTTTAATTAAAGTATTGCCTCAAGAATTTCTTTAGGTAATGGTTCCCTGTACTGTACTTTGTAACCTCACACGGCTTCTGCTACATCTAGCACTGCTGAAGGGGCCTTGGGCTGGATCCTCCTTCATGTACAGTACTCCCATGGTCCTAGAATGGATATATTTGTTCATTGTGGTTGTTTAAATTTGTTGTTTGTGAAATAATGCACAGACTCTGCTGTGCCCTCTCAAAATGGTGCTTTCTCATCATGAGATATGTGTTGTCTACCCTGGGACATAGAAGCAGGACATCTGGGGTCTTACACTGGTGTCACTGGATGTTAAAGGAAAACAAGACCAGAGCTTAACACAAAGACAGTTCAGATTTTTGCTTTTTTTTTTTTTTTTTTTTTTTAGCCCCAAATCATACTTTGGCAATGCTTAAGACAATAATTAATATAACAATGTTCAAAAACATAAAAGCATTCAAAACCACTGCTCCTTGATACAGAATTCCCCAGAGAATTCATTCTGAATCACAAGTAAGTTGTCCTCTTGTTTGTAAACCTCTGCTCTAGAGCCTGACTCCACATGAACAGCCAGCACTTTCTGTGTTCTTTGTTCCCATGAGTTGCAGCACTCAAATCTAGAGCTCATCTTCACAGGTGCTCTTAAGCAATTTAACACAAATTAAGCAAAATCAATTTAGAATTACTATTTAAAATACAGTATTTAAAATGCATTCAGCTCTTTAACAGATATAGCCTGAACAGTTTCAAAGGCTGGTGCCTTAATTCAGGCTAGAACTTCAGAAGTGAAATAGGGTGTGTCAGTTAAAGCTAATTCAATTCTAAGCTTGACTGCAAATGCATGGAGAAATTAAATGGAACAGATCCACTTTAAAAATTAGTTCAAATTAACTCTTTTGAGGTTTAGACAATTAGGACTATTTGTGAAGCTTAGTGTAACTCTCAGTGATATACTTTTCCATGAAATAATAAGATCACTACTTCCGGCATACCTACCAAACTCTAAAAAGGCAGAAATTACAGCAAAAAAAACCCAGAACACATTTGCAACTAGTATAACTTTTCTGATAGTAACAAAGCTAACAAAGGCCCGTTGGGCATATAATTAAAAGTATTTCCCATCCCACCAACATTAGCAAGAATAAATCACAAAAGCTTCATAGATACTACACCTTTTCCCTTAGTATCTTCAGGCTTTCTGATATTATCCAGGTCATAGATGTTTTCAAATTTCAGATTGGCATATGTTACTTCTTCTGTCATAGCTGGTAAAAAGAAAAGCGTCAGAAAAAATAGGTAGAAAAGGATCTAGCATTTGCAGCTAGTAAGCTAGGAAGAAAATCTACCCCTTTGTGGGGTTTCCCTATACTGGCAGGCACAAATGAAGCAGTAAAGACATCCAGATACATCTGAGCTTCCTCAATCACAGTACTGCCCAGAAAATGTTCCTCTCTCACTCACTGCTGTATTCGCTTCCTTCCTCCTTACCTCACTTCTACCCTCCCTGACTGGCATATATTTGTTTTCGCCATTACTGAAGAAAATGCAGACACTTTTATAGAACTCTGTTAGAACTCTTCTTCTTTTGGAAAGACAATATTTAATTCCTGATTACACTAGGTTCTGGCTTGAAACATAGAACTGATTAAAAAGTTTTACAGCTTTGAGGCTGTCCTTTAGTTTAAGCAGCTGTTTTCAGCAGCAGATTTGTGATCACACTTTAGTTTTCCTACTGGGAACAGAAAGCAAAAAGCAAACCAAACAAAAAGCAAAGTGCTGAAAGCAAACCAGAAGGTGGACTTGCATCTTAGAGCTGGCAAATTGCTCGCTCATCCAAAAGAAGCAAGCGCTTCTGCTCGAAGTTGGCACCTCAGCTAGGATATGTCAGGGTGTTGGCTCTTACCTTCCATGACAACTTCCCAAAGAGATTGTTTGGTCTGAGAGCTCAAAGCCACCAAACTAGAAGGACCTTTTGACAAAGGCTACATCTCAGATGATATTTTCTTCCACTCAGTTTTCTAGAATTAATGTTTTATTTCTATTTCTGGAATAATTTTCTTTATTCTTTGTTTCTTCTCCCCGTCTATGGCATGAGGAAAAGCATAAGCTAACAGATTTGAGACTGCACAGTAAAGTGAGCCTTCAGGAAAATACATTTAATTTATTTCCCTTGCAGAGATGGACACAGCTGTAGAAACTACCTTTCTCTGAGGTGGACAGACAATCCTAGAAAGGAAAAGAAATGACAGGGGGACCTGGTTCACAGAATCACAGAATCACAGAATGGCAAGGGTTGGAAGGGACCTCAGGAAATCATCTAGCCCACCCCCCCCTGCTAAAGCAGGTTCATCTAGAGCAGGTTGCACAGGACATAATCCAGGCAGGCTTTGAATATCTCCAGAGAAGGAGACTCCACAATCCCCCTGGGCAGCCTGTTCCAGTGCTCTGCCACACTCAAAGTAAAGTAGTTCTTCCTCATATTCAACTGAAACCTCTTATGTTTCAGTTTGTGCCCATTGCCTGTTTGTGCCATTGTCCTGTTTCTGGGCACCACTGAGAAGAGTCTCCATCCTTGTGACTTCCACCCTTAAGATATTTGTATGTGTTGATGAGTTCCCCTCTCAGTCTTCTCTTCTTCAGGCTAAATAAGCCCAGCTCTCTCAGCCTTTGCTCATAGGGGAGATGCTCCAGTCCCCTCATCATCTTTGTTAGCCAAGGAGTGAGCACATGTTTCGCTGCATGAGAAATGGGCCCCCTGCCCTACTGCAGTGCGCCTCCCATGAGCCTGTCGGTTGCTGCATGTCTCTGGAGAACAGCAATTCTTTGTTATCCTGGTAGGGCAGTGCTTTGCTGGACTATCGCTATTATCCAAAGAATTGTCTAGGGCAAATTGTGTAACAGCTGGCATAACTGAGTCCATGAGACAGGTTGTTCTAGGGCAAAAGGAAAATGTTCAGGCGATGCTGAAATGTTAGTGATTCTACATGGAGTAGAAAGGCAGACAGACACACTCCTTAATGAAAAAAGAAGCAAGAGAGTGGATTACCCAAGAAGTTTGAAGCCCCTCTTTATGAAGTTTTTTAACACTTTCACAGTTGTGAAACCTTATTTGTTCATGACAAAAACAGGATGTCTGGAGTTTCCAGTAAAAATTTTGCAACTTAGCAAAAATGATGAATGGAGCAGAAGTAGATTACGCATGCACATTACTGCCTGAGTGATTAGCATGAGGCTTACTATTCTACCCTGTCTTAGGAGTGTAAAGCATTCTAAAAATCCACTAACTAATCCTCCTTTGTACTTCTGGACCTGCAAAACTAAGACTTAGGCTTTCATTTTCTGCTTTACTGAGAAAATTAACCAAACAATGTTCTTTATATCAATGCTAAAAAAATGACTAATCTAAATTAACAAAAGAAATTTAGATCATTAAAATTCTGGATCAGCTATGTAGATGGAACAAAAAAAAGTATATTTAATACAAAATATCAAAAAACTATCCAAGGTTTCCAGAAACCAAATCCTTCTAAAAATCAGCCTGACCTCTTTTTTTTGTTGTTGTTTTTTTTTTCCCCCTTGGTTTTGGGTTGGGTTTTGGTTTGTTTTTTTTTCCCCACAGGTGTGCTTGTTTAGGAAAGTGTCATTAGTAAAGCATGTTTATTTGTAAATACCTAAAATGATCCATCAGCTTTGTGCACAAAAATAATTCTGGAGCTTTCGAAAGTTCCACTCTATATCCACTCTTAGGCACCAAGTTGAAGGATTTCAACTTTCAGAGGCTCTTCATTGACTTAAAGGAGGAAAGCTAGCACCCAGCAACTCTGAAAGCTGTAACATTCTCATGTAGGCATTAGGAAAAATAAACATCTGTATAATATAATTTTTGTTTATTTATTACCTATTATAATTGAATATTTGACTACTGCTCCAGAAAATAAAAAATTATAATAATTTCAGAGAAACCATATGTAAGGTCTAAAATAAAGAAAGTAGGATAAGTTTCTAACAGAAAACATATATAATCACCCTGTTGTAGTAGACTACTGCTGTCTCTTCTCCATTTCCTAACTGACCCTTATACAGAGTGAGAAAACTTCTGGCTGTTTGAAGTATTAAAAAATGGCATAAATGTGAGAATTTCAACACTTGTTTGATCTAGGCAGCTGACTCCAAAAACTTCTGGACTTACAGGAAGAAGCCTTTGCTGTTTACTTAGTTGATACATAATTTGTTGTGCTGCATCTCAAAATGTGTTGTGAAGATCGTTTGTCAGTTGGCAGTACTGAAGGTAAATCGGAGAATGAGTGTTTCTAATTTGTTGTAAGCAAATACAGCTACAGTTCATTTTCCTGAAAGTCTTAAGGAACTGAAAAATCAAAATGGGTTGAAATTCAATAATGCAAATGGCAAGGCCAGGTATATGGGAATTAGTAGCCAGAACTTTCTGAATCAGAAAGGGCTCAAAAAGAGAAGGTCCTGAGTATAGTAACATTTGCTGTGAGTTTGAGTAAGAACTAGGAATATACTGTGCCTGTTAAGCTCTCATACCAGTTACATCAGAAGTAGTGTCTAGAGCAGTGGTAGTGAAATTTAATTGCTGCTACACAAAACAGTAGTGACACCACATCCAGAATACTCTCCTCCATTGTTCTGATCACCAAACTTTAAGAAGTATATGATATGTTTGGAATAGGCGAAGAGAAGGGCTATCTGTACAAACAGTTGGATATAGTTTAACCTTGCTAGTTAAAGACAAGTAAGACTATTGGGTAGTGCTGAAAAATGTCTGCCCAGGAGTAAAGGATTATAACCTAGTTTATGAATATTTTAAAGATGTAAGTTAGAACAAAAATTTCTTGCACAGGTTAAGGGAAATTCTTTCAGATGGGAGTATCCATTACAATTCAACTGTGCATGTAAGCTGATCTTGCACTTTCATCTTCCCTTTTGGAAAAATAAGCCTTTCCCAAAATACAGGTTGATAATCATACATATGGTTCATAAAACCCCATGTGAATTCAGATATCATGGGAAGGATCCATGCAATTATAAGGTGCTTTTTTAAAACTAAACCACAAACCCACTATTACAAAAGTAAAAACAGGCAAACAAGGGAATCAAAAGAACCCTCAAACCTGAAAAACTTATAGCAGAATTAGCTACATCCCTAAATGTCACAGCTGCTCATCTAGGCATGTAATGTATCACAACTGAGGCAACACAAGCCTTCAGAAGAGCTAGGGAAGTGAAATAAATGCATCAAACCTGCTGGAATATACTCAGGCCAGCAAGCTAGAGTGAATAAGATCAACTAGGTGACAGTGCATAAGCAGTTCTCCTAAAACTCAACAAACCAGAAAAATTCAATAGCATAAAATAGAAGGACATGAGCTTGGAAGACTAATAAATAAAAGGACTGCTTGGAACAATAAGTTCATCTGCTGGAAATGACTGTGAAAGCTGGTCACAGGATGTATATGGACTGTTTGCATCCTGTGAACACGATAAACTTTGGGAAATGTGTTCCTAACAGAAACAGAGACAAGCTGGTGCTCAGGCTCTGCTTCGTCACTTCTTCGAGTGCAGAAAAAGTCTGCGCTGATGACAGGAATGTGAGGCCTCTCTTGCAGGAGAAAGACTGAAAACCTTGTCTCATTTAGTTTGGCAGAATGCCATCTGGAAAGGGAAATGGTTGGTCTCTTATAGATAAAGAGGGGATAAACATAAGTGAGGAATGAGTTGTTTAGATCTAGGTGGTCTGACATCTTCTACAAAGGCAGTGACCACAGCTGGAGGAGCAGGAGAGGACGGTCCCAGCTCTTCTGCTTCCCACTCCCCATAACGGCATCACAATGTGACAGTTTATTAGAGTAAATAGAGCCACTGTTATTTTTGGTTTATTCTATCGCTTGGAAAAGAACCAGTGGTAGAAAGAGAGTTTCAGTGCTTTCTGCTAAGGCTGGCCCTGTATTTCTGAACACTGCTGAATAGCAAGAAATGCTTCTGGCTGCTCCTCAGTTCAAGTGGACAACTCACCCAGCGTCAGACCCTGGTGCGGTTTAAAGTAACCCTGTTGCAAGTTATCAGATAACATTATGACTTTTCAAGATTCTAAAAGCTTGAAGCTACAGCTCTAATGAGGCGTGAGACTGAGAAATCAATGCTAATGATCAAAGCTGGATCTTAATGGTTGGAAAGTTTGAGGGCTTCCAGCTCTGATGATCAATGCGTTGATTAAGTAGTTCAGTTGATATTTCTCCTTGTACATCTCCTCTTCCATCTTAGATAATGCTGGTCTTTTTCTTTTCTTTCCTTTTTTTTTTCTCTTTGCCCCCCCTTTTTTTTCTTCTTTTGCTTCTTCTTAGTCTGGAATTCTGCTTCCCTTTGACCTCCCAAGACTTCTTGTTTCGCCAAACAAGTTACCACTTCTCCTAGCATGCAAGTATTTAGAATGTGTCATATTTTGTTAGAAACCTCTTCTATGTTATTCAGTTCAAAGAATAAAATAACTACAGAAGTGATATTTGACACAAGTTTCAGAGCAACAGGACAGGACAAATTTCTGGTTGTCTGAGTATTGAGTCATTTAAGTCAAGAAATTGGATCAGGATGTTATACTTTACAGAAGAACAATGAGCTTCTGCAGCCCCTAACAACTCTTCTTTGGGAAATTAGTTTTTCTGTTGTAAATTCCCTTTCCCTCATTAAAAAAAAAAGCTTCAGGGGAGCCAAAGGCCAAAGCCAATTTTTATAACACCTTTTTTTAATTAATAGTTAATTATTGGTAGAGCCAAGCAGTTATTACTAGAAGCAGATGGCTATTCACAAAACACACGTTCTTGCTCCCCTTGTGCAGCTCACTCACGCATTCATAGCTCCCTGGTTGGAGCAGCAGCAGTGAGGCCAAGTGCAGCATGACACTCAGCAGGGGATCTTGACACACTGGTGGCTTCCAAGCAGGTGTTCAGAAAGTCCCTCAGGGGGCCCCGAGTTTCACCAGCTGTGTGCACAACCCTGTAGCCTCTGTTGGAGACAGCAGCCACTGCCCAGCAACAGTCTGGGTTACTGTGCGTGTTGTTGTAGGTGCTGGCGTGTGCTGTCAGTAGAGACTTTGCAGGCTGTTGGCATTCTGGGTTGACCAGGTCTTGCAGTTCCAGAAGAACTCCTGCGCTCCAGAGTTTATCTGACCTTGGGAGGTTTTCAGATAGTACCTCTCAGCGCATACTCTCCTTCTCCATGTCTTGTTTTCTGGTAGCTTTTTTTCCATCAACAACAACCAGTACCTATAGCATCCATTCATAAAAAAAACCACGAAAGGCCACTTGCAGCCATCTGCTGAATTTTTGTCTCTTGCTTTATTCTTCACCATGCTTTAAATTAAAAACTGTATTATGCAAGAATAGTGTGGGTTACTAGGTAACATTCTTAGTTAACCTATAAGAGAATTTTACTTCCCTGAACCATGTGACTCGAGGAGTAGACAGCAGAGGGTGTGTCAGTGCAAGTGATGCAATAAAAGGATGGGCTGCCTCCTGTGCTTGGGTAACGAAGGCTACAGCCTCCCATTGGTTTCTATCCACCTGGTCAAAAGGGATATTTATTCCCTTACTTAAAGACAAACTCAGTCACAAAAAAAGTCTCCAGTGCCCAAGAGTTGCTACATCTAATATACAAGTGCCAGAAAAGGAAGTCAGGAAAGACAAAACACAGAAAGAAATATCAATACAAGCTAAAGGAAATATGATTACAGAGCACTACCTTGCAAAATGCCTGAGATGGAGACAGGACATGAAACTGCCTTTTGCAGGCCGTTTGGAAAAGAAAGAAGTGAAGAGCAAAACGAGCTGCTCCTCCAGGGCTGGGCTGGCATCTCGGTGAGCCAGAAAGACAGGCAGCTGTGCAAAGGGAACCAGGCAGCATGTACTGGGGCGGGAGCCCCTCTGTGCCTGGCTCCTGTGCTCCAGTACTCCACATATGAGACTGTAGACATGGACATGAAAATTTCAGAGCAAAGAAAAATAGCACATTTCTTCATGGCATATGCTCCAGACTGTCGAAAGATACTCTGAACTTAAGAAATTCCTGGCAGGCATCATCATCTGCCAGGCCAGGGGTCACCAAAGAGGAAGTTAGTTGCCTCACCTCTCAAGAGGAGGAATATTGAACAATCAGCCATAAGAAGCATTGCACATAGCACCGTCACTGGCAAGGCAAGGCAAGGGCTGTCCTGTTCGCAAGTTTCTTGACAAATCTGGTGCTAAGGTCTAAGGGTACGATAAAAGCGCTTGCAATTCCATGCTGTGCCTGGGGCATGCCTTGCAGCTTTTCACCAGCAAAGCATGAAGAACAACTGCCTCTTGCCAAGTGGGAGAGAGCATGCTGTCAGTGGAGCATTTTGATTAAACAGTGACAGCCAGCACTGCCCTGGCAGGGAAGATGCTATGGAGGGTTTGCTCAGGATCCCTGGCTGCATTTCGGCATTTGAAAACTTGAGCCCTAGAGCAGAAGTAAACTTCTTTTGATCTTGGACTTCTGCACCCTGTTCTGCCAGCTGGAAGGTCTTCTTTCAGCTCCTCCAAGTTGCAGCCCAGCTGCAATGTGTAGCAAGAAGCTTCCATGGGCCTTGGGGGACAGGCAGGAGGAGAGAAGACAGGATGGGACCTGTGGGCAGGAAACACCCTGCAGAGCAAATGTGGATGTCCTCCTCTCCAGGCAGTAAAGCTTACAAGCCCTAACTAGACCCTGGCTAGAGCCTGCTAAAACGAGTCAATGACGTCTTATTGCTGAGGCCAGGATATGGGGCTTCTTGTTCTGTGTGTTGGACTAGTGTCTCCTGCACAGACAAGGGCACGCAGCTTGACATGGTGATAAAAGAACCTTGCACGAAAATCAAAGGAAAGAAGAACAAAGGCAAGGCTGATATCTTCATGCAAGACAGATCTGGATTTGCACCTCCAGTATATCATGGAGACACATTCAAAGTGCACAGCAGCCACAACAAGAAGAGGAACGCACTTACGAAAAGATTTTTGCTTCTCTTCAGTAGAGGGAATTTTGTTCATGATGAAGCCGTAAGAAAGCAGCATCAACAGGAGTGAGCCAAATATAACCAACATGCTAAGACCGAACATGAAAAATGCAGTTCCATTGCTGTTCATGCTAGCCATATAACCACAAGCGCCGTGTCACAGGAGAAAGAGGTCAACTTTATAGCCATAGAAGCTTAAGTTACACATGGAACATGTCTGAGAGAGAGCACAAACCCAGTCAGTGCTGAAAAGGGCACCAGACGAGTACAGGCTTTGGGGTTCATGACAATGAGCTTGAAGGCTTATGTATTGCAACGCAGCTATCATAAACCGTTGCTACTAGAAGGAAAGAACCTGAACCCTGAGTAGGAGGAGCCAATGGAGAAAAACATCTGCCTAAGACAAGCAATAAATGAAACGGTCTTGATGTCTCTTAAGAACTTTGCCGACCCACGAGGGACGACTGCTTAATAACAGATCTATGAAAAGGAAGGAACAGAGGGAAAGAAATAAATGGGAGACAACAGTCAATCCTTACTGTTACCGTAACGGTGACATTTCTGGCAAGCGTAAGCAGGTCTGTGATGGAAAACACTAGGATGAGCACAAAGCTGTGCATCCAGAAAACCGGAAAATTTGAGCACGATTAATTCTGTTGCGAGGATTTGATTTCCTTTTCTCGTTTCTGCAAGCAAGTTCTGCTGCAAAGCATGATCGTGAGCCAAAGGAATGAAATCATAGTATCACAGCTTCATGCATGAGAAAAGCTGATCTTTTCCCAAATACACCATTACACCTTGAAACGCTACAAGGACCGAAAACACTTCACACTTTCAAACAGTCCTTCCTATGACAATAACTCTAAGAGTGATAACAGTAATAAGAAATTACTGTAGCTTCTCAGTTCCTTGCTGCCCAAGAGAGACTCCAGAGGAGTTTGAGCCATGTACCCAGCAGCCTTGGGACATGAAGGTCTACATACAAAGACAAGGATAAGGAACCTTGCATGAGAATCAAAGGAAAGAAGAACAAAGGCAAGGCTGATATCTTCTGGGAAGAGAAGGTATTGTTCCCCGTACCCAAAGGTCTCTTTTGAAACATCACAGATCGTTGAAGATTTGTATCACATGAGTGCAACTTTTCAGACACCATGTCAATGACTTGGTGGAACTTCACTCGCATGGGGAGTCCCTGCCTTTCTCTCTCACACTCCTGAAACAAATAGAGGGTATTTTTTCCAGCTGAGGGGCAAGGCTGGCATGGAGGAGGGGAGAACGGATGCTGGCACTGGAACTTTCAGCCTCCGGGCTTTGTCACTGCCTACTAAAGTCTCTACAAAGGACCCTTCTGGGGTGATAGGCCTTGACAGGCAGGACCCAAGGAGACACAGGTCTGGGCCGTCTGTGGCTCCTGGATCCCACGGCATGGGAAAGGAGGTCCAGGAGTGCCCCAGGAGTGGCAATGCGGGTTCGGGTGGGAGGGGAGGGGCAAGGGCTGAAGGCAGAGCTGTCGCAGGGCAGGGCCGGGGAGGAGAACGCATTGGAGAGGAGAGCGCTCGGCCTTGTAGCGGCTCCCCCCGTGCCAAGCGCTGGGAAAGCCTCTGCCACGGCAAAGAGGAGCGGAGCCGGGGAGCAGAGCCGGTCCCCGAGCTCAGCCACAAAGGGCGGAGCCAGCGGGGATGATGTCACAAGCGGGGAGGTGAGGTCACGGGGGAAGTCCTTTCCCATTGGTCCCTGCCAGCCCAGGAGAACCCTCGCTTGTCGCAGCCAAGCCCAGGACCAGCGAGGGCCAGCAGGGGAGGCCAGGAGAGGCGGGCAAGGCAGGCAGGGCAGAGGCAGGCGCAGCGTGGAGGTCCGTGCGGGAGCAAGCTGCGAGCGGCATGTCTGGCGCAGAGGAGGTCTGCACGCTGCCCGAGCAGGAGAGGGAGCCCCAAGGGTCACGTTGTGCGGGCCCCTCCGAAGGCAGCGCAG
>NW_009259318.1:8418-19204 GCF_000687185.1 Egretta garzetta | reverse complement strand
GACTCCACCAGGTCTTGTCGGGCGGCCCTGCGTGGCCGGTCCCTAACATCGTTGCCAGCAGACATGCAAATGCTTTGCAAAACAACAAGTCTTAACTTTTAACAACCCCCACTGTGGGCCGTGTCGCAGCACAACAAGGGCACTGGGAATCACCCATGCCACTTGCAGAAGCCCCTTCAGACCTGTTATCATTGAAATGCTGGCACCCTAATGAGGCCCCGTGCAGCTCCTCTCCCGGCACCCAGGGACCCTCCCCTGTGCCGTTTGGGCAGTCAGAGCCTCAGCCCGCAGGCTCCGTTACCCAAAGCCCTCAGTAGGGCTGTGTGACCCACGTGCTTGGTTCAGGCTCTGGCAGCAGATTGCCTGCAAGGCAGGTCAGGCACAGACACTGCTGTAGCATTTGGTGACCGATTGCTGTCAGATAGAAGTTGGTATTTCACCCTTTACTGAGCTCAGGTTTGGTTCCCTTCTCAGCCATTTCCCCTCATGCGTTCTTCCATCCACTTCTCCATCTACAGCTGCTCCCTGGAAGAGCCATTTTCACCCGCTCCTCCCTTCCCTGTGGTGCTCTTCAGTTGTGCTTCCCTTGCCCTCTTAGGGATGAAGTGACTCCTGTTGCATACCCACTGTGAAACCCCTCCCCCAACCCCAAACCCCAGTCACTGTCCCCAAGGCCCAAAACACAGAGATTGCTGCTGAGAAAACCGCAGTTGCCTGGGGGGGAGGTGGAGATGGGGAAAAAGCACCTGACTGCACAGCACACCAAAAGCAAGCCGCAGTTCAGATGTTGAGATGCCCCCTGGCCTTGGCCTTTGTTGAACTGTGAAGGGTGAAGCTCCTGCAGTCCTGGCCTGTGATGGCAATCACGCCCTGTGATTTGAAGGAAGGTCTGGAAAGAAAGGCACCCACACCTTGTGCGCTTGGCTTGGGTTAGCCATAGGGGGTCCAGGAGAACCCAGCAGTGGGGCAGAGCACAGGCTCACGTTTTCTGGCCAAAGGGAGACATATTGTCAAGGACTTAAGCTCAGGAGGGCTTAAGCTCACAGAGAATTTCATAAGCAAAATGTGGTTAAAGATAAACTTCCTCATAGTGATCCCTGTCCAAATGAGTCAGGGTTAGGTTGTGCAGTAGTCTTTAGAAAGGAAGAGGGAAAATCTTGAGGGGTGCTTGGGGCAGTGAGCAAAAGTGCGTGCTCTGAGCGAGTTATTCTAACGAGGTTTGCGCTGTGGTTAGAAGGACAGTTGTTTTAGCAGGGCTTAGCTTGCGTGTGTGCAGGAAGGGAGAACGTGAGAGTGAAACAGCACCATTCTGAGATGGGAAAGAGGTACTCACATGGGCTCCGAGTGACTTGGTGTTTGCTTCTAATCTTGCTGAATCTGACCAGGGAGGAGGGACTTGAGGGAGGGACGCGGAAGTAAGCCTTGGACAAGAGCCAGTGGAAGAGTGCCAGTCTGTTCCCCTGCATGCAGAGACCTGGTACACTCCAGATGAACAAGGCATTCCTCAATCTCCCACCAAGCATCCAAGAGGAGAAGAGGCACAAGCCCAGCTGTCCTCTCTGACAATCTCAGTTTGAATGGAGCATAAATGGAGCATAAATGGACATGGAGCTAATGGCCGCCAGCTTGGAGGCCCAGGGGCAAGCTGTGCCATAGGTCTGATGAAACTCCGGGAGCTTTGTTCCCTGAGGAGAGGCCACCATCAGCTGGACTCAAGGAGGCTCGTACTTCATTGAAGGGCTCTACACCCACCTGGGTCACAAGGAGAAGACTATTCTTCCCTCCACTGGGTGGTATGAAATGAGGAACAGAATGATGTTCCTCAGGACCACACTGGTGATCTCAGGACCTGGCAAGACTGGTGGAAAATACGGCACTTTTTAACCACCAGACAAATGGAGCTGCAGGAAGAAAGGGATTTGAAATATAGGTAAACAGGAAGGCGCTAAGACCCTACAGCCTGAGCCAGGGTCAGTGCAAGAACTACACTGGGCAGTGCAGATGCCTCACTTAGCTTGGTCTGAGGAACTGCTGTGGGTAGCAGCCTGGCAAAACCACACAAATCTAATTTCTCCACTGCAGAGGTTGTCATGTTCACTTCCTACATGAGAGCTGTCAGGCTCAAAAGTGTGCAGAAGCAAAACTCTTCGCAAGAGCATTCACCCTGAGAAACAAAGCCCATTAGCATCATGTTTTCTCTCTTTTTCTTTCTAATAACAGAGTTGAAGCTCTAGCATACTAGAGCTATACTAAGGTTATAGGAAATACAAATATGGTAGGGAAAAAAATAATATCTTATTAGATAATTGATATGCTCAGAAAAAAAACCTGCTACACAGTACTTTATTCTGACTGCTAGTTAGAATCGAGAAGGCAAACTATTTTTTGCAGCTGGGTCAATAGTTCTGGTAAAAGATATTACCTGCATAGGATGGCTGCATATGAGGAAGAATAATTAGTTATGTCTAATAAAAGGAATAAGAATTAGTCATTTTGTGTTGTGATATTCATTAGACTGTGCAGAGAGAGACAAATGCATTTGCATAATCTCATATTATGAAATACCCAAAGAGCTCAAGAAGAAAGAGCAAAAAGACAGGAGACAGCCTAGATCCTGAACTACATGGAATGAAAAACTCTTTTCCCTCTCTGAAGCTTCAGCAAGGCTTCCTTCACCTGCTTGTTCCTCAGACTGTAAATCAATGGGTTCAAACTTGGGCTGACAAGACTGTAGAAAAGGGAAAGAACTTTCTCCTTCCCAGATGAGTTACTGCTCCCGGGCACCATGTACATGAAGATGGCATTTCCATAAAACAGACCCACCACGGTCAGGTGGGAGCCACAGGTGGAGAAGATTTTGTGCCATCCTGCTGCAGAGCGGATGCGCAGAATGGTGGCCAGGATGTACAGGTAGGAAATTAGGATTAAGGCTAAAGGGAAGAGGAGGAAGCACACACAAACAGCAAAGATCAGGACTTTATTGGCAGTAGTGTCAGTGCAGGCCAGATTTAAGACAGCAAGGATTTCACAGAAGAAGTGGTCAACCTCACAGGGGCCACAGAAAGGCAGATGTAAAGCCAGAGAGGCTTGTAGTGTGCCAAATAGGAACCCAAAAGCCCATGAAACTGCAGCAAGGGTGAGGCACACCCTCCGATTCATGATAAGGGCATAGCGGAGGGGATGGCAGATTGCCACGTAGCGATCATAAGACATCACGGCCAGCAGCACACACTCTGTAAGTGCAAAAATTAAATAAAGGTGTATCTGTGTCCCACACCCAGCAAAGGAGATGGTTCTGCCTTGTCCAAGGAGGTTCCTCAGCATATGGGGGACATTGTTGGAGGCATAGCAGATGTCCACAATGGAGAGGTGGCAGAGGAAAAAGTACATGGGGCTGTGGAGGCGATAGTCCAGGCAGATAAGCACAAAGACAAGTGCGTTTCCCATCAGAGTGATGGAGTAGAGGACAGAGAAAATGCCAAAGAGGCAGAGCCGCAGGGCTGGGTTGCTGGAGAACCCCAGGAGGATGAATTGTGTGACAGACGTTTCATTCTGCATGCTGTGCTGGAGGTGAGACAGTGCAAAATAAAACCACAGGGATCCAGAAGGGAAGGAATAAGGAAAAGGAAAGAAAAATGAGAGTTTTCCTAAGAATATTGCATCCTTTATTCTCTGTGCTGCAGCTCCCTTCTCCCTCTTTCTCCCTCTGCTCCACACTGAACAATGTGTATCTGAATTTCAAGTTCTAATCCCTGCACAAACTTCAAGCAGTTTTGAGCAATCTTGCACAACTTTACTGCCTAGCTTTCCCTCGATGTCTTTCTTTTGCAAGGCTTTTTTTTTTTGAGAAAATAATAGCATGATCAAGACTGCAAATGTCGATTAAGGTGAAGTCATAATATCTTCAAAGCAGCTATTTTAAATTAAGTCCATATTACAATGAATGCACAGTTCACAGAATAATTCCAGTTTTATCATTAAACCAACTAGCATTTCTAACTCATGGCTTTATCCTCTTTACTTTAGTGAAATGCATTCATATTGTATCCTTCAGCTGCTTGATAGATTATTCTATATCTAACTTCACTTCTGGCTGCTGAACAAACTGAGAGCTACACTTGGAGATACAGCAGATAATTATTGCTCAAAGAATGCTACCAACATTTATACAGAAGAGTTTCCTTACCCGTAGCATCTGGTCAAATGTGATTTGTTCAGCTCTGTGTCTTTGATAAGGGAAACCTTATCAGAAAGTTGTGTACTTGCTCAGACAACAGGCGAACCAAAGAGCTGTTCCACTCTGTTCAGCTCCCTACATCCATTTTGTTTTTAAAGCCAAAGTTTTCTGTGTAATGTGTCTGAAGAGACACTGTTTTGATTGCCAGCGGGCAGTACAAAAATTAATCTCAAGCATAAATCCCCAGAGTTCCACACCTGAACTCTGGGGATCCTTCCAGAAAATAAACACCACTTTGTTCTGAAATGGACATGGTATTGTATTTACATGGCATTGTACTCACTGGCCCTTTGTTCATATGGGTTTCTTCTCCATTAAGCACAGCCTTCTCCAACACTTTCCCCTTTATGCCTTTACTGCCTCCCAGAATTTCCCTGCCTCCAACAGTGTACAGAGCTTCTTGTTTCTGAGATACTAACATAGGAAAACCTTACTTCTAGGAGTTGACAAATCCAGTATCGCGACACAGTACAACACTGCTGCAGCTCCATGTCCCCATGTTCAGCCAAGTTTTGAGGCTGAGCATGTGTTTTCCAACTGGCACATGGACACAAGTGTACTTATATACACGGCCCATCACATGGATCCACACTGGCTGAAAACAAAGCACTCACATAAATCTTGATCCTATCCCCTCTCAGACTACTGAGGATGAAAGACACTCAGTGGAAAATATATACATATGTCCACACAGAAGCAGCATGGGTCCTATAGACAGTTAACCTACCCAGTACTTGGCCCATGGTCTCCCATCTGCCTCAGGTGCAGAAACACACACATGCAAAAGGGTCTCTTCAGCGGCTGTTCTGGACCTACAACCTTACCAGATTCCCTGGTATCTCCCATAGCTGGCCTGGGCCTCCCAGACCCTCCAGCATCTGACTGTCAGACCCTCTGGTCTTTTCAGTATCTGTCCCAGACCTATGGCCACTCCAGGCCCTGGGTCCCAAGCCCCTTATTCCACTTGCTGACTAGTCCAGCTTGATGGTCAATAGCAGTTGCACACACTGACACACATGTCCTCACAATATGCCCACACTGTGGTCTCCACAGCCGCTGGTGCCTCAGGTCCATGGTCTGCTATGGCCCAGGGTCCCTTTCCAGTTGCTGGTGCTTAGACCTTACACACAAAATAGAGACCTCCACACTCAGGAAAATAGAAATGGAGTTTGATAAGAAGATGGGACAGACTGTGGTGATATTTCATCCAACCAGGACTGTCAGCTTTTTCTTTCCAGGTCCCCTTCCTCTTTTCAAGATCCCTTCTTCTTTTTGGGAACCCTTCTTTTTGGCACCACCTTTTCTTTCTGGAACCCTGCACCCCTGTTTTCCCAATCTAAATTGTCTGCATGAGTAGTACGATGCCTGATCAGCCTCCTAATTGATAATTCTGTCTCCTATTTATTAGTTGTAGGATTCAGGACATGCCACTTTTGCTTATTCCAAGTGTTACCGAAATTTACAACCAGCCCATGCTGGTTGCAATTAGCAAGTAGCAGGCTTGTGCTTGAGAGTTCAGAATTCAGTTTCAGACATTCACATGCACAGACCTTGTCATACACATGCACCCGGTCATGTGCTGCCTGTAACATTCACAGTTTAAGCTTTTTTTTTTGTCTATGACAGGTGTTCAGGTGCAGGGCATGGCCAAGGAAGCGCATTCCCCCCTTCAGCCTGTGAGGTGAGCAGGGGGAGAGTCAATACTCATCTGATGGGTTGCATACCCAGACCATGTGGTCAATCCGTCTCCTGTGACAGCCCTGGGAAAAGCCGCATCAGGGGGGCTCTGTTGCATCTGCCTAGGTTACTGGGATTTCTCTGCCTGCCATTGCTCCTTTGTACTCCGTTGTGTTTGTGGAGATGAATATTTAACCACCTAGCCTAACACAACACTGGGAAAATTTGGGGCTGGAGAGGGTCCAATGTTGATGGGCGTTGGTGTAAAATGCTGTTTGTGAGAGACAGGAGACCCACCTCACCTGCTTGTTCCTGAGCTGCTCTGTAAGAAGCCCTGTGTGCAATACGCTCCATCAAACAGGCTGTGTCTGTGTCTGACTGCCTTGTCCTGGCTACAGCACCCTGTGCTGTGGGAATGCCGTGGAGAGCAAGGAGGATGCTTCTTCCCTGTGAGCAACTGAGGGTGCTCAGCTGAGTACTGCTGCAGGGGCCGAAGCAGGGAGGGAGGGAGACACAGGAATGGGGGAGCTCGGAGTGATTGGGCAGACTGGGAGATACCTGAGAGGATCAAGAACCCTGTAAGCACAGGAAGGGGTTAGAGGAGATTTGATTCAAGGCCCTTTGGCTAACCATTCACTCAGGATCTGGGTCTTCTTTAGTTACCGGGTTACCTTGCAGTTTAACAGCCTGTTGTAGAGATCCTGACTGGGACACCACTGTACACTGAGTTGGTGATGTACATAACAGCTAACCTGAGCAGGTGCAGGTCTGTGCTGTGCTGTATGCACAGCGTAGCCTCCGGGCTGTGTCCTACACAATGTCCCTTGGCCGCAAGGTAAACTTAGCTGGTTGATTGTAGCAGAGGAGCCTACAGGCTCCTGCTTGGTACCAGTGATTGCACCACCTGAGCATCCTTGCCTTTGTCTAAAGTGCAGCAAGAGAGTCTCATCTGAACATCTTTTATGAATAGGGTGATTCCCTCTAACAATTATTATATAATAGCTTGAATGACCAAAAAGGAGAAATTCATCTGGAGGCAGGTTCTGTACATTGTGCCAAGGGAAAATCCATCTGGGGTGTGTCTGATGCTGCATGAATGCAGGGATCCCAGCATCTGAAGGGACATAAGATTTACTTGCTGCCTATATGACTCTTCTTATTCTAGCTTATTAAAACTGATGTTTTATTAAGTCATTTATTAGTTCATTCTTATGGACATCCAGAAGGAACCCTGCACTGTCTCCCTCTCTCACCTCATCCCCCTCCCCAGTGCAGAACATGCGTGTTCTAGTGAAGTCTACCAAGGGTAACTTGGGATGCTCTCTGCAGGGTGGGAGGGGAGAAGATTTGATTTCAAAGCTCTGGCCAGCTCCCACTGTGTCACTGCAGTGTTGCTGTGAGCAGGAGCAAGATATTCCATAGACACGCAGCAGACAGAACAAGACAGCACCAGCTCATCTTGCAGAGGTGAAGATTGATGCTAGACTCATGGAAATCTGTCTTTCTTGCTGTTACACAGCCACTAATTCAGTGATGGGAAAGCAGCTGTGATGGAGATGAGGCTAAGATACTCTGTGACCTTCCAGGATATTTGGTCCCATTCTGTCCTCCTTCAGTCTGCTGCAGTGTTCCCATAGCCCAATTTAACTCAGCTTTTGAAGTATCCTGACCTTACCGCTGCCATACAATCAAACAGTGACCCTACTGCTCAAAGACTCACAACACGTTAAGCTTTACAGCTCCTCTACTTCCAGGCATGCAATGCCATCCAAGACTTCCACTGACTCTTATTCATGCCCCAGATTCCCACTTAATTGCTGACATCCCCTCAGCCCTGCCACTGGTGCAACCTACTCAGTCTAGCTCTTGCCCTCCAAAAAGGGACCAGCAGTGAGGCTCACACCCCTTCGATGAGCATGGCCCCATCCAGAATGTATCATGTTACAGTCAAAGACTGACGGGGGTCCCACAAGGCCCCTCTGACCATCAGTGCAGCCGCATGAGCTGGTATGGTGAATGCAAGCTGGGCTGCCTTGGAAGGGTTTCAAAGTGCCTGGAGCCAGGGCTGGGGACAGAGGTGAAAAAGCTGTATACCTTTCTCCTGGGCTGTTTTCTAGCCCTAACTTAGAATCATCGAGTCCAACTGTTAACCTAACCCTGCCATCCCACCACTAAACCATGTCCCTAAGCACCACATCTACACATCTTTTAAATACCTCCAGGGATGGGGACTCAACCGCTTCCCTGAGCAGCCTGTTCCAATGATTGACAATCCTTTCAGTGAAGAAACTTTTCCTAATATCCAATCTAAACCTCCCCTGATGCAACTTGAGGCCATTTCCCCTCATCCTTTCACCCGTTACCAGGGAGAAGAGACCAACACCCACCTCGCTACAGCCTCCTTTCAGGCAGTGGTAGAGGGCGATAAGGTCTCCCCTCAGCCTCCTCTTCTCCAGGCTGAACAACCTCAGTTCCCTCAGCCACTCCTCATAAGACTGGTGCTCCAGACCCATAACCAGCTTTGTTGCCCTTCTCTGGACATGCTCCAGTGTCTCAGTGTCTTTCTTGTAGTGAGGGACCCAAAACTGAACATAGTATTTGAGGTGCAGCCTCACCAGTGCAGAGTACAGGGGCATGATCACTTCCCTGCTCCTGCTGGCCACACTATTTCTGATACAAGCCAGGATGCTTGTATGACCTGGGCACACTGCTGGCTCATATTCAGTCAGCTGTCAACCAGTACCCCCAGGTCCTTCTCTGCTGAGCAGCTTTCCAGCCACTCATCCCCCAGCCTGTAGCATTGCATGGGGTTGTTGTGACCCAAGTGAAGGACCCAGCACTTGACCTTGTTGAAACTCATACAGTTCACCTTGTCCCATTGATCCAACCTGTCCAGGTCCCTCTACAGAGCCCACCTCCCCTCGAGCAGATTGACACTTGTGCCCAATTTGCTGTCATCTGCAAACTTACTGACGGTGCACTCAATCCCCTCATCCAGATTCTGGAAGAACCCATGAGACAGGTGAGGTTCAACAATGCCTCAGACCTCAGCTCCATAACAACTGTGGTGATAATCAGTGGTGTGAGCACTTATTTTCTCTTGAAAGTCTTCTGATACTCGTCGTTCTCTTAAAGCCTAAGCTTATGGCATAACTGGTTTTCCTAACAATCTTAGCTATATTAAAATTTCTTGAGTTCATGGTTGGACAGAAAAGCTTGTAAACATGATGCAAGTCTCTTTGAAAGGCTACTAAACTCTTCAAACTTTACTGAAAAATGCATCTCATGGTTTTGAGACAATCTCCTTGCGTTTGGGAAAAGGAAGACCATGATGCAGGGCATTGGAGATAGTGACTGGGGCCTGATCCTGCACCCACCTGGTTCAGGAGCTTCTTCTGGACTACAGCCTCTCAGAGTACAGCGACACTGCACAAGAGTTTCCAATAGAAAGCTAAAGCCTAAAAGCACAGCAGGACTTTTAGGACTGTAACACTGGTCTGGTGCTTGGTCAGCCTTCTGGATTAAACACAAACCATCATTCGCAGACATGCCAATACACATCAAACAATTATCCTCATGTCAGGAAATCTCAGCTGGTGGCAGAGGAGATTACTGAATCTCATCATCCTATTCTGTATCAAATCACATTTTGACTGCAGTTTTGCATGTCATGAACAGCACACTACCAAGTCCTAAACTTGTCACTCCTGGGCACGCTACACATGTGGAACTTTACATCTGGTCTGTCCATACTTTTTCTCATGGGAGTGACTTTAACCCCTTGCATATCCAGTTGCAGGGATGGGGCCAAGTCCTGTTTCCATTAAGCTCATAAGAAAGATTTGTTTTCACTTTCAGCGTCTTAGAAACCCTTAATCCGCTTATTATTCTGCTTGGGCACTATGGGAGATTTCGTTTGTCTATTGTCTTTTGTCATTCCCCATTTGCTGTATCACCACCTCAGTTCAGAACAAACTTCTCAGTTCTCTCTCTCAGTGCCTTCCCACTTTGTGTCACTAAAGCCTGTGGAATATGCAATGGTTATAGGAGCTCTGAAGTAATACATAGCCTTCTATTTCTTGCTACTGAATTATATTAACCCAGAGAACAATGATGGATATTTTATGCTGATTTTTTTTTTCATTTCAGTCCATTCAGTTTTGGAATATGGAAAATAAGGAAAAATGTAGTTTGCTAAAAATTTAAGCAAGAAATTACTCATAAAACCATGTCTAAGCTTATAGGGAAGGTTGAGATTATTAACTATGAAACAAAACTAAAGATCTGAGACTTTTAACAAGGTCTGAAAGATGGCATTTCTCTATATTCTGAACTCTTCAATGACAATTCTGACAGAGTTAACTCACGGGTTTCCGTTTTATGTCACAATGGCATATTGCATGTGGTTGACTCATTGATTTCCTGGCCCAGAAATTTGCCTTGTGACTCGCAACTCCAATTGCACTAGTAAGAGTTTACCATGTTAATGTAATTTGCTATTTACAAATAATTCCACAGGATTCTTAATGTATTATTGAAAAATATGCATTTATTTGGGTTTGTGCATTAGACTTTGTGGAAAATGAAATTGAAACAGTTTTCCAGTCATGGTCGTGGTTTAACCCGGCTGGCAACTCAGCACCACGCAGCCGCTCGCTCACTCCCCCCTCCCTCAGTGGGATGGGGGGAGAGAATCGGAAAGAAAATAAAAGGTTAGAGCCGAGGGCTGAGATAAAGACAGTTTAATAAGAGAAAATAATAATAATAGTAATAATGAGAATGATAACAGAATATACAAAACGAACGATGCACAATGCAATTAAGGCAATTGCTCACCACCCACCGACCGATGCCCAGCCCGTCCCGAGCCGC
>NW_009259318.1:0-2465 GCF_000687185.1 Egretta garzetta | reverse complement strand
CCCCCCTCCCTCAGTGGGATGGGGGAGAGAATCGGAAAGAAAATAAAAGGTTAGAGCCGAGGGCTGAGATAAAGACAGTTTAATAAGAGAAAATAATAATAATAGTAATAATGAGAATGATAACAGAATATACAGAATATACAAAACGAATGATGCACAATGCAATTGCTCACCACCCACTGACCGGTGCCCAGCCCGTCCCGAGCCGCGATCACTCCCCCCGAGCCGCGATCCCACAGCTCGAGCTGCGACCACTCTGCCCGCGACCGACCGAACCGAACGACCGACCGAACGAACTAACCCCCCCGAGCATGACATTATATGGTATGGAATAGCTCTTTGGACAGTTTGGGTTAGCTGTGCTAGCTGTGCTGTACACCCAGCTTGTTATGCACCTGGGCGAGCAGGAGAAGCTCAAAAAGTCCTTGAGTGGTCTGAGCACTACTTGGCAACAGCTGAAAACATCAGTGTGTTATCAACATTCTTCTGGTACTAAATCCAAAACACAGCACTATGCTAGCTACTATGAAGAAAATTAGCTCTATCCCAGCCGAAACCAAGACAATGTCACAATGGCATATTGCATGTGGTTGACTCATTGATTTCCTGGCCCAGAAATTTGCCTTGTGACTTGCAACTCCAATTGCACTAGTAAGAGTTTACCATGTTAATGTAATTTGCTATTTACAAATAATTCCACAGGATTCTTAATGTATTATTGAAAAATATGCATTTATTTGGGTTTGTGCATTAGACTTTGTGGAAAATGAAATTGAAACAGTTTTCCAGTCATAATGTTAAAAAAGACACTTTTGATAATTTTAAACAAAACCTCACCTTTTTTAGGGAGAAGAGCTTTTAATTATAATTGCATTGAAGCTTTCCTTCATTTGTTTTCTTTATGAATTTATGAATTATAACCATGAAGTCTATAGTATTTCATTATGTCCCATTGATGATACAGTTACCAATTAGTTCTAGGTTTTGATTTACCACAAAGACTGTGTCCCAGAGGTCTCACAAGATTATAAAGGCATGACTTGTTTGAATTGCAGGTATTCAGAAAACTTGTTCTACACCCTGCATTTCTAACACATAGTTTTTCTCCTAACAGGAGTGTAGTTACAATGTCTATCACTTTTTTTTCCAGTCCTTGCCAGGGAGATAGGAAAGACTGCTGCTGATATCTCAGCAAAGAAATTAATGGCAAGACTGAGCAAAGTCTGCATCAATCTGTGATTTCAGAATTGCTGTCAAAGGTATGTTTCTTTAGGTAAGAAACTCCAGCAGCTTCTGCAAATCAGCATTCAGTTTCATGTAGGTAAGCTGAACCGCAGGGTTCTGAGAACTGCAAAGTTCCCAGTGATCTATAGAGCAGTAAGGCTAGCATCAGTGATGAAGGATTTAGCCCTGTTTCTCTCATTTACAGCACTACTGGTGTGAAACAAACAGTTCCCTTGTTTTGTCTTTCCTCATATTTCACTCTGCATTGTGATGAAGCTGTTAATTATAGCTAGGTTTTACTTAAAACACTAAAATGTATTTAAATGGGTTAACATACAGCACTAATGGCACTAATACTGAAACTGAATGAATCAGCAGTTTCTTTTATCTGACATTACTAGCATTTGAATATTGAAGCATAGAAAGAAATGGCTTGCTGGATTTCATTTTACACATACCTGCTCTGTATTCACATTGACTTGCTGTGGAGAGAAGGAAACTAATCACTCCTTCTGTGACATGGCTCCTGCCATTCAGGCAGCTTGCACAGAAAATAATGGAATTCAGATATTAATTCTGGGGTTTTTTATTGTGGTTGTGTTTGGCTCATTCTTGTTGATTCTTCTCTCATACATTTTGATCTTCAGCACCATCCTCAAGATCCCCTCTACTAAGGGGAAACATAAAGCATTTTCTACATGTGCCTTCCATCTCACTGTGGTGGTTGTGCACTTTGGGTGCACCTCCATCACCTATTTAAGGCCCAAATCTGTCTATTCCCTAGAGGAGGACACTCTGATTTCTGTCACTTACACTGTGGTGACTCCCTTGCTGAACCCTGTGGTTTACAGCCTGAGGAACAAGGATGTGCACTTGGCCCTTCGGAAAGGCCTGGGAAGAAAATTGTGCACATGGATGCAATGAAGGGAGCTCCTTGAAGTTCTGGTGTGAATGGGCTCTCCCCTTAGGTAGATGGCTTTTTTGGTACTGAAAAAGCAGGATACATTACAGTTTGGAATAATGATGGATGTCAACCTGAATAATCCTTTGATAATCCATACCAGGAGAAACTGCATTACTAAAAGCTGACCTGCAGCCACCACTCACTGATGGTTACATTGCTTACTACTTTGAGCTGCTAAGAGAGATTAAAAGACCATTGTGATGTCCTGAAGAGTAATGGAATAGCATGGTACCTACACCATTTGGTACTGTGTAGCAGGTTTTTTTTCTGAGCATAT
>NW_009259317.1:2473658-2506903 GCF_000687185.1 Egretta garzetta | reverse complement strand
TCTAGCTATTTTTGCTCTATATGTCTTGCACTCACACAATTTAGAGGCTAGCAGACTACAGTGTGCAACAATAAGCAATCATCAGAAAGATCAAAAGGCACAGAACACACAAAATCTTAACCTCAATCACGTGACACGAAGCAAAATCTGGCATACTGTCTAACAGAAAAGAAGCTTTTAGTTCTTTATTTGGTCTGAAATATGAAACCCACCAAGTGCGCAATAAATGTGTATAACTAAACCAGCAATTTCTTCAATTTAAGTTAGCTATATATTTTAAAAATATGATTCAGATGGCCCAGCTTTGAATGTGTGGAGATAGCAGAGCCATTCCCAAAAAGTTAAAGGACATCACCTATGATCCATGACGTTTAAGCTATGATATGCAAAAGCACCACAAAGTCACCACCACTTTGAAGTTAACGCAAGCTGTTCTAAAGACAGAGCTTTTAAACACTCTCAATATCTAAAACAGAGCTTACCATAAATTATTTCCTGCTCCCAAACTACAAATCCTAATTAGTATTATGAGAATTATGCTTACCATGCATACAATGAAAACTCTGTTCAGTGGAGGGCTAGTAAAGTTTACCTGATACGCATTATTATGCCAACTAAGCCTTACATATCTATAATGAAAAATAACTGTGTGTACACACCCTGTGTGTTCACAAGCTACAGATCTTCAAATGAGCACAGTAGGTCATTAACTACACCCTCTTGGAATTACAGGGCCAGAAGTACCTCTATCCCTTTTGCAGACCAGGCTGGATGCCTGAATGAAACTGTGAGGAGCACCAGCCTTCCTTCTCCTACAATCTGCCTCCAGTCATACAGCCTCCACTCACAATCCCAATTACATGACAGCCACGAGACCAGCATGTTACACACAGGTAGGTCAGGATACAGAGCCAGATGGTGCATTACATGCACATTTGACAACATGACAGATGCACCTCCATCAGATGGGGACCCGGGAGCAGACTGTCCTGTTGGCCCATACCCACTGCACAGATGAGAACTTGAGAAATGCCAAGTTACAAAAGCTTTCAGGCCAGAACAGTCCAGATCCGACTAAGAGGGTCAAAGCAAAGGGGGCAGAGAATAACCAATACTGTAGCCATGAACCTGCAGCATAAGTGGATCCCGGGCCATTACAGCTGATCCATTTCAGGCTCCATTTACTTTATTCGTCAATACCTTTTGCTGCCTGAGTTGAGAGCTTTTAAATAGCATGATCTAATACCAAAAGAACCTTAAGCCTTTGCAAAATGCACCACATAACAAAAGGATCATCATATGTGAGAGTAGCTCAAGCACATCTACAAGCACAGAATGTGGCTAAGTTTTATAGTGTAACATCTAAGGGACACATACTGTGTACCCACAGCAAATTTTAATTAGTAAAAGCAACAGATGGATTAAGTTCCGGGAACGAAATGAGAAGGGCTGACAGGGTATAACTTGGCCACATCACTGATACAGACGGAAGCATCCCTTTTCTTCTGATAAGGAATTCACCCACAAACAGGACACTGGAGCCCTACACAGTTCTTATACTTATTGTACAGCAGACATAGTCAGAGCTGTTTTGAAGTGGAGATGATGAAAACCAGATGGCTAGGTCCATTTGCTCAGCTCCAGAATTCTCTGAAGTCGTTTGCTTTCTCATAGGAGAAGGAAATACTCTGTTCTGGGGACTGGTTCTGAACATTTTGGATGTAGCCCCTTCAGTGATCAGAACAGCTAACTGGAATGAATATCAACTTCAGAACAGCAAGATGGTGCTGGCAAGTAGAAGTGTGCTTCAGTACCTGCCCTGCAGAAGCAAAAGTTAAAAACATAACAACTCTGAAAAGAAGTGTATGTCCAACTTGGTGTATGCAGAATTATGTTTAGGGAAGATGGAGGCCTCCCTGAATTTTCAGACAGAGTGTCTCTAATACTAAATCACTTTATCACATGTGCTACTTTTAGACAATCCTTTCCCAATTTCCTCATTACATTTTTCTCAAACTAATGGATGAGACCATTTGTAGCATAGCATTTAAAACTATAAACAGACCAGATATTCTTATTAAGCCAAAAGGTTCCCTGCAGTTTTGTCATATCTATGCGCTAAATTTGTAGCTCTTTAATTTTCATTGTTGTGTAATGTTCCTCCATTTTCTGGAGAAACTAAAATGACACATTAGAATAGGGAACTGCTGAATAATGAGATTCTGCTCTCAATTGCTTCCATCTCTCATGCATAATACTGGTACCTGTCCATGATGCTGGTTAATCTCAGTTGCCGTTATTGGAGTTTTTCACCATCTGGCCAAAAAAATTGCTTGTTTTTCCCAACCCTCACCATGTCATTTCATCCCTATCCCTGGTCCCATCCTCTCCCATAACTCCACAGAGCGAGGCAGCTCGCCCTCACCAGCAGCTATACAGCAGATATACAGCAACACTCTCTTCATTAAACTTTGTTTAAAAAGTTTCTTACAGAGACCTGGCTTCTGTTAAACTACACAAACAGGAATCACAGCAGCTAAAATTTCACAACAGAACTATTATATTTCAGCCACACAAGAGACACTGGAGAACATATAGTAGAGAGATGGGATATCTGGGCTACAGTATTTGCTTTTTCCACTTTGCACTACCAGTTTCACTTCACTTGTAAATACACCAGAATATTTTATTCTCAAGATCTTGTTCCACTGCACAGAATTGGAGCTTGTTTCCTAGTTTGTCCCACCACATTATAACCTCATTTTTTTTTCCTTCTTTCCCAAGTGAAACTAGCTTTTGAAGGAACATTATAAAGATATAACACTTCCAGGCTGGAGCAGAACAACCGAGTCTTTAGTCCAGGACTTTATTCCTGGACAATGACCAGCGCCAAGATGCAAGAACTCCACATTTGATAAAACTACTCTCTTCCCCTCTCCTTTCCTCTCCTCCCCCATGAAAGATCCAACATAAGTTTAATAGTTAAATAGGCTAATCACTAAAGATTAGGTTTTTATTCTTTCCCAAACTTTTCTGAACGAACTGTCTTTACTCATGCACATAAACGTCCAAGCTTTCTCTAAAGACGTTAAACTACTCACCAAGTCATGGCTACAAATTTTCTACTCAAAGAATTTTCTCATAATTTTTGAATTTATGCCTTTTCAGTTTAACGGATTATTTTATGTTGTTAGACAAGGAGTGAAAAGCTCCTAGTATGTACTCTGAACTATTCAATATTTCATAATTCCTTCACAGTGTCCCTTTGTTCATTTTCTGGCCAAGATAAACAATACCAATCTTTCTTTTCTCTTTCCCACTTCTCAAATGGGAAACATTTGACATCAGTCACAGCTTGATTTGAGATCTGCATACTTCCATCATTCAGCAGTAAAAAAAACCCCACAAACCAAACACCCACAGTGTCTTAACTGCAAAAATTAAAATTAAAAATTGCTATTTAAGAAGTTGGTTCTAAGGAGAAAACCCACCATGAATACACGTGTGCTACCATCAAAGAACTAGACTTTTCAGAAAGAGATGAAAACTAAGAATGAAAAGAGAGGAGAGCAATCTTAACACAAAAAAACCAGGGGAATAACATTTTAAATATTATTCTTATAAGGTGTTAAAAAAGACACTTTAGAAATTTATGAAAGAATAAATTATGCTGAGAGTGATGGGGTTTGGTGGGAAAGCACCTGCTTTACCACAAAGTAAGTGTAGTCCATCTGACCCACCAGCTCTACACATGCACGCTTAGAGAATTACAGAAGTCTGCACACTTTAGCAGTCAACTGCTGTGTTTTGCAGATGCAGGTTTTTTTGTGACAGGAAACAGAAACACGATCTCCACATAGCCACCACGCTCTGTGCTCCATTAAGATTCACAGTTCTGTCATTTGAGCTGCTTTCACATCTGTAACCTAATGCTCCAGCAGCCCAGCCTAAACGTACATCTGGTAATGTCATGCACACTGCATGCAACAGGAACACAGGTGGGACGATATAAAATGAGTGTGTTTTGAAGCCAATGCAGAGCGGATTGGAAGTACATCCAGAAATAATTGAACACAGTGACCATGTAAGTAGCAGCCGAAGCTCATGAATAGCGAGCTGTCTTTAATAATTCTTGGTAGAGCTACTTTACCATTAACACACACTCATAAATAGCCTACATGGAAAAAAATAAGCTGCTCCTTCTTGACAGCGGCTGAGCTAAACAGGATTCCACACAGCAGGGGATGCTTGCCAAGTACTTGATTATAATAACTATCTGCTAGGCTGGGCAATATGCTCCAAAAGATTTGTAAGCAAGGTAAAGAAGAGATTTATAGAAAAAAAATAAACAACAAAACGCAATACTTTGTGTTCTTACTGAGTGGCAGAACTTTCTTTGAAGTTACAATGCATTCTCCATCTGCCAGAGAGGCAGTCTCTGAAAGTACTGTAAGATAGAACAGTAAGATGCACATTTTTTTCCTCTAGTGAAAATTTAAAATGGTTTCTCTATGTCTGTGTAGGAACTGTGGCATTCTTTTCTCACAAAGGATTTCCATTATCAGGAGAAAATATCAGGCAAATAAATGCACTGCTTCACACACACACTACTATTACTACTACTATACTTTGTGATACAAAATCCAAGCTGACAAATTAAGGCAAGGAAGTGCCTAGAGCTTTTGCCTAGTTGTTGTGCTAGGAACACCCGATTACAGCTAATGGAAGTCAACTGTGTCAACTCGTTCAAGCTATTTAATCACTCTCCAGTTAAGCCAAACGAGATAGATTCATTAGTTAAACATAACTAATAAAAGACCCTCTACATCACGTCCTGGTTCTTCTGCCACTTGCCCAATGCCAACATCACGGTCTCACTTCCTGCAGCCTTCTCCCTTTCACTCACTCCTCTTCTGCAGGATTTGGTTTACTTCTCCACATTCAGTGACATCAGTTAAAGAAAAAAGGTTCATAACACTGGCTGCACAACTCCCAGTAACAACACACTCATGCTCTGTATGCACACAGCTGTTCATGAACCGGTGGTCAAGTTTAAAGCCGCTGGAGTGCCGTGTGTTGTACATTATTACTGGTAGAATGGCTGACAGTATGGACAAGAACTGAGAGCCAGTTCATCTGTTCCGTAACAAAATTAACTTCCTTTTCGTCTAATTAGAAAAAAAATGGTGAGAAGGCTCAACTGTCTTGTTCTTAACAGAGTGATTTTTGGGTCAGCAATGATTCCCACCCCTCCTAGGTGAGAAGGCTCAACTGTCTTGTTCTTAACAGATCCCGTCATAGCAGGATCATGGCATTCATCTTGTACTACTACTTGGCCTGGAAAGACATGACTAACAAGTAGCTAAAATAATATTTCCTTTTATTTTCAGAATAAAGTCTAGAATGAATAAAACTACAGAATGCAACAAAAATAAGGTTTTCTTCTCAAAGTTATCTTTTAGCTTCTTATGTAATTTCCTATGTAATCATAAAAAGCTATTCTATATGGCAGTTCAAAAAGATAAAACTGCAAACTGATCCTCTACTAAATCCTGTGGTATTTTACCTTCATTTCTGTGAAACAGTACTTACTTCATTTCCTCTAAATTCCATAGGCATCTTTTAAGGTACTGCTTAAACAGCTAGGGTATACAGCAAAATCAGGAGCTGCTTAGTCATACTCTGCACGACAGACCAAGTCTTGAATTATTATGATTGGTGATAATGAATACAAACTGTGAGAATATCAACCCATGGACTGAGCACTATGAGACACAATGCTGTGCAATTTCATTATAAAAGCAGAAAAGGAGCAAAGTAGAAACTCAGCACAAAACTCTGGGAAAATGAGATTATTGGAAAAATCCAGGTCTTCAGCCTTCAGAGAAAGCAACAGAAACATACCATGGGTACCAAGTGGTACAGTTCTTTGTACTAAAGCTGCCCTCAGTACTAATACTGCATTGGCTTCAGCATCGGGCTTTTTACAGCACACAGCGCAAAGGTCTTTTCTGACCTTAAAGATCCATTTCCACCAAATCAGAATAGTTTAGCCATTCATAAAAAAATTACATCTTCAAAGATCACTTCAGAGCCAAAAAAATACTCTTTCTGAAGACATTATGGTTCTTCCCTCTCAACTTACTAGCAGGAGGAAGACAAAAAAAACCCAAACAAGCAAAAAAGATGTGGCCTCTCCAGTTCAAGAGAAAAAAGCAAGTTTAGCAGCCTAAATTAATTACACTAGAAAGACAACTTTAAAGCAAAAGAATAAATTGAACAAGTCAAAAGGGCAAGTTCCATTCAATTTTTGCTGGTGTGTAAAGAACAGAAACAACTGAAGGGAAGAAGAATGAGCATTCATGTAAAGACACTGACATCAGCCTTATGCAATGCCACTGCACACCAAAGCTTTTCCAGGAAGGTGTGCAGCTCTGCACACACAGCAAACTCAAAATCCCAAGAGCAGATTCAAATTAACATTTGTTTTGTAAATACATGGCCACACGCTAAACCTTTTAAAGTACATAACAGAAAAGTAAGCAAAGGAAGGATAGGCTGAGACAAAAGAAAGGACAAAAAGGAAACTGTAGAAACTCTAAAGAAAAAAATAAAAACACTTTCTAAAGCCACGAGACAGGATAAGAAAGAAATACAGTTAAAATTTTTTTCACCCAATTCTAAGAAAGGGCAGGAAAGAAGTTACAAACTTCCACTATAAAATTAGTATAAAATTATACTACAGAGACAAAAATGATAAAACCAACATGATCGCTTCTGTGCCAAAGATAAAAAAAAACAACATGGCAACATCACTGTGAATTTCCACTGTTCTGCAGCACAAGGAATTCAGGGTTTTAATATCACTATCACAGTAGCAAGCAAAGGCATTTGCAAAATGTATGTCAACGTCCATTTCCCAGTGTAAGCAGTATTCTCTATTATGGCATGAAATCCTGAGGGACTGATTTCAACTCACCATGACTGCACTCCAACATATTTTGAAACTAAACCCACTGTTCCCACCTGTGGGTTCCAGACAACAGAAAAGCCTTTTATGCAGGCCAGAATGCAGAAAAAGGTCTCATTCTCAGCATTATTTTCCTCCCTGCAAGTGTCTCCTTTCTGTCCTGCCATCTAATCTATAACATCTACAGCATTATAAAAAATAACTACGCTAGCTTTAGCTTCCCTTCAGTCTCAACAACTCCTTTAATTACAGAATTACATCTTCAGTGTGTTTCAAAATTCTTAAACTACAATTTTTCACAAATAAAAATTCGTATATGATTTCTTGTTTATTATAGAATTAATAAAAATGCATTTAATACAACATTCAAGGCTAACTGTTCCATGGTATAATCACCCTTCTTTAATAATCTTTCCCCTTGCAAAGAATTCCACCGGTTTTTAATATGCTAGCAATAGACTGAAATTTCAGAAGAGCAATCATCAGCTTTATAATGTCATCACCTTGGCATTTAAAGAAAAAGGAATGCAGACTCTATGGCTTTATCAAGGCTCATTTCACACCCAGTATAGAAGATAACATCACTCCATAGCAATAGTATCAGCGATAAAACATGAGCAAAGTAATGCTGGCATGGATTCATCTGATACCTGTGCCCAAATCAATCGAGATAACTTCCCCAAAGACAATGAAAATAAATTACTACTAAGTATTGACCATTTTTTTTCAAAATAAAGGGAAAAAGAAAAATTTTGTGAAGCCTGGAACAATCAGGTGTTTTGGACTCCAAGTCCCTGAGAGCCCTCTGCTTACAAGCAGCTGGAAGCAGGTGTGGCGGCTGCTGCTATAGATGATAATGCTACAGACCAAGAGCTCTGCCCACAGCTCAGGCTACCAATGCCCAAATATTGAATGCAACAGGGGAAAAAAAAAAAAAGCAGGAATTAAACAAGCTGTAGGATTTGTGCATTAAGTGTAAACACTCCCCTTCTAAAACGCAGTTCAATGGTTATTTACTTCTGGACTTCCAGCAATAAAACCAAAGAGGGTATTGTCAATACTGAATGGGATAATTTCATGACTGAAGTAAGAAATGTCTGTTGCTGCAAAATACAGTGGTTCAAAGCACTCTTCAAGCACATAAAATTAGCAAAAAACTCAACAGAAGAATTAAATCCTTAATGAATACTCCCTCATCATCTAAGCACGTTTGTCAGAGTGAATTCACCTTCAAAACAAACTCATAATTCAGAAAGAAAGAATTACACGACAACAAGTGGCACAACTCAAAAGAAAGTGTAGGAGAGTACGGTTTTTAGTAAACAAGTCCCACGATGAGTGTGTTTGCAGTATGCTTTACTCTACATTCAGTCCCTCTGCATTCTTTGAAGAATTAGCACTACTGAAGATAACTCCAAAGATCAACTGACTTCATCCACAGGCACACTGGTCATTGATAGACACCTTGGTAATCTTTAAAAGCTTGTCCTCCTCACATGTGTCAGCAATAGCAGTTAGGAAAGTAAGCTGCCTCTGCTAATTTGCAGATAACAAGCATCCACAGTTTTGAACTTTGGACCAGTGGAAATCAGAAAAACCTGCAGTGAGATACAACTTCCTGCTTGCTTGGTGCCAACACAAGGTTCTGCAGTGAAACAGCATTTTGCTATAAGACTTTAGAGTATGAATAGTACAAGATCCTCTCTCTTGCATGCAAAAAGGCTCATCATGTGGACTTCATCTCTGTATGAATCTGCAGCAGCTGTCTTACATTAACATGCTTAAACACATAAATACAGTTACAGTATAGACATAAAGTTACAAATGTTGAATTAATTTTAAGCTAGTATATAGTTGATATAAGCCCCTTTTTTCCTCAAGCATCAGAATCCCATAAATCTCTGCTACTGTTGAGGTCTCAATCCTTATTTTCTTTGGCTGGCCAATATCTAAACAGATCTATTTTCCCCTCTTTTGGGGGTTTTAATCACTCAGTAAAGTAACTATTATTATTTTGTCTATTGGGTTAACCTGACCACAATTACATACTACTTTTATCCAATCTGAAAGGTCACACAGCAGTCATTTTGTGTGTGACCAGATAATGTCACGTGAACAACTGCATTTGGACCTTTTAATGTAAACAATTGTAATTAGACTTCATTAATTTTGTGGGAAACTCTCAGATATTTCCTTAACATGCATTTGGTTCCCATAAAAGCCCCAAACTAATAGCACTGGCAAAATGAAAACCCTTCTCTTTTCTGTCAGGACAAATTCCTGTTGATGTGCATCTGCACCAACCACTAAGGAACACACTTTTAGTACAGCGATTTCACTATCTTGGTCTTTTTCTGCTTGGCTCCCAGAAGGAGCAGCTTCTTCACGGTGTTTTTTGTGACAAAGACGAATGAACCAGCAGTAACCAGCCCGAGACAGTCAGTCCCATTCCTGAAGGCTAAGAAAGAGCAAATAGTAAAAATATTCATTCGTAAGATGCTACAAAGCTATTCCTAACAATCTGGGGTTTTAAGATAAGGAAAAACTTAAGTTCTTCCTTGTTTTTCAGTTATGTCATATTCCCTTTTAAAACTCTTTTGAGAAGGGTCTACTTTGAAGCACACCGTATTTGGCTCTCCATTATTCAACTCCTCCGTTTACTTACCATCTGTAATATAACCTCCCAATTCCTGAGGAAGCCAAACAAGAGACTTGACAAGAATTGCCTCCAAGTCTATGCAGGAACTGCCAAGAAGCACGATTCCTCCCAGCTGGGGACATCGCTGCCATAAACACCTCACGGGGGTTACAGGGCTTACACTGAGCTGGTTTCAAAGCTCTTTTCAGAAAATCATAAAACATCCCTGCTCTTCCTCTCCACAAAACCACTGGGGAAAAATTAAATGTAACGGTTTATGTACTGCTAACATCCTTCTCTGCTATCCTGTATAAGAGCACTAGTTCCTAGGTATCCAAGATGTGAGTAAGATTTGCACATGGATACTAGACAGCTGGCTGAACCCTAGCAATCCTAAAGTGGTGCTGGCGAAAAAGAAACATTGTTAAGGAACTCTACCACCTTTCAAGTATCACCCATATCAAATGTAATGTCACCACAGAACATTAGGGCACCTGTTTGGGTATTCATCTGAATTTATCTTTCTTCCCAAACACTCAGAGGACCAGAGCAACTCAGTACCCCATTCCTGCCACAGTTGGACTTAATTGCAATGATCACAATTTGTTTTCACCCTTAGGCCTCACAACTTTGACTGCAACCAAGCAGATAACTGAACACACCACAGCTTCAAATCCTGCAAAGGCTCCAACCAGATCCAAACACAGCTTCAGCTGCTCAGCAGACAGAGTCACTCAGTAAATCTCCTCTCAGTTCGTTCCTTTGACTAACTCTCCACAAAACAATAGGTCAAATTCAAGGTTCCTACCCTTATCTTCGGACCTCTTAATTGGAAATGGCGCACCTACTGGAGAAACTGCTTTTCTAAAATGACAGAGCCATCATTTTAAAGTTACCTATTCAAACACTTTTCCCCCCCATGATGGGCACAAAATATTTGGATATAATTTCCAGAAGGGGTGATTACAACAACAAACTTCAGCACCATCAAACCAGAAAGCCCCTGTTCTTAAACTACTCTTCTGACAATAACAGCTAAACCAAAATCCATTCCCTCCCCCCCCTCCCCCAGCAAAGCAAACCATATTTTGGTCAGCACCACCAAAAGAGAGGATAAAGAAACATATCTGTGTTCCCTTAGGCAAACAAGCACCATGACCAAAGGCACCACTAGTTTCTGGACAGGCCCTATGTATAAGACCTTTCCATGAACAAAAAATTAAGTTTCTTCCTTCAGCTGTTGTGCAGTTAGGTCCCATAAGGATGGAGGCTCCCAGAAGCACTGGCAGATTCTGGAGAGTCTGGGGGATGCTCGGAGATAACACAGGTTTCTAAACAAGCAGGTGGGAGAGAGTGAAAGAACAGAATCACTGAAGGAGAATTACAGCCAAAGAATTACTGCTATTTGGGGCCTAAAGATAAGGTGTTGCCAACATCCATTATAGGAAGGAGGAGATCTGAGGCCATGTTGAAGAGAATTCTCACATTTTTAACACTATTTACCCTACTCTACCTATGAAGTTCATGTATTCTTACAAACAGACATAAACCCCCCTTCATTTTCAAAACCACATTAAATTGAACATAGTTGATGAGAAGAGCTTAAAACTTTTTAGGGTATTACTTCACTACACAGAAAGTCAGAAGTGCATCTTTTCAATATGGCAGTTTCAACAAGCTAAGCATTTATGTAACTACTAAATTAAAATCTCACAAGGATGTATTACAAGAATAGTATTTTTATAGTATCCTTATTCAACATGCTTAAGAAAAATAGATTATTTTTCTTATACCAACAAAAACATAGACAAGTACATAGACAAGTCTTATAAATTATACTTAACATACTCCTTCTCCGGTCATTAACATTACACAGTAGTGTCTCATTTTACACTTTAATAACTTCTTTGTGTATGTCATCTGGCAGTGCCAGGCTTCCAATCCAAGGTGGCACCAGAGCTCTGCCACGCTCCGTAAAGACTTTGTATTCCCAAGAAGGAATGGGTCAGCTATACTGGCTGCTTTTGTCCAAGTAGATAATGCATGCACAGCTCCTCCTTTACTGTAACTACAACTTCCACGCTTCTAGTGCCAGCATGGAAAAACTACTCTTTATGGTTTATTTGAAGTTCTGTCTGGTGCCGTTGAAAAAAAAAAAGAAAAAAAAAAAAAAGAAATCCACATTTGCTTTTGTCATGTAGCCTCAATAACAAAGTTGTTTGTTAAAACACATCTACTTGCACCTACTCATCTACACATCTACCAAACCTCTGCAGTCAGAGCTGAGGATAAGCAGCCATGGAAACAGTCATCACCAAGGTACAAAGAATAATATCCAGACAAGTGGAAGGAATGAGAGTTTTTTTTCAAGCAGTCAGGTTTCTTGCTGCCTAAAGACAATGAACACAAGCATCATGGAAGCATGTGAGCCTTCTCAAGAGAAGCTAAAAAGCAGCTGTTAAATTTCTCATTCTCCTTTGAGCCCTGATTTCACAGTGAGGAGCCAGTATCCTGTTTTACAAAGAAAGCGGGCGGTTGGTTTCTTTTTCATGGTAAGACCTGACCTGGTGGTTCTGGAGCTCCTCAGATGAAGGCCGTTGGACATACTACAGCTGCTCAGCTCCGGAAGAAAGTAAATTTCATTCTGTAATAAAATACTGCCCACGGTCGTTTTGAAGGTATAAAATGTGTGGCTTTAAATTTGTTTTAGGACACTTGGTGAGGAAGTGTATCTGTGAGATGTGTAGGCAGTCTACACAGCTGGGGTGGAATTTTTCTGCAAGAGAGACACCTGGAAATTTGACAGCTACTATCAACTAAAATAATCTCAAAGTTTTTCAGTTCCTTCTGCAATACTATCAAAGAATTCAGCTTTAATTCTTATGTTAAGCATTGTTTGACTCAGTGAAATCAAGCTGCTCTTCATATATATATATGCATCTAAAGACAGGCTGCAATGAATCAGAAAATTTGTTCAAAGTAGCTCTCTTCACAATACCACACAAATGTAGAGAAAAATTCACAATAGTAAAAATTATAAAGTGGAAAACTTTACAAAGGTTACTTAAAATTATAAGGAATTTATACTATAATGGTAATGAAAATATACTGTCAAGTTCCAGAAATTAATGGAAATCTAAACACCAGACCCCACCCTGCTAAGTTTTGCCGTTCTTCATGGCTGGTACCACTGTAGTCAATGAGATAGCTTAAACTGCTATATGAGTGCACTATACAAAGCTAGGCCTAAATAAACAGGAATAGTAGTAGTATAACAGACAACAGAGAAACAATAGTGATAAAATTAAAACTTCTTCATCTTTATACTTAAGCCTAGATTACTATATAATTACAGGTATTTAAGTGTCTCAGTAAAGCCTTCAGCATCAGCAATTTTCAAGGGCATAAGACAGGGTTACACTGGAAGAGACATTTTTCTTTTGCTCTAAAACTTTGGACAGCACTGTCCAACGAGTGTAATCAATAGCTTCGACAGAAGACACTTGCTCTCTTTTCAAGTCAGACAGTACTAAATGGGAAATGAACAGCAGCAGAAAGAGGAACAAACGGCTGAGAAATCATCCCTGAGTGCCTATATTCGCCCCATTTTTACCAGTTAAAGCTTTCAACTTGAGTGCACAAGGAATTCAGAAATAGGACTCTATACTAAACTCTGCAGTTACTGAATTAGAAGTAGAGAATCATCATGGCCAGGAACACAGGAGAAAATGTACCTTTTGATATAAAAATACAACAACACTGGCAGAACCAGAGAAGTATGACAGTTAATAGACTAAGCTTTGACATTCAGAAAAGTTTGCAAAAACATGTCATCAGTTCCTTGCAGGAACAAAACAGACTGACCATTATCTTGGATAAGACTGTTTGAGACTTACCAACCACGCTGCAGAAGGACAAGAAAAAACAAAACAGGGTCTTTGGTTGACTTAATTAGAAAGAGAGAAACCGTGCCACACACAAAATATGCATCATGCCAGGACTAAATGTTCCACATTTGTCACGTTGATGTTACTAAGTGTTCCTGACTGTTAAAGCATGAAAATGCATATGTTGCTGACAAACATAAAAGCTTCTTCAATAATCTGCTGCCATCTGTATTATTAAAAGCACGTTTTTTATATGAGCAAGTTCTTTAGCAGTGCAGAGAACAAGTCACTATCCTGGCTCATGTTATGAAAAATTCTAACATAATTCTATTGAGCTGATGAATATTATAATGCAAGAGTTTAACATGAACAATTAGAAAGAAACCCCACGTAACCAAAATCTCTTTATATACTTCTAAATGTTATTCTATCAAAATCAGTCTTCACAGTTCATATATCTGTCAGTTTACTATGCTATTGCTTACAATATGAAGTTTTTCATAGGATAAAGCACAGTGCAGCAATACATGATTTTGTATGAGCGACTTTGGGAGGAAAGTGTCTGTCCAGACAGAATGTACAAAGCAGATGTAAGAAGCTGAAACAGCTTCAGCTGCAAATCAAATAACAAAAATAAACTATGGTCAAAGGGTAGAAATACTACACACCTTGATAAAATATTAAAAATACAGAAGAAACAAAATTAGTTTTTGTAGTTTGTGCAGAGGACTGGGAGCAAAGAACCCTCCCTCCCATTCCAATTTAAGCACTGTCAGTTATCCCACCCACTGCTCAGTAATTCTGGCTTACCTGAAAGCACAACTGCAGAGAAGCCTTGGTAACCTGGACATGCTCTGTATTGCTGGCTTTAGAGGCCGAAAGCTTTACATGAGGCTAGATATGGGTCAGAGATGGACCCTGCCATAAGTAGAGGTGTGAAAGGTAACTAATTGTTATTTTTAATTCCTTTTATTACAAACGTGAGTATCAGAGAGAAAAATCAGTGCATCTTTTTTGCACAATTCCTATGGAAAATATTGATGTCTAAAATTTACCAAAAGATCTGTTTCAAGTATCTGCTGGACTTCTGTAAGTTTTCTAGGTATCACCTCTACTAAGATGTAAAAAACCCCTAACTTTTGCTGTGCAGGCTCACCACACTCTGACATACATATGTAAATGGGACTTTCCAATCAAATAATAAAGCTTACGAACAGCAGAATACTTGATGAATTCCACATAGTAGCAGGCTTGTAACACATTGTTTTTACGAGCTCTATAGTCTAACCTGGGGATTTTAAATTGGGCATGCACTCACCATATTTCAGTATCTTAAGAAACTTAAATATTTCTTATGTAACTTTCAGATACTATCAAAATAGCTAAATAAAGACAAAAAGATGACAAAGACATCTACTGCTAACTTCTTAAACCCATCATTTGTTCAGGGAACAACAGTATGAACTCTAGTTAAGCAGAGTTCACTAAAATACAGTCCTTATCAAAGGAAAATACAGTCTGTGAAACATAAAAATACATACCAACTACCAAAATGCAAAGCTTGTGATCAACAGACACTATCTAAACTTACTGAGGTCTTAAGTGCAATACACAAGTTTAAGTTTCCAGTAATCCATTTTTCCTGCTCACAACACATGCTAACCAAAGACAGCGTAACACAGAGGTCAGGACCACTAAGCAGCAAGTGAAGGCAAGGGGCACATTAAATACCGAACAGGTGAAATTTCTAGGGAATGGGAATGAATACATTAATAAACCCTCCTGCAGAAATTAAATCTATTAGGCAATTAACTTCCTTAAATGTTATATCCCACTACAGTGAATGCAGCTGAGGCTGTACCCTTTAAGATTAACACCCGGTCAAAGCAATTAGGGCTCTGAACTAACTCGTTACCATTCCCAGCAAGTGCTCCTGCAGAAGCATTGCTGACAGCTTTCACATTTTTATGCCATTTCTACAACTTCACTGCAGATCTCTCCCAAGTCAACCACTGATATTCAGTGTTCTCTGCTTTATATTGAACTAATTAATTCAGGATAATTAAGTCAGACTTTCAGTATTAAAGAGGCCTCTGAGGCAAATAAACCAACAGCAGTGAGAGGGTGGGAGTACAAACAAAGAAAAATGAAATTTCACAGTAACCTCTCCTTTATGAATGACAACCTTGCTTTACTGTCCAGGACTTCTCTTTCAACTTTTCTTTCTTAGGTCTTAGTTCTGCAAGATGAATTCCACGTTCTGCTTTTCTTATCATCAGTTCCTTGGGAAATATCATGGCATGTAATGTCACAATGATTAAGAACACCTTCAAGGCTAGAAATGTTTTCCAAGCACATGTCTACAGCTGTGATTGCGGAAAATATAGTCTGAATTGTGTCTGGTTTTAATGATCACAAAAAGCCTTCAGTTATAGATATCACACACACCCTTCCAGAAAATAGGAAATGGGAGCTTGATTTCTGCCGCAGTCCCTGTATGAATGAATTAACAGTTGAGCTATCAGAAGAAGAGAGTGAGCATTTACTTTATTAATCTCTTTGCTTTCCTTGAAGGATCAAAGAAATTTACTTTATTTCCAAAGAATGTCAATGTTTCATTCAGCCTGCAACACCTTGTTAATTTCCTATTTAATTTGAAATAGAAAAAAGCAATGAAATAAATTCCAGTTTCATTCTAACTGAAAACCTGTATTAATTCTTCAGCTCAGACAAGGCAGGATAACATTTGAAGCACTGAACCAGAGTAAGTGTGATGAAAGAGCTAACAGAAGCCACGGCTCTGGGGATGTGAACCAGAGAAGATATCAATAACAGCCTAATCCTGCTACTACTTATTCTGTGCTGCTAGTCTAAATGTCAAAACCATACTGATGATCAAAAAAATTCACCTAAAAATTCACTTGTGACTGATGGTGCTGGAGTTAATGAAAATTGAAAAATTACCACAAAACACGTAGACTGAAAGAACAAATTAAAGATGACTCTACTAATTTAATGTTTGCATTTTAGATTTTTGAATAATTCATCACGTAAAGATTATCCATATCATTGATGCCGCAGCTAGAAGAGATTAACATCCTTACAGCCTACTAACTCTCTGAAGATATAAAATCCTTCTGGAATTGTCACAAATACACATGGTGTTCCCAATATCTAAATCTGTGTACTCCATTACAGTTTGAATGAAGGTCTACAATGACTGCACATATGAGGAGGATGTGTACTATTGCAGCAAGCTGAATAATTCTAGAGGAGATATATGAAAAAAAGTGTTCTTGAAGTTCACATTTTAAACAAAAGCATCCAAATAACTAGAGCTCAATTTATGCTTCTGAATCTGAATCTCATTTTCATTATCTTTTAAAGGAGAAGTAACACTACAATTTTATTTTTGCAAAAGCAAATAAATGACAAGAATCTTGAATGGACAGACTACCATATACTTGTTAAAAAGCACACAGATATCTAAAGAGAAGAAAGTGTTCTAGATGTACATGGTATTAAATGGGACTGTCAGCTTAACAGCTAGCTCTGGAGATGGACCTTTTTACAACAAGATACAAAAATAAGCCAGCCTGCCTATCACTTTATCAGCATGTCCCCTTCTATGCTTCGCAAAAAAGTATGTACTACTTTAGAGGAAAGCTCTTCCCTGAAATGCATTACTCTCCTTTTCCCCACCCACTCACTGCAGAATTTGTTTATGGATCAGTTTGTTACACAATCACAGAATCACAGAATCACAGAATGGCAAGGGTTGGAAGGGACCTGGGGAGATCATCTAGTCCAACCCTCCTGCTAAAGCAGGTTCACCCAGAGCAGGTTGCGCAGGACATTATCCAGGGGGGCTTTGAATATCTCCAGAGAAGGAGACTCCACAACCCTCCCGGGCAGCCTGTTCCAGTGCTCTCAAACAGAAGCCTCATATACCTGCATTGTTAAATTATTGTGTTTTATACGACCAGAACATATTGAGCACCTGAAATGCCTGTACCTGTGACTCCCTCCAAAAGGTGCTGCTGCAACTGACGGTCGGTTCTGTCTCACAGCTAGAAGAGTGTTCCTGTAAATCACTCTGGAGACCAGCATATTTAATGCTAATCATATCTAGCTTCAAGTCATTACAAAACCATTTGCACAAATCCTTAACTTCGTAACACAACCGTTCTGGGTGAGTGTCCTTCACTGTGACAGTGTTCAATTACATACAAAAGGAAAACTGATATATCCTTTTGCTCTGAAAGCTTAATTGAATTTCTGGCGGTTTGTAGAACTCTACTGCAATCCTATCAACCATGTGAAACTCTCACAATAACATTCATTCCCAAACTATAATTCTTTCTTTTTTCCTTTCAAGTATTTTAAGTACAGTAAGCACATACATTTGCAACACAACTCACACAAACCTAAACACTCTGCAGGACTCTTTTTCAGATACAATTCATCACATTACCCTTGGCTCTGGTCATCTTTTTCTTCTGACCACCAAGTCAATGACAAAATGCCTTTTTGTCCTGGCTACTGCTGATGGCAGCTTAATATTCCAGTCTCATCTCTGTCTCTGTTAGTCTGCCTCCTTCTTATACCCTACAACTGCTTTTATCTTCCAGACTGTTTATCTTCCATCAGTACTTTAATTACTTGGGTCTTCTTTTCTCCCATTTGGTACATGCAACAGCAACACTATAAAAAAAAGTAGGGTGAATTACAGCCACCAAAGATCTCATACTCATACTTAAGAACTTCACAGGTGCAAGAGGAATAGCACTGAGATGTTTATTCTTCCCAGTCTCAGTTCCTATTTCTTGCTTTTTAGGGATGCATCTTATTTAATTCAATAAATATTAATTCTAAAAGGGTTTACATATATCCTAAATATTCAGAAGTCCTGAATTTTCTAGGACATTTTTAAAAGTATGATGAAGAATATGACAGATGACTGGACTGTCTGCCTCTTGAGGCTCTCTGAAGGCTTCATTAACAATTCCACCCAAGAAAAGCAGTTTTAGTACTGCACAGTGAGAATATCCACGCTCACTGTGGCAATCCAGGAATCTGCCCTGTAAACAACTCATGAACTTTGTCTGACATTTGGAAATTGTTTTATAAATATTTTTTTTCATCAAGTAACTCATACACACTGCTTCCAACCATACCACCCCATGCAGACAGAATGACTGGCCATTAAGAATAACAATTGTTTTATTGGGTGAGGATGATTTAAGTCAGAAATGAGTTTTCTCCTGCTTGTCCACAAGGAGGAAGTGGAGAGAGTGGACAATACCCAAGCAAGAAAAATTCACTAAGAGCACATAAAACACAAGCTTAAAAAGACTTGAAAGAAGAGCCTACATAGGGGGCAATCTCAGTAGTTTTCAGAGAGGAGAAAGAAGGTCTGGTCTTACTTAACCGGAGACATGTAAGATTCACGTAAGAACAAAATGTGAGAAAAGCTTTGTTATGAAGAAAAGCCGGAAGGTGCAGAAGCCAAGAGGAGCTGGGCTGAATCCCAACAGTCACTTGAAAGATTTATGGTATCTCCAGAAGGTGCTTAGAGACTCCATGGAGGTTCAGATTCCAAGGACTTAAAGAATGAATGAATGGCCTAATGAAATAAATCCCCAACACATCAGCCAGTGAAATGGCTCACCAGAGGAGGAACTCTACTAGCAACCCCAGTTAACCTGCATGTTATTAAAAAAAAAAAAAACAGCGTGAATTCATGTGCAAGTCTATGACCCAAGGGAAACATAGATGGTTAGTCCTCAGAGCAAGAAGATGAGATTTTAACAGATGTAAACTGTTGAGCTAATGCTCAGAGGGTATGTTGTTTGGTGGATTTTTTTCCCCAGCATCACATGGAATACAGCTGAATATCTGCTATAGGCCTCCTTGGCCCCAGGGTTATATTTGAAGATATACAGAGAGAATTATAATCCTTTTGGAGAAACAATATGACCAGGAATCATTTCTTTATGAGAAGCTTTAACTTCTCAGAGACTCACAATCAATGAAAGCAATAAAGCCATTGGACATGAATACTTCAGACCATGTAATGATAACAAGTTTAAGTTAGACAGAGGAATAAACAACAGTTAGTCTGTATCTCAGCGTTTTTAAGTGATAAATACATAATGTTAAAAATGAACAAAGACAAATAAAAAAAGGGGGTTGGATATGAGAGAAATCTGGGACTTCAGTCAATCATGATAAAAATATATAGGTATTCACGAACAGAAAAGAAAAGCGGAAATAGGTGTGCTAAGATGAGAAGATAGCAAGCTGTTAAAACTGGCCATTGTGCCAGAGCTGAAGGAGTACCTTCCTCACATCTGCCATCAGCAATGATCGTGGCCATCATAACTAGAGTGAGACTATAGGAATAGAAGTTATGCATCTTGAAGTTAAAATTCAAACTGCATTCGAAGTGGTAGGACCCAATGTAGAACTATTGAAGAACTGACAAATAAAACTACAAGCTTGCAGTCATAACCATTCTAGATCTTAATGAAACCATCTCTCTTGAAAATATCAAATGGAGGGATTAATTTGCAAAAGGAGAACAACTTAATGTGGGCACTACAATACTATCAGCCTGACCTAAACCAATACAAATTTCAGAGCAAGTTTCAAAGATTAAAGAGAAGATAGAAAAGAAGATAAAACATTTTGCCAAGTACCTCAGTATCCTTTTGATAATGCATTTTTCTAGACACACAAGTAAGTTGATCTGGATTTAGTAAAGCAACAAATGGAAATCACATTTCTTTATATTTTATTTAGTACAGACAACACAGCTATTAGTTCAAGAATCATATGGTAAGAAACTAGGTAAAGAAGATATGAAAACAAGATGTCTTGAAAAAGGGAAGTAACAAATTGGTTGGCTGTATTGATAACCAGGTTGTTAAGCCTATTCATTAACCAGAAAAAAACCCAGAACATAAGCACTTCAATAGCACTCACCAGTTCTTGAAATTAGAAAGTGCTGTCAATGTAGAAAATCAAGAGGATCCTTATAGAGAAGAATTAGAAGACTGACGTAATAAAAATAGAATGACAAAATATGAAATTACATACCAACAAACCAATATTTTTGCTGTAAGCTGGGAATTTTTTCATTGGAAACTGAAAAGGAGAAAAAAACCAAACATGGATGACTGTAAGTCAAAGTGATCCAGCCTAAAAAAAGACAAATGCAAACTGATTTAGGTGAGAAATTGCCAGTTAAGTATTAGCATTCCTGTGCAACTAAATTGTCAGTTCTCATTTAGAAAATACTGAGTACAGATGATGGGGCAAAGAGGTCCAGTGGTACATCCAGAGCCACAGACTTGATGAGAATACCTGCCTGCCCATGCATTTCAGAAGGTACAGCAGTTCTGCTCTGCTCCCCAGAAATGTGGGATGGGCGAGGGGAGGTGTAGTCACTGGGAGCCCTTGGGGATAGTGGCTACTGAGATTTGCACTTGATAATCCCTGGAACTGTTTTTAACTTTCATCCACACTTTCTAGGAAAAATAACCACGATTTAGTGCATGCTCATAAGCCTGGTTTCCATTACAAGCAATTAGTAAAAATAATGCCATAGCGTAAAATCAAAGTCTCTAAAAGTACACTTTAAGTGGCCTCCAATAAGATACAATAGACATCAAAAATCTCCCAGGAAACATAAATGTTTTTCAACATGGCGTTTCAACAACAGAGTTTTAGAAACTGCAGGATAACCTGTATCCCATAACCACAGGGCTCTGGAAATGTAACACGTGTTCTGGTCTAACTCTCAAATATTGGCTTGGGTCGTCCCTTCAGACAAACATTTCTGAAAATTAAAAGCAGTCAGCCTTTCAAAAAGTGTGTTTCAACTGTCAGGTTTTTTCCCTCTCCTCAGATACAGGCACAAATGGAGGTTAAAAAAATAAAAAAAAAAATAATTATTGGCTTGTTCCATGAAAATTACTTCTTTAATTGCAAATTACAAACCTAAGAGATCTGAGGTTTGTTTTTTTCAATGGAAAGAGAACACAAAAGCAGTGTGGTATCAGAGCACAATCATTCTAAGACTGCAGCACTGCCAAAATTATTGCTAAAGACATCAACTTCAAAGGCGGCTAAAAAAAGAAAAGAAGAAACAATTTCCAGGGTATGGAGTTTTACTTTAATAGTAACAAAAGGGAGCAAACAAAAAAAATAAACAAGAGAGGCCAAATAAATGGGGTTTTGGCTTTCTTCTTTCTTTTTAAAACCAGAATGAAATGCTCTTAGATCCTTTAAAAATTATACAAACGTAAACCTAGAGGAAAAAGAATTTTCTAAGTTGTTACTTTGTTTTCAAATTAAACTTTTGGGGAAAATAATTATTCTACTATTACTAGTGATGGCAGCACATATTGTTTTAAAATACACTACATTAAAAAGTTGTTCTGTGCTCTGGGAAAGCAGGTTACATTTGTATTGGAGTTTATTTCATCCCCTTGCTCCTACAGCGTCATGCATACAGTGCTCTCTCTCCCCCTCAGAAACCCACAGACACACATTAAATTAGTTGGGATTTTCAAAATCCAGAGAACCTGAAAACCCCCCAAAGAACAAGTCGAGGCTGATTTCATTGCAGCTTATGTTCCTAAGCTCCCCGTGCGCTTGTGCAACAAAAGCTTTTTTGAAAAGAGCCTCCCAGTTCCCCACTGCCTCACAACTTGTGCAGCCATCAATTGGCGCGATGTTGTTGTATAGTCTTACCATATGGTAGCATTTTACACTTACTTTGCACAGGCTTATAGATCTACACAAAGCAGAAGGCAGGCAGGAATTACCAGATTCGGTCATTTTTAAAAACCAGCATTACTGAATCTTGTGCTGCGAATTAAACAGCCAGTCTCCAACCTGAGCAATTTCTGCCCTATCCTATTTTTGCACCATGAGCTGGAGACTGGATCCTGATGGGGCTCCAAACACTGACTGACCTTTGGTACTAATGGTGCTAAAAACTTATCCAAGAGCCACACGAGAGTAACTACAAGTGTAAAGCACAGCATGCCCCAAGAGATCTGAAGTGCTTTCAGTGATTTCATTTCTGAAAACACTGTAAAATCAAATTCTATTCAATGTCTTTATGATCAAGAGTAAACAGCACAGAAAACACGCAAAACAGGAACCAACCTGTTGAAAACTGAGCAAGCGCTGAGTTGGTATGTTCAGGTTACTGCTCCCCTACCCCCAAAAGGCAACTGCAAATTTTAAAGTTTAAATTCTGTGTTGATACATTCTTGAGATCAACATATTTTCTAATAGTACACCAAAAAGCTATCTGTACAGCATGCATTTATGGTACAACGTACAGAGTAAGCATTAACAAAGGGATAATCCTTGTCTCAAAGAGCTTATTCTTCTACATTTGGGAGCATCTTATGACAACTGAAAATCTTTTCAGAAGAGAACGATGGACATGCTTTATTGAGTCCATGCCCATGTAAGTGCACATCAATCCTACAGAAATGTCATTAGGCATCATAGTGATAAAAGTACCAAATCAAAATGTATCCATAAAATCAGCTAATTAATAAAAATGTTGGTAATTTCTTACAGAATCAAACTGGATAAATGTCCAAGGCAATAGCCTAGCAAAAGATTAATAATGTAACCCTAAGTAAAAATAATTAGGTGCCTATAGATCTATGGAGAATGTTTAATATGTAACCCCATTTGTGTACAGAAGCAGAAATAAAGATATCAATATATCTGTGACTGGTAACAGTCTATGAGAAAACACAGTTTCATACAAACAATAAGTCTATTATCAATGCAGCCACACCACAGAAGGACCCTTGGGAGAAAAGGCTTTGGTAAATCATTACTCTGGTATGTCTGGACATGTGTTGAGAATGCAAAGCAACTACAAAACATAGCAAGAAAAACTGAACGTGTAGTATAAAACTGTAGGGTTTGGGGTTTTACACATTTGAAAACAAAAGGTCAAGTAGACGGTAATGTACCGGAGGCTGAGTGCAGTCATGTCCAGAAGTTTCTCTGACTGGTAAGATACATCCAGTTCCTTGGACACTGCATGAAACCATACGTGTTTGTTTATAACTGTTAAAAAAAACAGGGCATACACAAGTTGTTTTTCTCGCATATGTTTAGTCAGACTTTAGTTAAAAAAAATGCCCTTCCTCTTATCCCTTTCCCAGTACCAGATGTAGGCACAAGCCAGTGGAAGTGGAGCAGACATAAGCATGACAACCTAATTCTCTGCATGAGGGAAGGAGCTGGGGACGGGGAGGGGGAAGGGGGGACAAAAACACTTTACACCAGGTCAGTGCAGGAGATTGAGACATCTGTCAAGGCTGGAAGTTAGTACACTTGCTTTTATTACAGCAAATACTGTTGGTACTGCAACAGTTTTATGCTTAAAGCAGTACCACCTGTGAGCACAAGAAAATAGGCATGACAGTATCCTGATTTTTATTTTAAGTCATATCCAGCAGGAAACAGAGCTAGTAAAGTCTGGCATAAATGTAATGCTTGTTTTCACTTAATGCAAAGGAGAGGAAGAGGCAGAACCTAGAGCTGCGTCTGTAATGCTGTACTTTCAGTTACAGAACTAAAACCCACTTCTAAACAAAGTGCTGTTTCAAAGTCCATAGATTTGATCCATGTAGAGTAACCCACGTATCAATGGAAAGCTTGTGGAAGTAAGGAAATAGGACAAAAAAGGGTTGCAACATAAGCATCGTCCCTTAAAATACATTCTGCTAACTCTCATATGTCACATGCTACCACAAAGAGTGAGGCTTTGGGTTGTACTGTCAAGTTTACCCATGTAAAGAAAGCCTAGTTAAAACTTTCTTTACACAACTTGATTTAAATGGGACTGAGTGAGGAATAGGAATTTACTTCGTACACAGCACAATTTCATCAGTAATCCACCGACATAGTTCCCGCAACTACCCTGAAAACCCTAAGCAAGTAATTATCAAGAGGAATTGGCAGAGATTTTACATCCAAGCATAGCCGGCCAGGACACAGGTCCTTACAAACATCCCTTCTGCATTAGAGTGCATTAGGAGTTACTGTAAATGCTGAAAATTACTGCTTTTGGTCATGTATGTGTTAGATAGGATAGAACTGTTTAAACTGCTGCACGTTTATATATATATATGTATATATACACATAAAATTATATATACAAATTTATATAGGAGAGCAGTTCAGTACAAAAAGGTGAGAAGTAGCTGCACATCTTCTGTTGCAATGTGAAATACACCGCCGCTGGGCCTGTTCTCCAGGCATGATGTAAATCCCTTGCAATCCAACATTCACCAGAGAAGAATCACTTCACCTAAGTGTCAATGAAATTAAAAAGCTCCTGATTTTGTACAACTTCTTATAGAGGAGTCTCAAAGAGCTTAGAACTGATTGAATGAACTGTGATTTATACTTAGTATTTTAAAAATCTATTACTCCTCCTGAAAGAAATGCCTTTTTACACAGATTAGTAAACTTTCTTCATAGACTGAGAGCAAGGATACAACTTTCTATCAAATTCTATAAAATTTCTTCTACTACATCACCTTTGTAAACAAGGCTCATTTCAGCATTTGGCATTCAAGAGTAGCTGCTGGCCAAAGGCTCTTTTTTTTTTTTCCAGCTAACAAAAATGAGTGTTGGAAATGAGATGTAGAGGTGATATAACGATGTGTGAAACCATGAGCAGTCGGGACCGATCATTCTCTCCATCCCCAGGTTCAAAGCAAAGGGGTGGAGCAGGTAGCTGACTGGCACAGCCCTTGCCACAGTACGTCGTGGCTGATGGTACTTGGGAAGCTTCTAGCATCTATGAGAAATAGGATGTGGGGCTAGATGGGATATTGGTCTGATACAATACATACACAGGCTCTCACATGTAACACCTGTGCCAAGCGAGCTGTGTGGTATTTTCCCCCCAAGCGTTTTGTTAGCTGGTATCTGTGCCTCCATACTGTTAACACGTGCAGCGGGATTTGGATAATCGGTGGAACAGAGCGCCCCACTCCTCGCACCAGCAGTGTTTGTATTACTTACTGTTTTACACTGAATGTGGAGTAGGGATTGTGCCGACAAACTCTAGCATTAATACACTGCAGAACAAGTTTCTCCAAGCTATCTACATGCACACTGAAGCCCATAAAGCTTCTGACTAGGTTCTAAATCAAACTCATGCATTTTAAGAGAAATGCAGACTCTGTAAATCATTCATGTTTTTTCAGCATGCAATTAGAAGTTTGTTTTCAAGAATGAATTGAGCAGTGAAGTAAAATAAAAAGGTTCATTCTGCAGTGTGTCAATCTGTTTGCATAGTAAGCTGGATCTTAAGAGATCCCTAACTCATCTATTTCCCAATGCTTTAAAACCTTCCGAGAAAGACTAAGCCTTCTGCTGACCTAGCAATTTATGAAAATCTATACGGATGATAAACTGACATTAATATTTGATAAATGAACAGACAGGCCATACCCCGCCATTTACAGCTTATTAATAATTTGCTCAAGTGTATTATAAGAGAAGTGCTGAAGTCAGCTCTTTGTATAAAGGTGAACACCAGCAAAACCACTGCATTTCTGAATTGAGTGCCTTCCATCTAAAAAAGTAGTTCACAATCATTACTCCAGAAGGTCCGTGGCTATGAACGAACACTTGCTGGACACTTAACTGAATGTTCATTCATTATGCTGCATAAAACTCTACAAATTTAGCAGCCAAAGGTATTCAAGGACTCTGTGTTTGCCACTGGTGCACCAAGTAGTCTTTTAGCTAATATTTTAATACAGAGATGTCTCCAATATAAAGCACACAATTAAGACTATTTTAATATCATTACTCCTCTTCCACTACCCCAAAGCTAGGGATACATCTAATTTCCTAACAACAATACCTTTATCATGCATGTCTCTTTTCTCATCATGGCTATAGACCTAAGCACGCAGACAATTTCAGACAGCCACGCACAAGCCTCCAAACTTTCCCCCTTCCCAGACTCAGCTTGCTGACATCAATTAAAAGACTTCCCTGAGAACTTGGAAAAAAAGGTCATTTTCTGCAGTGATTTTAAGAATGTTTTTGTTCTCAAACTTTCACATAATTTTTAATTCTCAAATAAAAGCCAAATGTTTCCATGTCAATGTTTTTGATGTTTCAATGTTTCATGTGTTCTCTAAGTGGTGGGTTTAGTTACGAAACAGGCATAGATTCAGTACACGGGCAGGGGGGAATTACTTACCTCTGGAGACCTGGTTTTTTGCAGGTGTTGAACACTGAAAATTTAAAACTTGCCACATTAAAGAGTAACTACAAACTAAGAGCAGCAAAATTCAAAGGCTTCCACCTCCCATTTCTCACATCCTTGCATTTTCAGAATCAGGGCTTCTTACACCTACAGAGCATCCATTTGGTGTTGGATGCTAGCACTGGAAGGACTGCATCAAGGAACAGACTCATCAACATTTCAATTATTAAACAGGATGGTTTTCCTATTCTTAAAAAGCTAGAAGGGCACCTTAACTAGAATTCTTAAGCAAAAGAGTATGTAGAAATCCTATTCATTTAAAGCTACTTGAAAAGAATTATTAAAATATTTTGTTTTCTGAATTTTTTTCATTTTTCTCCCTTCACGCAGTCAGCTCAGCACTGCAATCAGCAGACTACTGCACAGATTCAGAGAGACATTTATTAACCTCTGAGCCCAGACCATCCATACTTCTAAAGCTACATATTAATAAATCACAAAACGTTGTGCATAGCCATGAAAAGTTATTTTATAGCCACAAAGCTATTATGATCTACTGAGAATCTACTGAATGGCTTCTGGAGTACAAAGGGATATTTGTCGTAAATTTAGAAAGAAATAATTCCTACAAAATCATATACCTAACAGATAAATGATGACATGTTAACTGCTTTCAGACCCGGTAAAATAATATATGAACTGAATGAACAAATAAATAGTTTTACATTATAATTATAGGTTAGATGATAAATTTCTTTGCTGTAACTGTAGTTCAGTCTGAGGTTTGGTCTTCCTGTTGTCAACTGTATTAGTTTTAAAACACAGTAGCATTCTAAGTCAACATGCAAAATCTGTCTTTTTTGCAGCTGACTTCCTTAAATCAGATGCAGTGAAAATTAGACCTGGAAAGCTCAAGAAGCCAGAAGAGGAATACGTGGCCTGACCTCTCCTAGCTTCTTTTTGTCTTACCTCTGACTAGGATGAGATGGATTTTATAGCTCTTTATAACTTATGTGAACCTAGTTGGCCAGCTTCATTTCTGGTTTCGGTAACTGCAGTGTGGATTAAATGATCCAGAACCAAAATCATCAGAGAAAAGAGTGTCCTTTTAGTGCGTCGCTTCAACATTCAGGGAAAGAAAAGGAAGAAAAATGCAGTCTGCAGTCAATGCTGCTGCCTGCTCAGTGGCTCAATGACAGATTACGGTCTCTAAGTCTCCATCCCTCACAGCAGAGATGTATCCTCTGTCCCTTTTTGTCCTCTTAGTTTTCTTTTTTCTTTTGCAGAAAGCAGAGAAAGAATAAGAAAAGATGCATGTTAAAATGTCTTTTATTAGAACTTCCTCATTCTGCAAGTACCTCTTGTAAATGTGTATTTCAAGTAAGAATGAACAACTTCTCTCTAATATACTAAGTACTTAAAAAAAATCCTCAAAACCCATGCACCCTTCTTACATATATCTTTAAATATTATTTTGTAAAAACCTACAGGTTTATTATTCCATAACTGCTGGTATACCTAGATTAGCTTTAAGAGCTTCAAAGAAAATCTTTCTTTGCTGTCATTGCATTTATAAACCCCCCATAATCTCAGCATCAGAAAGTCTGTTATTTTTAAATAAAAGGAGCTGAGGAGCTCTAACCAGTGAGTTCAAACAGTCCCCTTAATGGACCAGAAATGTTCAAGTTGTCGTAACAGTGGAATGCGTATAGGTCTTTATCATTTGACAGGTAACATGTTTTTTCTCTTCTCTGCTCTGTCAGAGATGACTCCAAAGACAATAAACATGTATTTTCTAATAAACCATAAAAGAAAATAAATTTAGTAAAAATCTACTGACAAGATTGTCACTAATTCATGACAATTAATGTTCTCTTCAAGGTGCAATTACAGGTACATAACTCGTTATACTTTTCATAAGAATGCACGTGCAGTATAAAGTGAACGACATTTATGCCACAGGGTACCTTACAAGCTACAGGACGCCCTGGCAGTGGAAGCAAGTTTAACCTACAAGCCCCAAACCTATACAGAATGCACTATGATGTATAACACAAAGGAAACACCTTCATTAAGTTCAAAATACAAGTTCAGCTGAGAGCTGCCACGGTCACCAAATTTTTTCCTAACTATAAACTCTGCACAGCCCGATAAGGGAGAAATACTCTTTTATGCAGGAGTCCCTAGAGGATATGAAACACAACGGGGTGTTTCCACCCCATCAAGTGTATTGGGTCGAGCAGCATAGGGATGTGCTTTCTGTTGGTATGTAGAAAGAGGTTGATAACACACCAATGTTTTGGCTACTGCTGAGCAGTGCTTGAACAGCATCAAGGCTGTGCCTTCAATATTCCCTGCCCCCCCCCCCCCCCCCAGTGGGCTGGAAGGGGGCAAGATCTTGGGAGGGGACATAGCCAAAACACCTGACCCAAACCAACCAAAGGGATATTCTATACCATGTGACGTCAGCTTAAATATATAAACTAAGGGAAAAGGAAGAGGAGGGGGGACATTCATCTTTTGTGACGTTTTGTCTTCGGGAAGGAACAACTATGTATACTGAAGCCCTACTTCCCAGGAAGTGGCTGGACATCACCTGCTAATGGGAAGTAGAGAATAAAATCTTGTTTTCCTTCCTTTTGCTACCACGCGCAGCCTTTGCTTTTGCTTTTTTTTTTTCTTTATTAAACTGCCTTTATCTCAACCCATGAGACCTTTGATTTACTTTTCTCTCCTCTGTCCGGTTAGAGGGGAGCGATAGAGCAGCTTTGGTGAGCCCCTGGCATCCAGCCAGGGTTAAACCACTACATCAAGGTAAAAGGTACAATACAAGGAAAATTGCTGCCAACCTGATGTGCTGGATTACTTCCCTTTAGATCAAGTTTTAGCCTGCTCCATGAGAGAGAGAGAAATATAATATATTGCCGCTTCAGCCAGAAGACTGAAAATCCTGACAGACCTGGCAACTCAGTACTGTAATTTGGAGACACGTTGTACTGAAGAGAACCATAAACAAGCATTGCAATCACCTAAAAAAGCTTGAAAATAAAATTTGTAATCAGAATTAAACCCATATTAGCAAGGCATGTCTACAACAAAGCTTTATTCTTTAGTTTATTCATAGGATTAAATGAATGGCTCAAAAGTGAGGCACTTTGTCACAGTCCTCGCTCTTAGGCTACAGAGGTGCTATCATCACAGAGCTATACATCATCAGATGCTAAATCCACCTAAAATTGCCAAGCTGACACCAAGAAGTGCAGAAATAGGACATAATCATCACCATCACTCAACAGTCCACAGGCATCTGTAATCACATTGGTCCTTGAGAATAGGAGGAAAGGTATAGTAAGAAAAACAGGAGAAAGCCCAAGGTGCTCTCGCTCATTCCTCCACCTTATGCCCTTTCTAGGTCATGCTGAAGATCTTCAGAAAAAAAGTGTCATATTATGCTGAAAGCTCATCAAAATAATTGAATAAGAAATGTCATCCATAAGGCCAGTGACCACTCAAAACCAACATACAGTTCCTCTACATGAAGAAACAGGGATGTTGATACACCTGCAAAAAATCAAAACATTACTAAAACGTCTGTTGACATCACATCACACAGCGAGTGCTTCTGCTGCTTCCACTTTTGTTACCACAAATTGCCTTGTTCTATAGTTTCTCTCCAACTGTGTCCACCTTTTCCTTCCTGTGCCTACAGCTTTTTTGTTTTGCTTCTTTTTAATCATCCCACCAGTAAAGCTTAAATAGTAACAAAGATGTGTCTGTAACAACTGTTAATAAACCAGAAGTTCAGTATCCAAAAATGGACAAAAATGGGATAAATGCTTTTAGCGTCTTCAAAAATCTACTTATGCTGTTTCACTGCATACCTGTGCTCTACATTCTAAGGTCTGATAACCTGTTACTTTCCCACTGTTTTTCCTTTTCATTTAGACTTTCTCCCATTTGCCTGCTCAGATTTCTGATCTCCACCCATGTTATTTTCCCCAGCGATGCAATCATTACGTTGCCACGTTTCTTTCTTGTATTAGCTGATGCAAACAAATTCCACTTATTTTTCAGGATGCAGATTCTCCCTTACTGGTCAATCTGCCCACACACATGCCTGGAATAAAGCAGTGTTTCCACAAGCGGCTGAAAACTATGCCCTCTAAGGCCACGGTTAATTCTTCTAACCAGGGAATTCCTACAGAGTAGGAGAAACTGGTAAAAGACAGACTTATATGCAAGTCGATCCACTTCATAAATTTAGCCCACTTCATGGGCTAGATTTGTGGAGAGCAGGGGGCGGGGAATGAAGATAACTTAAATAATATTATCGCAGCAGGAGTAAAAGATTTCCCAGAAGGAAAGAAATCTATTATCAACAGGCAGTCAAGAACACAAGGGAATAAATTGCCGGGTATTTAGTGGCTGGGCAGAGCTACAGCAAAGCACTAGGGCAGAAAGCTCTAGACACACGATCTATAAAGCGACGGTTGGTCACCAGTTGGCCCCCAAGCAAAAGTTACTAATGAACAAGACTCGAGTGATGCACTACTGCAAGAGCCCCTCCGCTTGCAGAGGGGAAGGACTGGAAGGTTTAGAAGGCTTCCAGCTACTATGATTGTGATTTGAACGTAAAACAAAGCACAAATGTTTATCACAAATGTGTGATAAACCACCACAGTCCTCTCTTCTGCTGCCCCGCAGGCTGTGGAGCAGAGGACGCTAAATGACATGAGCAGCCTCCTTCGCTGTCTTGGTTCATTCCCTGTTCTCCGGGAGTGGCAATAGCACAATCCGTGGTTACCTCCTTTTCGTGCTAGCTTTTAAGTGCAAGAGTCCAGGCAGAGACAGGACTTGTGCCACAGACCCTGAAAAAGGGCTTGGCCAAAGCAAAAACTATTTTCTTCATTCTTATCACAAGCTGCAACTCCTGCAGCAACATAAATGAAGCCGCCTGCTTCATGATAGCTTTTCCTGCTCACCATGGTCGAGTACAAGGGGGGAAAAAAAAAAAAAAAGGGAAAAGATACAAGGATAATTTTCAAAGGCGAGTATGTTTAAAAGTTGAAAAGGTGGGTGTGTTTAAAGCTTAAGCCTACTATACAATGCAGGATGGAACTTGGACACCACTATGATGATCCAGGCTTAACCTGCAAGTAGTAACACCAGCTTCCTTCCCTGGCAGTCCACGGGTTGCTCATCTGCTGCTCCTCCTACACACGCCTCTCGCGCCTCATTCTCGCCCACCTTTGGCTTTAATATCCCAGGCTTGATCATTCAGGCACCAGGACCTAACTATTTCTTTCTACTCTCTCAACAGGATTACGGCAGCATGGTGAAGCTTTCAAAATTCGATACAGCATGGATGATATCCACAGTATGTGACACCTTTGACCTGCTCGAAAATCTGCACTATTATCAAAACCCACAAGAAAAAATAATAATAATAAAACCACAATCGCGGGCTTACTTCCTTGAAAACACTTCAGGAAGCCTTTGGGATGCTTCCGTCTGATTAAATCAAAAGGAAAAAAATCGCTATTCATCAGCTCCAGCCGCAGCACCGCGCTGTAGCCGGGCACCCCGACGGCTTCTGTCCCGCGGCCTTTCAGCACCACGGACGCCGGCGTTTAAAATGACGTCATTAACTTTCTCCTGGGCTTTCCAGGGGGCCACGGGTGCAGGATATCCCTTTCCCCCCACCACGGGGGTGGAGGAAAAATACAGGGCAGTAATGGGATTTTCTTTCCAGTTGGGGATACGAAATAAAAAGCTCCATGAGCCCAACCTTCTCTCGCTTCTTACAGATTGATTTTTACTAGAGCCGTGCAAATTGCGTACTTCTTGAGCTCAGAGTGCGATCAAAAAAAGAGGGGAAAATGCTTTTTGTTGAAAGGAATGTTAGATGCAAAACGTTACCAATTACTCCTGATTTAAAAAAATAAATTAAGTAGGCCACCCGGAGATAAAAGCAGAATGATTTTTCTCCAAGAGTACCGAGAAAACACATTGCAACTCTTCCTAGGTCTCCTCTTTAAGCACGGTTTTTCCCCAAATCCTTCTAAGTTTCTGCACAAACTCTGACACATTTATACCTTCACCTCGGACCAACTGCTGTGAACTTTCTACTGGTGGAAAAGCCTTTGCTCAGTCCACAGGTATGAATACTGACTTGTCCTTCCATGCTCAAAGGGCTACCTGGCAACTCCTGGCCCTGCAGAGCCTCCGTTCAGCCTGACTTGCAAAGAAGAAAGGGGGGGTTTGATGGACAAGTAGAACATTTTTTCTGTTGGCGTTAATCAGCTTCCGCGAAGGCAAAGCGAACCGATTCTCTTCATTAGCAGAGAGCTCTGGAAATACCAGAAAGGCCTGGGAGCGCTTTTTAATTTCAGGTCCCCCGGCGTTACGTTGCCTGGCCTCCTCTCTGCTTCAGCGTGGGCCACGCTCACCCTCAGAGACGGGCCCTGC